>NC_092876.1:430207141-430536070 GCF_028372415.1 Notamacropus eugenii | reverse complement strand
AATTGTAAAGACATGAAGCACTTGGAGACCATCCAATGGTTAAGAAAAGGAAGTTTACTTAGCCATAACAGACAAAAACAAGAATACTACTGCACTTAGCTTAGGTCAGTGATAGCCGTCTTTCCTTCCACATCCAGGGAAAGGACAAGAGAATTCGACTGCAGAATGAAGCAGATCATTTTCTTTTGTATTATATTTTGGTTTGTTTTATGATTTCTCTCATTCATTTTAATTCTTCTATGCAACATGACTAAGGTGATAATGCCTTTAATAGAAATGTATGTATAGAACCTATATAAAATGGTATGCCGTATCAGAGAGGGAGTGGGGAGGTGGGGAAAAAGTGGGGGAGGGAGGGAGAAAATCTAAGATATATGGAAGTGATTGTAGAACACTGAAAACAAATAATAATAATAAAAATAAATTTTAAAAAAATGATAGCTTTCCAAATGGAGTGTGGGGGGCAGGACAGAATGCGTTGACGTCACTGGCTTAGGGAACATCTTCCAAGGCCCAATTCCATATGGGTAGCCTTTTTGATGTCCTTAGGTGACAAGGAAACTTTGTCAATATAGCTAGAGATTACAAAACCAAAGGATGGTTTGCCAATTTTGTAACTTTTCAGGAAAAAAATGAAAACAAAGTCATAGCTCAAATAGGCTGATCATGCTGGGTCAGCCAGAGTACACCATTAGTTCGCTACAAAGGCATTTACTGAAATGGAATAACAAGAAAAGTGGCAATGAATTATTTTCTCCAAAAATCTGGGGCAAGCTCTACTCCTAACGACATACATTATCAATGGGAAAAGTAAACACATGGAGAACGGAGTAAACATTTACATAGTGCCTACTATGTGCCAAACATTGTGCTAAGTGCTTTATAAATATTATTATTTCATTCTCAAAACAACCCTGGGAAGCAGACATTATTGTGTCATTTTAAAAGGAATTCGTTTGTCTCCCTTTTTCTTTGCCCCATATTAACATAAACATTTTTAATGCCATTGTAATCTGGTACAGAATTTCATTTATGCACGTATATTCATAATTTATATTGATTTGTGATCTGCCCGTAACTTAAAGTCTTAGAAGTGACGATGAGAAGCAAGTGTGTCAGAGAAAGGACTTGAACCCGGGTCTTCTTTACTTTGAGGCTGGCTCTCCCTCCACTACATTATACAGTCTTTTCTTGGTTGGACTTGGTGATCCCTTGAAATTCTAGGGGAAGAAAGGCATAAACATTCCACTGTTGTCTGTATCAACTATGAGTATCTAAGTTAACATTTTTATTTAAAATTTAAATTATGGATAATATAGTAGAAGAGGTCACTATGTTAGACAAAGTACTTTAAGTCTCAGTCATAACTCAAAAAATACTTATGGTGTTTCTACTATGGATGTAACTGGACTAGACACTGGGAATACAGAGGGGAAAAAAAATTTCTGCCTTCAAGGGGCTTACTATCTAATGGGCAAGAGGAACTCTGTTGTATGTGGCTTTAATATCTACAACAATCAATAACGTCCAGGTCATCTTGGGATCAAGATGACGGCTTCTGTTACCTCTAGGATCAAATACAGACTCCCCCACTTGGGTCTCTGGTCTACCTGTCCAGACTTATTATACTTCACACCACCCTTTCATGCATCCAGCTAATTCAAACAGGATGCCTTGCGGTTCTTCTCCTGAGTCTGTGCCTTTAAAAGTTGTCTCTCACACTTGGAAGGCATACCCTCTTCTCTTCTGAGAATAGCTAGTTCCCTCCAAAGTTCAGTTTAATGTTACCTCCTACATTCTGTCATTCCTCATCCTCGCCTCCAACTCTCAGATGTTTCATTGCATTGTGTACTCCTTGAGGGTAGAGACTATCCTTTGCTTTTTTTTTTTTGTACCTTTAGCACTTAGCATAGTGTCAGGCACACAGTAGGTGTTTAATAAATGGTTACTGATTGGTGCCTCCATCAAAATCATCTTACATTTACCATACACATAATCTGTATCTTTTCATGAGGAAAAGTTGTTTCCCTCATTAGAATATAAACTACTTGTGGGTAGGAATTTCTTTTGTCTATATCTCTTGGCATTGCAATAAAGTATGGTACAAAATAAGCACTAAATTAATAAATAATAGCTAACATTCATATAATATTTTAAGGTCTACAAAGAGTTTTACCCATGTCAATTAATTTGATCCTCACAGTAATCCTCTGAGGTAGGTGCTATTATCACCCTCATGTTACAAATGAGGACACTGAGTTACAGAGGGAGAAAATGCCCAATGTCACATAGCTTGTGTCTGAAGCAAAATTGGAACTCAGGTCTCATGACTACAAATCTTTTGCTCTACCAACTGTTATTTAACTGCTTATTGATTAATTAGTAATGCTTATTAATGACCTATGATACTAATTATACTGCTTATCAACTCAGTTGATTATTTCAAATGTATCCCATATATTACCTGTTTATAACACAGTTATTTACATGTTGTCCCCCCCATTAGACTGTGAGCTCCTAGAACTGGAACTTTCTTTTACCTTTCTTTGTAATCCCAGCACTTAGCACAGTATCTGATGTAAAGTAGGTGCTCATAAATTGATAAATTATTAATAATAATACATAGTATTCAATGCTTATTGATTGCTTAATTGAATTATCTGCTTAGAACTATGTAGCAATAAGTAATCTTGTGGTTTGATCCTACCAGAGAAATATAGGTTAATATTCTTTTAAAAGTATCAATAATGTTCCCTCATAATATTAAAAGAATGTGTAATCAAATAAGCTAAAATTTAATAAATAGGGATTAATATAAAAATCTCATACATGGGTCCCATAAATTAGTATCACAAGAATTTGGAAAGAGTTATAGCTAGAAGGTAGGTCATGTGAAAAAAGATCTAGTGGTTTTAAGAAACTACAACCTCAAGATGAGTCAATAGTGTGATTTGACAGCTAAAAAACCTATGATCATACTACATTGCACTAAAACAAATACAAGTTTAAGAATTATTTATTCATCAGTAGGCAGTCACTGGAGTGCAGGACTTGGAATCAGGAAAACCAGAGTCTGTATACTGCTTCAGACATTTACTAGCTATGTGACACTGGGTATGTGGCACTGGAAAGATCTGGGCCAGTAGAAGCCTTGGGTACAATTGCAGAGGGGAGGGCATTGAATGCCAAGAGTGGAAGCATAACATAAGATGAGAAGAAAATTTTGAAAAACCATTCATGCATGTTTCATTTGTGGTGTAATACAGTTAAAGTCATAATGATTATATTATTTTCCAAATAAACACACAAAATGCAAAAATAACTAATCAGTGGTCAAGTCTGCTGACAGGTCTTAACAAGCAAGTGTTGGCAGATGAGCATGTCCTGCATTGTTGGGAAGTCCATTATGCATTGGCAGGAATATATACTTGTAATGACTTGCTTACAATAGGATACAATACAGTTTCATAACACAAAATTGAGTCAAAAATATCAATGCAGGAAAAAATATAAATCTGCAATAAATTATTAAATATGTGTATTTTTTTAAAAAATTATGCTTTTTTTGAAATGATGCAAATTTCAATAAAAACACTAAAGAGTTAAAGGAAGTAGATTTTGCGGGGAGGGGAGAGATTGCTGAGTAATTTTTTTGAAAAGGGGACAGTAGGTCAAAAAAGTTTGAGACCCTATGGAAAAAATCATAAGACCAAATAGTTTGAGAATTTGCTGCAATTTTCTAGTAGGTGAGTGAAAGGGGCAGAAAACAAATTGTAAATATAGGGGGCATCAAAACAATCAAATTTTTTTGGTGAAAGATAAACAGAATAAAGGTGAAAATGATCCTAAGTAGGTAGAAAACAATGATCTTGCTTCCTTAGCTTACTCTCTGTTCTGTCTCAATTAATTTTCATCTAAAAACTGGAAATATCTAATCTTAAATTAGATAATTATCTGGAACGGAGGGCTTTGTTCTCCAAACTATGGGTAAAAAGGCCTTATTTTAGCCCAAATTCTGTCTTCCATTAGTTGTACTGACTTTGACTAAAGAGTTACTTGCTTATCCTTATCAGAGAGAGGTGCTAGCTTCTACACCCTAGCAGATAAGCTAAAATAGACTGGAGGTCCCAGAAGAGATGAGTCTCGAAGCTAGTACCAGGGATCAATGATCAGGAGACACTATGTACTCAGCAGCAATGCTCAGGTGATACTAAAGAGGAAATATCCTATTTTCCAGAGTTAAGACCCAGAAAACAAGCTGTGACCTGAGCTTGGCTCAATCTTTTGTGCTCACCTTCTTGCAAAATCACTTAATTATTTTATTTCTTTGACCAGCACCAGATATTTTCAGAGCCAAGCACTGGACAAGTTTGGACAAGTACCATGTTCTGGTCATGAAGCTCTATTATAAATCAAACCTGTCTCACTATTGCTGTTACCCACTATTCCTAAAGGAATCCTAAGGAGCAAGTTTGACTCTCCCTCCTCAATAAAGTCCAGTTGCTTCCTAGAATCACATATCAAATCATGTGTTTGGCTTTTAAAACCTTCCACAACCTGATCCCTTTCTACTTTTCCAGTCTTCTTACACTACTCTCATATACTATGTGATTTCAGAGACACCACACTCCTTGCTGTTCCTCAAACACAACATTCCATATTCTGACCTTAGCCTTTTCACTGGCTACATCTCTCCACAAGCCTCCTGGCTTCCTCCAAGTCTTAGGTAAAATCTCATCTTCAAGAAGCCTTTCCTGGTCCTTCCTTCTGAAGAAAATTACTTCCTTACTCTGCCAATTCTTCCAACACAGGTGTTAGTATGATACTGGCCATCCCTGATTTCAATAATTCATATGGGCAACTTAGAATACAGCACCTACATTTCTATACCCATCTTCCTCAAAAGTTTTCTTTTTTTCTCCCTAACACATAAAGTTAAAACTCATTTGCCTGGCATTTAAAAGATTCTTAAGGCCTTCTAAGTTCACCTGCCAATCAAACTACCAATAACTGTGACAATTCCTTTCTTCTTCTCCCCCTGGATTTTCTCCTAATTTTTAGATTCAGTCTGCTGGGCATCAAAGAAAAAGTCTTTTGGACTGTTGCCAAATACAGGCTAAGTTAGCCAGTGTGCTGCTCTTAGGAATGAAACCTTTCTAGTGTCCTGAGTAACAAAATTCTTTCAAGTTTATTAGAAAAGTTCTGAAAAAGATGCAGGGATAGAACCCCTTGGAAAGTCTCCGAGTGCCTCAGATGGTCATTATCCTCCTTAACCACACTTCTTTAAAGTTGTAAAGGGCCTTTAACACTGTGACCTGTGTCCCCTTACTGCTTTCAGCTGAGTGCTCCCCACCAGCGCTTCACACTGTGCTAGGCACACAGTAAACTGTTAAAAATGTTTATTATTGACTGACGGGACCTTCCCCTTGGGATCTTACATTGAACTTTGTCTTGGACCTTTTTAACACTCTAATCAGGTGATGTGTATTGCATAATTATCTGGATTTAAGTCCAATACTTCTACTAGCTTAAATTCAAGGACAGCGTCTTAGGCAAGCTTTTTATCCACCTCCTCCCCCCAACAGTGCTCTGAACACAATAAATGTTCAACAGTTTGCTGAACTGAAAGGTCATTTAATAAAATTCTAAGATTTTTACAAAGCTCCCAGTTTTATACTTATCTTATTCAAACGTTTAATTGAATCCTTTGCCCACAGGTTTGCTTTGGAGTCAGATTCCGTTAATAAACACAACCTACAGACAAACAAGGGCTGAGCAATGATACCGACACTAACTCTGGTAACAAGGGGCTTTCACATCCATTTGATCATCACAACCCTATAAGGAAAGTAAGACCATTTCAAAGATGGAGAAATTGAGTTTCAAAAGTTATTGGGACTTGAACTCAGACCCAGATCTTTTTGGCTCCAAGTTGAGTGTTTTCTGTGCTAAATATATGTCTCAGCACCATTCCACTACGTCACACGGCTTCTCACTACAGACATGCCAGCATATTAAATATATGGCATTATTTGCAGGTTTGCTCCTAGTGTGGGAACTCTGGATTTACTAGGCTCTCTGCTCCCTCTTCCACCCCCAAACTATCTTTACTTACAAGCAACCAGAGCAAACTAGGAATACAAGTTTGGTCTGTAACTCCCCGCGGCTCCTCTCCCCATTCCTCCTGCCCCCCAAATCCCCCAGGCACTGATACAGCAGGCAACACTTTGCCTCCCTCCCTCTCCCATTAAAATTCAGGAGGCGCAATCCAAAAGGGAATTGCCACTGTTTGGCAGGGAGTTAAGTGGGGTACAAGGTGCGATGCCAGTTGACTTATCTGTTTCTAGATGGGTCAGATGGGTATCGGAGTTGCGTGATTCTTTATCCTCACTACAGCCAAAGGACTTGGCAAAAGTTCCAGCCAGGAGGCTTGGCATTTAAGATTTTGCACCCTGCTGCCTAATCCCTGAATGGCCTAATTAGTCTTTCCCAGGAGTTGGAGAGAAGAGTGGGACGCAAGGAGATCAAATCACAGGATGATGGGGTCTCAAGATTTAGAAAGATGCTTCCCAGACCCTCCTCCAGCTCTTGCGCAGTCGCTGGATCTTTACCCCAACTCGCCAGAGACCTGTGGGTCTGAAAAAATCCCTCGGGCAATCCTCCAGGCTTCACCCCCTCATTCTCCTCCCTTCCTCCCGATCCATTTCTCCACTCCTCCTTTCAACAGGTCAGCCTCCACCTCCGCCTCCGAGTCAGAGCCAAAAGGGAGGGTGCGAACGATCTAAGGGACAAAAACCTAGGCCAGACTGACCTGAGATTCCTCCTCCCACCACGATCACATCATACTTGTCGCTCATGGTGCACGCTCACCCGGCGTGGCTGTGACCTCAGCGGTTTCTGCGGCTGTCACCCTGGCTCAAGTTTCTCTCCACAAGGTCTCTTGGGTTCCGTGCCCTCGGCCTTATATGTAGCTGCTCCAAAGGGCTCCCAAAGTGCTCCGCCCGCTAATACGCCAAGCGCTGGGGGAGGAGAAATGGGTTTAGGAGGAGGGAGGTGGTGCCTCAGCCACCTTCCCTCCTATGCCAACCCCACATCTGTGCCGTAATTCAAAAACCGCCTCCATCTTCACTTCCCTCCCCTCAGCCCCATCACGCAGACACCTCAAATGCTTCTTGGTACCAGGCTAGAGGCAGGGGAGCTCGGACCTGGGCTGTACAAGAGGTCAGTTGGAGGGAGGTACGCGAAGCCAGAGAGGAAGCCGCGAGGGTTGAAGGATTTCAGCTTTAATGCTCACTTAACCCTGCTCCACTTGGCTTTTACGTTAGGGTAGTCAGTAGTCTTTTGGGGTAGGGGGATGGGAAAAGAAGTGGAGAAAAACCTGCAAGAGTAGAGAAGTTTAAACACAGTAGGATTGGATCTCTTTGCCGGTAGCTGTCCATGGAGACAGAAGGTGGAAAATGACCTTTTGTAAACTCCCAAGTTCTTCTACCACCAGAACCTTAACCCATTCTTTTCTCTCCGCTCCTTTTTTATTTCTAAATCCCAGTCTTTAAGTCCTAATTCTCTCCTGAAATCCAGTATCATCAAGGTTCTCTTGGATATCTCCTAAATATCCCCAAAGCATCTCAAACTAAAAATGTTGAAAAGAGAACTTATTATCCTTCCCCTCCCCATCTAACCATCTTCCAGAGTTCTCTGTTTTCTTTGACGGAACTCTCATCTCAGGCACTCAAATTTGTAAGCTCTGAGTTTTCCACAATTCTTCCTTCTCCTTTACTTGTGGTTGTTTAGTGGTTTTTCAGTCATGGCTGACTCCTCCTGACCCCATCTGAGGTTTTCTTGGCAATGATATTAGAGTGGCTTGGCTTGTCCTTCTCCAGCTCATTTTACAGAGGAGGAAAGTGAGGCAAATAGGGTATAACCACTTGCTCAGGGTCACACAGCCAGTAAGTGTCTGAGGTTGGATTTGAACTCCTGCGGTTGAGTCTTCCTGACTCCAGGACCCAAACTCTATCCATAGTGACACCTATTGCTCTAGCTCCCCTACTTATACCCATTCAGATGTAATCAGATATTCATTTTTAACCCCACAATGTAACTCGAATCTATCTCTTTCCTTCTACTCCCGCAGCCAATGTCCCTTCAAATCTATCACCTTGGTTAGAGTATTGCTAATGATTCAGCAAAATGGCCTGTCTTTCCCCTTTCTCACCATCTCCAATTTCTGTGCCAAAAGAGTCTTCCTAAGGCATGTCTGACCATAGTGCTCCCCCCTTCCCAAATCTTTAGTAGTAAATCGCTGCCAACAAAATAAGACAGGAAGATAGTAGATATTTATAAAGTGCCTATTATGCACCTGTTAACTCTGGGGATACAATGAAAGGGCTGGATCTGTGAATTCATTTGGTATAGCTAACTCCTAAGTGCTGAAATTCCTTCTACCAAGGCAGTTTGACATAGTCTTAGGGAGCTGTTTAGAGCACTGGGAAGCTGAATGTTATCTACAAGTTTAATTTGGGCAGCTAGGTGGGGCAGTGGCTAGAGTGCAGGATTTTGAGTCAGAAAGACTCATCTTCCAGAGTTCAAATGTGGCCTCAGACAATTCCTACCTGCGTATCCCTGGGTTAGTCTCAACCCTATTTGCCTCAATTTCCTCATCTGTAAAATGAACTAGAGAAGGAAATGTCAAACCCCTCCAATATCTTTGCCAAGAAAATCCCAAATGGGGTCAAAAGAGTCAGACATGACTGAAAAATGACTATACAAAAGAAGTTAAACTAATTATCTCGGTATCATAAAGCCAGTAGGTGTCAGAAGTAGTATTAGAATTCAGGTTTCCTAATTCCAAGGGCACCTCTATTTACTATATACTGCATTTCTTATAATAGCTGACGGCATAGATTACCTCATTTGGCCATATAGCGTCAAGAAGCAGGTGCTGTCATTATATCCATTTTATGGATAATGAAACTGAGTCTGAAAGGGACTGACTTGCCAGAATCACAAAAATATTACTTTAGGATTAGGAGTAAAGTGTTCTTGATTTTAAGTCCAGTGTTGAAACTATCTATAAAATAAGACACAAACTCCCCAATGTGATGTTCGAGTTCATCAATAACCTTGCTCCCATTTTCTTTTCTAGCCTTATTTTCATGAACTCTATGCTTTAAACCAAGAAGACAAATGACTCCAAGCTTGACAGTCATGACATGACCCACACTGTGCTTCTGCGCACATTGTGCTTACTGCCTGTTTATCTCTACTTGGCAGAAGACTTATCTTTTTTCATGACTCAGCTTGGGTGCAATCTCCTCCCAGAAATCTCTTATCTCCCTACTTGTCAGTATTTCTTCCCTCCTTGGTTTTACTGGTACTATACACCTCTCCGTTCTGTATTTATATACTGGAAGATAAAGCCTCTGAAGGAAAGGATTTCCTTCCTTCTTTCCTTCTTTTCTTCCTTCCTTCCTTTCTTCCTTCCTTCCTTCCTTCCTTCCTTCCTTCCTTCCTTCCTTCCTTCCTTCCTTCCTTCCATCGTACCTTCTTCTCTGTTTCTTTCTCTCTGTCCCTTCCTTTTTTCTGTTTCCTTCTTCCTTTCTCCTTCCCTCTTTTCTTCTTTGTAATCTCATGTCCTAGCACACACCTTCTTAATAAATATCCACTGAATGTAGTAGAAGACCCATTTCCAATGCCATCACCTCAGGAAAACTTCCCTGAACATACAGTATGGTAACAATCTTCCCTTACCTGGAACTTTGTTTTGTAGCTAAGTCTAGAATTGTATATCCTTTGTAATTGCGTTTGTCACCCTACATTGAGGCAGTGACCATGTTTTCTATAATTTTTTTCTTTTCAGTCACCTAGCATGGTACTCTGTATGATCATGATAGGTGCTTAAGAGGTAGAAGCAGCTATGTGGCACAGTGAATACAATACCAGACCTGGAAGCAGAAGGGCATGAATTCAAGTTCAGTCTCAGACATTAGCTGGGTAACTGGACAAGTCACTTAACCTATGTTTGCTTCAGTTTCCTCAACTGCAAAAATGAGCATTATAGTTGCACTTACTTTGAAAAGTTGTTGTGAGTACCAAATGAGACAAACTTTGTAAAGTATGTGGCATACTGCCTGACACATAGTAGGTGCTATATAAATGACTATTCTTTCCCTCCTCATTTCAGATGAATGAAGTTAATAAATAAATGAATAAAGCATGTTCCTGAGGGTTTAGTTCAATAAAGAACAGGTAGCAATCTACTAGACTTAACAGCTAAAACACAATGTGAATCCTTAGAAACATACAGCAAAGCCAAGAATAAGACGTGAGGACTTCAATCTGCTTAGTTCAGCCTTCAGGGACTACACAGAGATGGGTTGTGACCATCTCCTGGCCATTCCAAAGGCTGGTAATAGACTAGGAAGAGCAGAACTAGTAGGGATCTTAGATATCATTTGTTCTAACCTCATTTTACAGTTAGGGTAACTGAGGTCTGGGAAAGGAGAAGTGAAGCTACTTGCCCAAGGTAACAGATCTGAGATTCAAACCCAGACTCTCTTCTGCCCTAAACATAATACTTCTTTCAACATCACGTAGCCATCACAGCACTTGATAACCTTGCCAGCCTTCTCTCCTTTGCCCACAGTATCCCTCAAGCTTAGGACTGCTCATTCGGCACATCTTCCTTTTTACACTGCTAAAGGCTATCTTTGCGGTTTAATTTAGTTAGGTTATAACAACAATAAACATAATCACCTCAAAGATACAATTTATGTGGTGTGATACGAGCCAAGTTTGACATCCAGGCAAGTACATCCTTGATTATAGTTGAGGATAAAAGGCCCAGAAACAATTTAGTCATCAGACATGTTGCTTCACGCAACATTCCTAACCTAAATATTTACTCCAGTTTATATAGGTGGGAATGGGGTGGAACTAGGTTTGTCAGGTCCTTAGATATGCTGTGCCTTCTCCATATCAATGTGGAAACAGTCAGCTTTTGGAAGTGTGTGATGGAGGTGTTTTTTCCTCTGTTATTCAGAACACGTGTAGGTATCCTATTCTGTTTCCTATTGGCTTACTGTATGGTCCTGAAAAGCTTCTTAACTGGCTACCAAGCCAGCACTGAGTGAGCATATAAAGACACGAACAACCAAAATCTCTCTCAATGGCAGCTTTCAAGAGAGGATGAAGAAATCCTCATTTGATATCATCCTATATCTTTCACCCTCTGATGTCTCCACTTTCTTTCTTTTTGCTCTCTTCTTAACTCTTTTGTCTCATTTCCAAATTCATCATCTAATTGAAACTACTCTCTCCAAAGTTATCAATGATCCCTCAATTGCCAAATTTAGTGACCTTTGAAAAATTCTTGTTTTTCTTGACTTCTGAGAGGTCACTGAAACTGCTGATCACCCTTTTCTCCAGAGATAAGGATACTTACTTCTAGCTAGATTTGCATGACTGCTCTGTTCTGGTTCTTTTTCTACCTGGCTGACCACTCTTTTTCAGTCTCTTTTGCTGGATCTTCATCTAGATCACTTCTGCTAACCATGAGTGTCTCTCCAAGGAGTCTGTTCCGAGCCTTCTTTTCTTCTCCCTCCAGACTATTTCATGTTATTCATATGCTATAATATCTCATCAGCTCTTATAAATTCACTAGTTATATCTATGAAAATGACCCTTAGATCTATTTATTCAGCTCTAACTTCTTTACTGACTTCCAGTATCAAATCTCCAACTACGTAATAGACATCTCAGCTGGGGTGTCCAATCAACATCCTAAACTCAACCAATCCAAAACTGAACTCATTGTCTTTTTCTCCAAACCCTCTCCTCTTCCTGTCTTTCCAATTATTATCAAGAGTACTACCATATTCCCAGTCATCCAGGCTCACTTCATAGCCAAAGAGCTATCTTGGACCTCTCAGTCTCTCCCAATGCGTATATCCAATCTGTTTCTAAGTGTTGTCAGTTCTGTCTTCATTATACCTCAGGTATATGACCCTTTTTCTCCTCTTATATTGCCAACAACACACTAGTACAGACCCTTATCACCTCATGCCTAATGCAATAACCTTCTGATTGGTGTCCCTTCCTCAAGTTCTCCCCACTCCAATCCATCTTTTATTATATCAGGGTGATCTCCTTTCCAGAGTGATTTTCATGAAGACGTCTAACCATGTCACTGCTCTATTCAATAAACTCCAATGACTCCCCAGTGCCCATTGGGTCAAATATAAAATCCAGTTTGACCTTTAGAGCTTTTTATTATCTGCCCGCAACTTATGTTTTCATCTTCACCTTCTGACTTCCCTGGCTTCCTTCAAGTCTCAGTTAAAATCCAATCTTCTTCAAGAAATGTTTCCTTGTACTTCTTAACGCAGTCTTTCCTCTGAGATTATTCCAATTTATCCTGTATAGATCTTGTTTGTATGTAGTGTTTTGCTTGTTGCCTCCCTGTTAGGCTTCTTGAGGTCAAGATCTATTTTTTACCTTTCTTTATATGCCCAGTGCTTACCCTGGAACATAACAGGACTCTAATAATACTTGCTGACTTCATTCCATTTAACCTCTGTGTTAGGAAGCAGAAGAGGCTGCTGTGGATCCTTAATCTCCCCATTGAGGCCTCTCAGTGGCCATGATGCCTATGTCTCTTTTTTGTTTTTTCTTTCGTGATCTTAGAACAGTGAGTATCAGAGATGGATGAAGAAGTTTATGTTAATTTAGTCTTCAAAAGTTTGGCAGAGCCAATGAGTCCAGTCATTGGAAATCATCTGGTACCCTCACAAGTTGGGCCTGTGTAGGAACCAGCTCTGAGGTCCAAATTGCTTGAACTAGAAAGAAGTCAATCAACCTGATAGGTGAAACAGTATGTCCTACAAGCAAAAGAATGATTCCTCCATTGGCTGTTCCACACTTAGAAATGAACTCTTCTCAGGGACTATGTAAAGACAAGAATGTTCCCTCTTTTAGGTGCGTAGGGTTTTACTTCAGTCTTTGTTGTGCCTTCTCAACAAATATTTATTTGAAAAAGTTTTTATCTTTCACCCATTTTTCAGTTGTGTCTGATTCTTCATGATGCCTTTTGGGTTTTCTTGGCAAAGATACTGGAGTGGTTTACCCTTTTCTTGTCCAGATTATTTTATAGATGAGGAAACTGAGGCAAACAGTTAAGTGATTTGCCCAGGGTCACACAGGTACTAATTGTCTGAGGTCAGATTTGAACTGACTCCAGGCCAGGTGCTTGATCCATTGCACCACTTAGCTGAAAATTTGAAAAAGCTAATCAATGTTAATTTATTAATTGATACTGAAGAGAGAACAACTGATCAAATGATATTGGGGCAGTGGTAGCTGATTAGATGATTTTGAGGAGATCATAACTAGTCAGTTGACACTGGGGGAGCAAGATAATGCAAGGGTAGATGGAAGGAGGAGGAACTATGTCAGACAGAGGCTCAGGAGAAATTGTATAAGAAAAAACCCCTCTAGCCTCTGCGGGTCCCTCACTCTGGGAACGTTACCTATCCATGAAAATGTGCATTGGAAATGTGGCCCCAGAACCCATATGCTATACAGAGTTTGTTAAGTACTTTCCACATAATAACCCTGCATCAAAGGTTGTAGTAGTATTATCCTCAATTTCATATGATAAAACTGAGGCTCAGAGAGTTTAAATGACTTCCTTAAGACCACAGCTAATATCATGGAGTTCAAGTTGTCTAAAAGCAGTGATTTTTCTACTACTCCACACATGTTGGCAAAACATAAATATTCCCCCCACACTTCCTGACGTAGCTGACCATAGTAGGGAAGAATGTATGAGGTCACCTATTAGGCCAATTTCAAGTCAATTATATACTGTCTGTAGAAGATACAGAATTTTCCAAAAATCTGAATCACTTGCAAAGTGTCAGGAACTATATAAATATAAAATATTATTAATTATTACTTTTACCTAAAGTCAGTACATGTTTTTCTGAAAGGGAAACAATCGCAGAAGTAAGGACACACAATGCGAATGATGGAAGGCACCTCGGTGGTTACCTAGTCCAACCCTGTATACATGAAGAAACAGAAACACAAACAAAGGTCCACTACAACAAAATGCTTCAAGGCTTTCAGTGGAGGAGAACCCACCACCTACTGGGGTACCCTATTCCATTTTCAGACCGTCATTTTTTTAGCAATTCTTTTTTCCTGACATTATCTAAATTGGGATTTTTGTAACTTCTACTCATTTATCTTGAGACAGCATGATAACTCAATGGTTTAAGCACTGGAAGACCTGAGTTCTGATCTAACTTCATATGTTCACTAGCTATGTAACCCTGAGCAAGTCACTTAACCTCTGTTTGCCTTAATCTGCTGGAGAAGGAAATGGCAAACTACTCCAGTATCTTTGCGAAGAAAAACCCACACAGGGTCATGAAAAGTCATATACAATTGAATGGGCAAACAACAAAAAATCAGTTTATCTTAGTTCTGCCTTCTGGAGGCAAACTGAACAAGTTCAATGTTCTACCTGATAGCCCTACAAATATTTGAACCCAGATAGGAAGTTTTCATTTTATAAACTAACATATCCTGTTCCTTCAACCACTTTTCATGTGACAAGGTCTTGAAACCCTTAACTGTCCTAGTTATCTTGCTCTCTATGCTCTGCATCTTAATGTTCATTTACTGTGTCATCCAGAATAGAACACAATACATCAAATGGGTTCCAACTAGGGCAGATCACTGAAAGATTGCATCTCCTACTGAAGGCCCAGGTTGCTTTATTTTTCTTGGCTTCTGTGTCACATTGTTAACTCATATTGAACTTCTATTTCATTAAATCCCTTAGATCTTTTTAAGACAAACCACTCTCCGACCAGGCCTCCACCATGTTGTATTTCTGAATTTGGTTTTTTGAGCCTAAGTACAAAACTTTATATCTATGACCATTAAGTATCATTTTGTTAAATTCGGTCCAGTGATCTAACCCTTCATGAGGTATTTTATCAAATGCTTTGTTAAAGCACAACTAAATCATATGAGTATCATTTCCTGACCAATTAGTTTCATAACTCTGCTTTTTGAAAAAGAGGCATAAGGCTAATTTCTCATGGCCTTGATGAAACTGTAGCAGCCCTTTTGTAATCCTCTCTTTTTTCATACATAACCATGGCTTTAATGATCTATTTTAGATTTTCCCCAGGAAATAAATTCAAATTCACTGACTTATAGCTAGTAAACTATTCTTTTTCTTCTTTTGAAAAATCAAGATAATATTTGCACTTCTCTCATTCTATATAATCTTTCAAACATTATTGATTGAGACTCAGGAAGCACAAGATACTTCTTTCAGTACTCAAGGATATAGTTCCTCTACCTTAGGTGACTGGAATTCATGAATTATGTCTTATTTTAAGGATCTATTCCTTTTAGATTTTTATCAAAATTGAAAGTCATAAAGGATAAGATCAGAGGGAATGAGATATAAGGATGAAGCTCTTTTAGGTATAATCTAATCATATCATACCTCTTAAAGGATGTGAAACTTTGAATAGCTCAACTGTATATGAAAAAAAAAAACCATCAGAAATAATGACTACTTCAGTACTTATTCCTTGTTCATTCTCGTGCTTAGGAGACAGGAGGAGTTGAGAGGAATACTGGTTGGTCACCATAAGCTTGTGGGAGGTGCCTCACTGATGGAACCAAGCTCTGGATCAGGAAGAGTTAGGCTTTCACCTCCTGCCTGGTATATGCTAAACCTCAGAGCCACAGCCCTGAAAGAGCATAATCAGAGAGGCTTCTGCCAATCTTAAGCGAAGGGTTCTGCTTTTTCTCAAAGCTCAGGAGTACCCCAGCTAAAAGAGTCTAATTGCACACCATCCAAATCTAAGCATGAGTCAAGTCAAGTCTAAAATGGTGGAAATTATGGCTGCCAATTAAACACTGAACCTGAGGAGTCCGATAAATTAATCCATACAGCAGAGATCTCACCTATACAGCAGAGATGCAGTACACTGTGAGTAGCACACCCACCTGAGCCATTCATCCAGGTCTCCTCTGGGTGGACAGTCTGACCTAGGAACAGAATGACACACTCATGATTCATTTCACACTTTGCAGGGACTCCATGAGGACTCTGTAGTGGTACAGTTGTGAGTTACTTTGGCCACATATGCTCCTTACATAATTGCCTCACTGCTCTTTGTGCTCTCTGTTCCCCATGGACTGAGCATATTTGTGGTCTCAAAGATTGGGGGCAGGGAGGGAAGAATCTTTTGTAACTAGTGCTTTTGCTATGCCAAACTTAAAAAAAAGAGTGCCTTTGTTAACAGTAATGAATGCATACTTAAGAACCCTGGAGATAGAGTGAAATCTAACCTACCTGGTCTTCCAAGCAGAAAGGATTGTAGTAGTTAAGGTTAAACATTAATATTGTTTTTCAGCACCATTAATACTGTGTAGCTGCAAATCTCTAAACCAGGGGTGGGGAACTTGGGGGCCTCAAGGCCACATGTGACCTTCTAGGTCTTCGAGTGTGGCTTTTTGACTGAGTCCAAGTTTTATAGAACAAATCTTTTTATTAAGGAGATTTTTTCAGTAAAGTTTGGATTCAGTCAAAGGGTGGTACTTGAGGACCTAGAGGGCCACATGTGGCTTCAGATTCCCTACCCCTGCTCTAAACACTGTGAACACTTTCTTCTCCAGGATATACTCCAGGATATACTCTAGAACTCCTTCCCTTTGCTCTAGTTCTTCATCCTGAATCTTCACTGTGCCCTGGAATTCACACATTAAAAGTTACCCACTACCCCTGTGACTTTTCCCTCCGATTATTTCCTTCGGGAAGCTTTGTTTAAGGAGGGTGCCCAAGCCATCTATGTCTCATTCCTCTTTAGGTACAACTCCAGGCTTCCTCCCTCATTTTTTGTTTTGTCTCTCTCACCTTTCAGCTTCCTTAGAATATAAGCTGCTTGAGGGTAAGGCCTGTCCTTGTTTCTACTTGTATCTATATTCCCAGTGCTTGGCGCATGGTAAGCACATAATAAATACTAGTTGACCAGATAAATGATAGCTCATGTAGTAGCATAATAGATATCATCCCGGAAATGTATAATTAGAAAGGGAGATGGGCCATTTACGTAGGGAGGGTGACAGATATATGCACAGCCCCAAGTGCTTCCCTTGGTACCCATGATAGGTTAAAGGAATTACTTTCAGTATATTAAGTATATCCTTTATGGATATTTTGTGGACAAGAAGGCATGGAATGTGTTCTGATTTGCACTGTTGAAAGAAGTGTCCATATTGATAAGATTCAATATTGAAGTAAATCACCTCCCAAATTATAACTGTGAGCACTTTGAGAACCGTACCCCTTTTTGTCCTTCATAGAGCCCATCCCATTACGTTAATATACTTAGCACTCTAGCTGTGTGATCATGATTAATTATGTTCATTTTTTGAATGAATATAAACTACATGATATACAATATCCAGATAATGTAGATTTACAGAAAAGATCATAATTTCCCTGCATTTTTCCTGATAATCTGCCTTAATGACTTCTCTCCTATACAGAAGAGGAGAGTTGAAAGGAAACTAAGAGATCCCAGCATCATTCGTTTTATAGATGAGGAAACCAAGGTTAAGGGAAGAAGAGTAATTGCCCAGGGTCATACTACAAGTCTGTTTTCACTCTTTATCTTGATTCTTTAGAACAAGGAATTCAGTTTTTTTCTAGTTTGAGTTATTTGGCGTTGAATACAAATGACACCCATGTGTCTTTTAAGATCAGGTTATATTTTATTTTATTCTTTATTAGAGGATTGGTAAAGAGATAGTGTCTCTACTGACCTGTTTCTTGCAGAAGGGTATTTCTACAAGTTTCTTGCCATTGGAATTTTTAGTAAAGACACGGGCTGTGCAGAACTCAAAAGATAGGATCTATGTGGTAGAGTTTGCTTGTTTGAGGAGGAAAGAGGAGGGGGAAGAATGGATTGCTTTGAAATATTCTTTGGATTCTTCCATCTCTACTTCCCAAATTTACCATTTGGGGGGGTCATTTTACTATTATTCTTCCAATCTTTCTGGCTAGATACCTGAATTCACTCTTTTTTCTCCCTCATTCTAATATCCAATATGTCATCAATTGTTGATATATTTTTATTTCACCTGCCTCTCAGATTTATCTCTTTAATTCCCACTGCAACCACCTTAGTTTAGGTCTTTATTACTTCACATCTAGACTTCTGAAATAGTCTTCTAATGGTCCTCTCCTTTTGCCTTCCAGTCATATCCTGTATATTTTGAAAGACTAATTTTCCTTAAACAGTACTTTTTTCTGTCACTCCCTTCTCAAGAATTTGCAATGGCTATCCCTGATCTTCTACACCAATCCTAACCTACTTTCCTTGGATTTCAAACCCTTCCTAATAGGGCTCCACCCTAGTTATTCAATCTTATTTCCTATTTTTTACTAGGGAGTATATAAAATGTAAGAAGAGTAGAGTTACTTACCTCAGTTTCCTTATCTATAAAATGATCTAGGCAGTGTGGTATTGTTTGCAGAAGACTAGAGTCACAAAGATGTTGGTTCAAGTCCTGTAAGTAATACAACATATTAATTATGTAATCATAGACAAATCATTTAATCTCTTGGTTCCTGAGGCAACTCTCTATGACCATAAATTATAGATGAGTTATTAATCTACATTAGTGGATAGAATTTCCATCTCTGGTATCTTCTACAGAGATAGCTTAAGCCAAAAAAAAAAAAAAAAAGAATGGGAGGGGAAAGGAAATGCTGCTATTATTTCCCAGGTCTATAGTAAGAAAGGCATATTATAAACCTTAAAGTATTATAAAAGTGTGAGTTGTTATTATTAACAATTTTGTTGCCTTTTCCTATTTTCTTTATGTGTATTTCTGTAATTGTGTATATTATTCTTTCAGTTCTACTTTTCACCACATGTAATTTCATACATGTGTTTTAATATTTCTGAATTCTTCATATTCATCATTGGTTGTGGAACAATGATACGTCATTATATTTGTATGCTACAATTTATGCAACCTTTCCTAGTAATTAGGCACATAATTTGGTTCTACATTTTTATTATCAAAAATAATCCTGCTATGAATATTTTTGTATGGATGTCTTTTTTTGCTGCCTTTAATTGCCTTGCAGAATAAAACTAATAATAGTATCCCTGAATCAAAGAATATACAAATAAATTTGTGTTCTTTCTTACATAGTTCCAAGCTGTATAGAATAGTTAGACCAATTCATACATCTATAATCTTCATCCTCTTTTTTTCCTTGTTAATAACATATGGAAATGCTAATGGTTTTTATTATTATTTTTATTTTTACCTACTACTTTATTAAAGTCATTGTCTAGGTTAATTTTTTGTTGATACTCTAAGATTCTCCATCATATTGTCTGGAAATAGAGATAATTTTGTTTCCTTTTTGTTTATGTGGATTCCCTTATTTTACTGCTGTTTTGTCTTATACAATAGCTACTATTTCTAGTACTATATCAAGTAATGGTGAAGACAGGGAAGATGTTATTCTTTCTTCATTTCTAACCCATCTGGGAAAGTTTCCCAAGGTTCTCCATTTCAAATGAGACTAGCTCTTTCTCTGAGATAAATGTTTTGATCATCTGTAAGAGAGGTATTTTCATTCCTATGCTTAAAAGCAATTTTAACAAAATAAGTGTGTGATTGAGGGTTTTTTCTTCATATATTTATATAGATATGTGTGTTACCATTTTTTTGGTACAAATGCGATCATGCTAACAATTTTACTTATATTTCTGGTATATATCTAACTTAGTTATAATAAATAATCTTTTGGATATGTTGTAATATTTTAAAAATTCCAATTTTTAAAACTTGTAATACTTGTTTGATTGATTCTTGACATCTTGTAGTCATTACCTTCCACTTGCCCAATTCTAATTTTTAATGAGCTGTTTTCTTCAATTAGCTTTTGTACCTCCTTTTCCATTTTGCCAATTTGACTTTTTAAGGAGTTGTTTTCTTCAATGTATTTTTTTGTATTTTTGTCAATTGTATTTTTAAAGGAATTGTTCAATTTTTTTTCTACCTCTCTAATTTGAAAATTTTTAATTTTTAAAATCCTACTTCAGCTCTTCCAAGAAGGCTTTTTGGGCTTGAGGCCAATTCATATTTCCTTTTGAGGTTTCAGATGTGAGTATAGTGATAATGCTGTCCCCTTCTGAATTTGTGTTTTGATTTTCCCTCTCCCCTTTACAAGAATCTATGACCTTTGTTTCTCTATGTTTCTTTTTGCTCGTGCTGTTTGCCTTTTTCCTGGTTTTTAAAATTGATGTGTTTCTGGGGCACAAGGATCACTGTCCCAAGTTTCTTGTGCTGGAGGCTAGGGGCCTGTTTACTGTCTTTGTGTACTGTCTTAGGTGCTGGCAGCTGGAGGCTGTAGCTTACATGATGCTGAGCTGGAACTGGTGGTAGTGGCTGGTGTGTTCAGTGACCAAGTAAGGTTTTTTGCATTTCCCCAGGATTACACTGAAGCTCCTGGGGTGGGGTGTGGGAGTGTGAGTTGTCTAGCCAGTAGAGGTCACCTCCTCACCCAGGGTTGCACTAGAGCATGGGTAGACTCAGCCACAAATAAACACCCGTCAGCTGGAGCAAGTGGTAGTTCTCCATCCTGGTGTCTGCTGATTCATGACAAGGCATGCTGTGGGGGTAGGGGTGTCCTGATGTTGGCATTTGCCTGCTTCACCATCCTGGGGCTCAGGATCTTCTACTGTTCCACTGAGTTGGGACTTGCTGCAGGCTTACTAGGATGCCTGCCAGCCTGTACTGATCTCCTTCAACCATGGCAAGAGGGACCTTTCCTGTTAATCCCCCTAGCCTCATGAGCTAAAAGACTTCTGCACCCCATCTTCCTGCTGGCTTCACTGTTCCAGGATTTTTCCTGGGGTGGTATTTTCTGAGTTTTTCAAGGTCAATAAGGGAGAGTGAAAATGACTTACTGCTTATTCCATCATATTGGCTCCTGCAGCTTTGTTATACTCATAACAACACTTATTTTATAGCCATTATTTGTTACCTTTGTTATATTTGCAAAAATCACATAAACATGCCAACATACAAAAAGTCCAAGAAAGAGAAATATATTAGAAATCACGATCTTTAGTTATGCACAATTTCTTTTAGATGTATATTTATCATTTGTCAATCTATCTATCTAAATTTTAACATGATAGTAGGTTTTTTTTTTTTTTTTACTATTTATGTGTCCCTATTTTGGTGTATTCCTTGTTTTCTTTTATGGATTTAAAATTTTGTTGTTAGTGCTCTTATTTTTGCATATTTATCACTATCCAGTAACCTATCACTCCCATTCTCCTTTCCTCAAGTGGAAGCCCCTCTTTATAAAAAAATATGCATTGTCTAGCAGAATAAATCAACTCATGCCCAAGAATGCATTTCTCATTCTGTGTCTTCACTATATTGTTTTGCTCTCAAGTCATGAGAAACATGTTCCATCATTAGTCTTTTGAAATCACTGTCATCCACTGCTTTGATCAAAGTTCTGAGGTCTTTTGAAATTGTTTTTCTTTTTATTATTGATGTCATAGCTATATAAATTGTTCTTCTGGTCTTGCTTATCTCACTCAGACTACTTTCTATAAGTTCTTCCATATTTATCTGAATATCATATTTTGTCATTTCAATAATGTTCCATTGCATTTATACACCATACTTTTTTGTTTCTGTTTCTGTTGCTAACACTGGGTAATCTGTGTTTCTGGAGCACTAGGGGCCCTGTCCCATGCTTCTTGTACTGGGGGTTAGGGACCTGGTTACTGGCTTTGTGTGCTGGGGCCTCAGGTGCTGGCAGCTGGAGACTATAGAGGGTGTATCTTACCTAGTGCTGAGGTTGAGCTGGTAGTGGTGACTGGTGTGTGCAGAGGCCAGCTGGGTTTTTCAGCTAATACAAAAAAAATACTTTTTCTGTAAATGTTCTTTTAGTTACAAGTCCTTTCCTTCTATTCTGGATTTTCTTGGTATTTATCCCTAATAGTAGTATTACTAGATCTCTATCATAGTGCACTAGTGTATTTATTTTCCTATAACCACTCCAACAGTTCCTATTTTCCTCTTTTGTCACCTTTGCCAATCTGATCAATGTGAGGTGGAACTTAAGGGTTTTTATAATTTGTGTTTCTGTATTAGCTCTTTGGAACATTTTTCAAATGGTTATAAATTGTTTCTGTTTCTTCATATGAGAATTGTTTATATTCTTTGACTATTAATTCACTGAGGTATGGCTCTTGTTTTTATGCATTTATACATTCTTTATATGTCTTAGTTAATGACCTTCTTTGTAATTGAAATTATTCACTTTTTATTTTAACAGAGATGCTGGACCCAAAGAATGGGATTCCAGTACTAAACCTACTCCTTTTCCTTCAGGAGCCCTTCTGCTCTAGTAGGTGTGTAGAGAGGTGTGTAGTTTGGTGGGCAAAGTCCTGATATGGCACTAATGCTCCACATTAATTTAGATGCTGTCATCACAGTAATTATATTTGCATGGACCAACCATGAAAAATTAATACAGGTTGTGCCCAAAGACATAGTGCTTTTTTTTAAACTTTGGTAGCTTAGGATGCCATGTTTTGCTGGAATTATTTTTTTAAAATTTCTGTAAAGAGTGTGTCATAGTTGCATTTATGTATTTCCTGAATATATTTGAAACACTTCCAGATATTTTACGTACTTTATAGTTATTTTGAATAGCCTTTCTTTTTTCTGTCTTTTCCTGCTTTTGTTTTTGTCCTTTTTTGGTCCTCGGAAGTATAAATGCTAACAATTTTTGTGGGTATCCTGAAAAGTTTTTTGAAATTATTTAATACTGAAATTTTGGTTGAAATTCTTGGGTACCCTATCATTTGCAAAAAGGGATATTGTTATTTCCTTCCTGCCAGTGTTTATTCCCTCAATTCTTGCCTGATCTTATTGCTAAAAACTAGAAGATACTAAATCATAGTGATGAAAGTGGACATCCTAATTTTACCTTGCTACTTTGGGGGTTTTTCCATTACAGATCTTGCTAGTTATGATTTTTAATAAATATTCTTTAGGATATTAGGGAAAAGTCCATTTATTTCTCTACTTTCTAATGTTTTACTAATATAAATGTATTGTATTTTCTCAAAGACTTTTGTGCTATAATCATGCTTTTAAGCTTTTTTAATTAACATGTTCTATTATATTTGTAGCAATAGGGATAGGGGATGGATGTGTAGTTTCATTAGTATGTATATGGGATTTCTGAGTAAGAACTCCTTCCTCTATCAATACATGTTGGTACCTTCTCTGCAACTTGTGATCTTATAGATTTGCCTAGACAGCTGAGAAGTTAAATGATTTACAGAGGGTGATACAGACGTGCCACAAAAGAGACTTGGATATAGGTCTTCCTTTTTTTGTGTGTGTGTCTCCTTTTTTTTTTTTTTAATTAAATTTATTTATTTAACTTTTAACATTCATTTTCACAAAATTTTGGGTTACAAATTTTCTCCCCTTTTATCACCTCCCCCCCCCAAACACCAAGCATTCTAATTGCCCCTATGACCAATCTGCTCTCTCTTCTATCATCCCTCTCTGCCCTTGTCTCTGTCTTCTCTTTTGTCCTGTAGGGCCAGATAGCTTTCTGTACCCCTTTACCTGTATTTCTTATTTCCTAGTGGCAAGAACATTACTTGACAGTTGATCCTAACACTTTGAGTTCCAACTTCTTTACCTCCCTCCCTCTCCACCCCATCCCTTTGGAAGGTAAGCAACTCAATATAGGCTAAATCTGTGTAGTTTTGCAGATGACTTCCATAATAGTTGTGTTGTATAGGACTGACTATATTTCCCTCCATCCTATCCTGTCCCCCATTACTTCTATTCTCTTTTGATCCTATCCCTCCCCATGAGTGTTGACCTCAAATTGCACTCTCCTCCCCATGCCCTCCCTTCTATCATCCCCCCCATCCTGCTTGTCCCCTTATACCCCACTTTCCTGTGTTGTGAGATAGGTTTTCATACCAAAATGAGTGTGCATTTTATTCTTTCCCTTAGTGGAATGTGATGAGAGTAGACTTCATGTTTTTCTCTCACCTCCCCTCTTTATCCCTCCACTAATGAGTCTTTTGCTTGCCTCTTTTATGAGAGATAATTTGCCCCATTCAATTTTTCCCTTTCTCCTCCCAATATCTTTCTCTCTCACTGCTTGATTTCATGTTTTTTTTAAGATATGATCCCATCCTCTTCAATTCACTCTGTGCACTCTGCCTCTATGTATGTGTGCGTGTGTGCATGTGTGTGTGTGTAATACCACCCAGTACCCAGATACTGAAATGTTTCAAGAGTTACTAATATTGTCTTTCCATGTAGGAATGTAAACAGTTCAACTTTAGTAAGTCCCTTATGACTTCTCCTTGCTGTTCACCTTTTCATGGTTCTCTTCATTCTTGTGTTTGAAAGTCAAATTTTCTTTTCAGCTCTGGTCTTTTCATCAAGAATGTTTGAAAATCCTCTATTTCATTGAAAGTCCAATTTTTCCCCTGAAGTATTATACTCAGTTTTGCTGGGTGGGTGATTCTTTATTTTAGTCCTAGTTCCTTTGACTTCTGGAATATCCTATTCCATGCCCTTTGATGTAGAGGCTGCTAGATCTTGTGTTATCCTGATTGTATTTCCACAATACTTGAATTGTTTCTTTCTAGCTGCTTGCAATATTTTCTCCTTGACCTGGGAACTCTGGAATTTGGCCACAATGTTCCTAGAAGTTTCTCTTTTTGGATCTCTTTCAGGCGGTGTTCTGTGGATTCCTTGAATATTTATTTTGCCCTCTGGTTCTAGAATGTCAGGGCAGTTTTCCTTGATAATTTCATGAAAGATAATGTCTAGGCTCTTCTTTTGATCATGGCTTTCAGGTAGTCCCATAATTTTTAAATTGTCTCTCCTGGATCTATTTTCCAGTTCAGTTGTTTTTCCAATGAGATATTTCACATTATCTTCCATTTTTCCATTCTTCTGGCTTTGTTCTGTGATTTCTTGCTTTCTCATAAAGTCCTTAGCCTCCATCTGTGCCATTCTAATTTTGAAAGAACTATTTTCTTCAGTGAGCTTTTGAATCTCCTTTTCCATTTGGCTAATTCTGCTTTTGAAAGCATTCTTCTCCTCATTGGCTTTTTGAACCTCTTTTGCCAATTGAGTTAGGCTCGTTTTCAAGGTGTTATTTTCTTCAACATTTTTTTGGGTCTCCTTTAGCAGGGAGCTGATCTGCTGTTCATGCTTTGACTTCATGTCTCTCATTTCTCTTCCCAGCTTTTCCTCTACCTCTCTAACTTGATTTTCAAAATTCTTTTTGAGCTCTTCCATGGTCTGAGCCCATTGGGTGGGCTGGGACACAGAAGCCTTGAATTCTGTGTCTTTGCCTGATGGTAAGCATTGTTCTTCCTCATCAGAAAGGAAGGGAGGAAATGCCTGTTCACCAAGAAAGTAACCTTCTATAGTCTTATTTCTTTTCCCTTTTCTGGGCATTTTCCCAGCCAGTGACTTGACCTCTGAATATTCTCCTCACACCCACCTCGCCTCCTGATCCTCCCAGCCAGCATTTGGGGTCTGAGATTCAAATGCTGCTTCCAGCCTTAGGGCTTTTGGTGGGGGCAGGGCTGCTATTCAGTGTGAGATTAAGTTCAGGTGATCAGGTCGGGGCAGGGCCACCTCTCAGGCTCAGTTCCCTCAGGGAGTTTACGCACAGACCTTCCACAATGGATCCAGGCTCCTGCCCCCTTGGGGAGCCCTGGTCTTCAGCTGCCTCTCAGCTTCTACCTCCCAGGGGGGCCTGAGTTATGGGGGCACCCCACTCCCCTCTCAACCCGCCAAAGAGACTCTCTCACCGACCCCTGTCACCTGTGGGTGGAGGGACTTGTGCGGCCACTGGAGATCCCATCCCTGAAGCCTGCTCAGATCTTTTCCTCTCGGTGCCGCAACCGCAGCAGGGCTGCACTCAGCTCCCAGTCCCGGAGCCCAGTCCGCAGAGCGAAGGACCCCCCGCAAGAGGTTTGCAGGTCTCTCCGGAACAGAAATCTCCCTCGCTCCAATGTTCTGTGGCCTCTGGGTGCAGAATTTGCCATGAGTTACTTCCCTGTAGCCGTTCTATGGGTTGTGGGTTCGGAGCTATGTGTATGTGCGTCTTTCTACTCCGCCGTCTTGGCTCCGCCCCCTAGGTCTTCTTAATGAATGAGTAAAATAACATTTATTAAACACTTATTATTTGCCAAGTATTATGCTAAGTATTGGAGGTACAAACAGAAAAATGTGATAATTTTTTTGCAGTTCAAACCCTATTTAGATGAAAGAACACATTAAAAAAAGTTTCCCTGAAGGGTAGATAGAAATATTCAGAAATCCTATGGATATAATGGGTAAGCATGTAGGACTAGATCAGTGGATCTGAGAATCAGTATGAAGATGATAATTGAATCCATGGGAACTGATGAGATCTCCAAGTGAAAGTATAGAAAGAAAGAAAAAGAGGGTCCTAGATAAAACTTTGGGGGAATACTCAAGGTTAGGTGACATGATCTGGATGAAGTTTCAGCAAAAGAGAAAGAGGAATGGTCAGTAAGAAGAAAACTAGGAGAAAGCCTCTAGAGAAAAGAGGGTATTTAGGAGAAGAGAGTGATTGACATTGTGAAAGGCTGCAGAGAGGTCAAGAATGACAGAGATTACGAAAAGGCAATTTGGTTTTGCAATTAGGAAATCTTAGAGAAAACTGTTTCAGTTGATTGATGAGGCAGGAAACCACACTGCTGAGAGCTAAGAAATGAGTAAAAAGAAAGGAAGTGGAGGCACTAACTGTAAATTGTCTTCTCAAGGAGTTGATCCTGAAGGGAAGGGGAGATATAGGATGATAACCTGTAGGGATGAATGGATCCAGAGAGTGTTTTTTGATGATGGGTGAGAGATAATATTTATAGACAGCAGAGAAACAGACAGTAGACAAGGAAAGATTGAAGACTGATGAAAAAATCAGGATAATAGAGGAGGCAATTCACTGGAGAAGATGAGTTGGAAAGGCATCACTTTTACTTGTAGAGGTGATTGTCTTGGCAAAGAGAAGGGACAGTTTTTCATGTGACAATAAGGTGGAGGAGAAAGTGACAGGAGCATGTGAGCAATGTGAGATGAGGAACAGAGAAGAAAAGGGAACTCTGTGAATAACCTCAATATGTGTGAGATAGTGAATTGATTAGGAAAATATAAAAGAAACACTATTGAGGACTCTGTAAACTTTATGCAGCATAAATTTCCAGTGGAACTGATCAACACAGTTCAATCATTTTTAGTTTAATTCAGCAGTGTAGGAGTAAGAGTGAGGGCATATGGATGGGTGGTAAGAGGAATTCAAGGCTCACTGAAGCTTGATAGGGCAAGATCAGTAATATGATAAAGAGTTAAAGGATTAAAAAAATGAATGGTATAGAACTGAACTGGTTCACTAAAAGATAAATACACAAAAAGGAATATAGAAGAACCAGTATAAGGATGATAACCTGGGAAAGAATCAAGGAATGAAAAAACTGGAGATGATAGCAAGGATAAATAACAGGGTTAAGGGTCACAAGGTGGAAGGAACAGTGGAATGACAACAGATTGTGATTAGATAAAGAAATTTAAGAATTTCTGAGCATGAATGTGGCACATTTGTGGGTGATGGCAAAATCAAGTTTATGAGGATTTCTGTCAATAAGTTGAGGTGAAGAAATAAGTCAGAAGAAAGAAACAAGTTGATGAATGGGTGGGTTAGGATGTATGGGAGAAATGTCAATACGTATGTTGAAGTCCTGTAGTGTGAGAGCAGGAATCAAAGATGAGAGAAAGACTGAGCTAGACACTGAACTCATTAATTAATTAATTAGTCATAAGTTAATTAGTTAAGCTTAATTAGTTAAACAAGTAAAGTGTTTTCTAGGGATCTAGATAGCTGCAAGAAGCTTGACTGGGTGATAAATATGGATTGAATGAGCCTTAAAGGAGAGGTTATTGAGTGATAGTGGTAGAGAGCCTGGAAGTGGGAAGGAGTATGCCCTACCACAACCAGTGTGGGTGAGGTGGGGAGGAATTGGGGCTGCATGAGTGAAAGTGCCAAAAATGCTGAAAAAGGTGGCCAGGGAAACTGTTTTTAGGAAGGAGCCAGGTTTCACTGAGTGCAATAAAGTGGAAGGAATGATAAAGGAAAAGTTTTAGTGAAATCAACTGTTACCTATGGAGCAGGCATTCCATAGAATCCACTGAAAAGGTAGGTGGCTTTAGAATGGGATAATGGAGAAGATGGATTTTAAAGAGAATGGGGAAAAATGAGAGATGGAGAACAGAGCTCAACCAATGATAGTTAGAAAGAGGGGTTCATTCAGGCTCACTGGAATGAGGAGGGTATGACATGGAATATGTTAACCACTGAAAATTGAGTTCAAGTAGGATATTATTGTCTCTAGGGCTTCATCCTGAGTCGAGTTGCACTAGTATGGAAGAGGGGCAGAGGACTAGGCAACTGGTATTGTGTTGTAAGAGAACAGAGATGGTGCCGGGGGTGTAATAAATTTGCAACATTCTGCCAATATCTTGACTAGATAGGTCAAGATTAGAATTGATTCCAATTGGTTCCAATTAATTAGAATTATAACTGGTTCCAATTAGGGCTAACATTGCTGAGAACTAGGTTGGTTTGGACATGCTAGACACAATGTTCTACTGACACTAGCAAATTCTTTGCAAAATTTCAAGGTCACCCCTAATCTTTCCCAAATATAGATAATTCTTGTCACTTAGGTTAATCAAGGTCAAATATTTTCAAAGGTTGTAGGTATTTTTCTTAAATATATGTCACAGAATGACTGGGAACATGATGGCCCCTTGTACTCCAGTGTTCAGAATAGGAGGGCAGTCCACATCCTCCATCTTTATCATCAACTCAATGCCTCTGGGTGAGACCAAGCCCGTGTTACACACAGAAGCAGAGAAAAGGATTCAGTAGGGGATATGAAAACAAGCAGAACAGTTGTGTTGCTGTCTTGTTAAAGTTAATAGACATTACTAGTTTGTAACAAGGTACAAATAATAGAAGTTTAATCCCACTCCCACCTAGGTGTATTTGGTGGTCCCATAAAAGATAGATCTGTGATGCTGTACACTGTGTATGTGAGAGAAGGAGATGTGACTTCAGATTGACTGAGAGACTTATGGGAAAGAGAAGCAGAGATGGGAAAAGCAGTCCAAGGATAGGCTTTGAGTGATTAATAGGAGCTCTCAGTGCCTTAACCAAGCATGTAAGTCAGTACCTGAATATGTCCTTTGATTCTTGGTGCTTCCACCCCGAGACCTCTCAGGTGAAATAGTTTTCTAATTGATTGATCTGAGATTCTATTTTTAAGTGAGTTTCAGAGCTCCTTTATGTTTGTGTATTCTAGCTTTTAAACTAATCTGTTCAACTTCCCTTATTATTTTTGTATTGTTTGTTCAAAATAAATATCTCTGCTCACTTATCCATGATTATTTTTTGTGTCAAATGTTTTGGTGGGAAGGGAACGGAACTGACTGAGAGTGAACTGTCTGTCACTTTCCCAGTCTGTGGTGGGTCTACTCCCTATATGTTGGCTTTTGTCTAGAAACCCTTAGGAATTCCAGACTGCCAATATCTGACATGTAGCAATAGATACAATTCTAGCCTAAATATGTCTTCTGAAGATAGTAGCAGGCATAATTGTCTGGTCATGGCCAGTATTCCTTGGAGACATAGCATGGGTCAGTCCAGATTGTATAAATCCTGTGATATGCATGTTGCCTGTGGTCCAGTTCAACCTGCAATAAAAGTTTGCAGTTTCACATACAATCTTTAAAAACATTACTTATTTATGAATTCAAATGTATTTGTCAATGGTTATTAAATTTATAATAAAACTATGAAAACTATATATAGATTAATGCCTATGAAAAATAAAAACAAAATACCTACACTATCTGTAAAGTTGTAATACAAGAGTATTATATAGGAGTGATGTGCCTATTTATACAAAACTTATTTGTCATTGAGGTTTGTGCTGGCAAGAATTAGTTAACATTAATTTTATTGTTGGAGACTAATTCCTAAAAACGGATATTATGCAATAAAGCCTTGAATCACATATCAGAATGCATTTTTTTAAATCTGCAGCTTATCTGACAAGTCCTTCCATGTTAAAACTCTTATGTGGTTACTCTCACCCTATTTACTTAATTAGAGCTGGGGTTTCAGAATGACTTCCAAGCCAAGCTCATGTGGAATTTTTATTCATGCCTTTCACTATAAAGACACCACAGAAAGAGTAATAATCAAGCTATGAGACCAAACAAAGCAGATTTAGCTTGAAAAAAGACACTGGTGAATTCTACACCTCATCTAGGACAAAAAAGTCTGGGGGCCTTTGGGTAGGTAGGTGCCTCTCAACATGTTTGGTTTAATCCCTCAAGGACTAGAATGAAAACAAAGAGAGAAAGAGTCATAGAGAAATAGAAGGAAGAGGGAAGAAGGAAAGAAGGAAGAAAAGAAAAAGAGAAAGAAAGAGGAGAGGACAATAAAGAAAGGGAAGAATGGGAGAGAGGACAAGAAGAAATTGACTGTCTCCTCCCATGGCACTTTAAGGTATATGTACCAAGAAGCAGTTAAGTAAAACACCATCCATGGAATCAGAAGGATCTGGGTTCAAATCTGGCCTTAGACACTTACTATGTGACCTTGGGTAAGTCACTTAACATTGATTACCTCAAAAAAAAGGGATATATCTCAAATTCTGATTCTTATATTCATATGGTATTCTGCTGGTTTTCCCCTTCTTTGACTCAAACTTTGATAAATTTCTTATTTTCCCATCTTTAGAATTAGAATGATTCATGCTTCTTACCTACCTAAGGAAATATATTTAAAATGAATGAGAAACCCAGCCCTGTGCTAGACCTGTGGAAGATACAAAAGAAATATCAGAATCTCTTACCTCAAAGAGCTCAAAAGCATAGGTACAAACCTAGTTTATAAGCCTCACTTTCCCCCAGGTAAGACTAAAATATTGAATTAATGATAATTAACAATTAGTAATAAACCACAGTATGCCAGGTAGCATGGTCGAATGGATCGAGGGTTGTCCTGGGAGTCAGGAGGATCTGAATTCCAGTCCACTCTTTATCACGTAGTAGCCTTGTGATCACAGGCAAGTCACTTAAACTCTTAGAGGCCCCAAGGATCTATAAGTTATTAGTTAGTTATCAATTTGCATTAATCAGAGTAGTTTCTACATGGAGACTCCTCAGTGGTAATGAACTCACCACACCAGAACAATATATGCATGCATGAATGCATGTGTGTATGTATTATGTAAATGCATCTATAATATATTATAATAATAAGTAGAATATGGCCAAGTTCCAGTTGATGTGGTTCAAGCTACAAGCATAATATAGTATGAACTTGGGGAAGAAACATGTCAATAGACCCCAGAGTCCTCAGGGAAAGTCTAATGGAAATATGCTTTCATTGGGCTTAGGAGGATGGCTAAGACTTGAAAAGAAACAGAGGAATGGGCAACGAGAGACAATAAGGAACTGAGAGAACAACTCAGAAATAACAGACATTTGCAGAGAATTGTGGCTCTGAATTCTCCATATCACAGTGAAATTTCTAAATTTAATAAAAGAAGTTTCTGGGTCCTCAATAGAGAGACTGAGGAAGCATGATTTTTATATCACAGACTCTAGCCTGGGGATTTTAAAGAAACAACGGAAAATAATTCCAGAGCCTGGAAGAAAATCCTTAAAGCTAATTTATTCAAAAAGAGTGAAAAAACTTATAGTTCTATAAAGAAAGATAAAATTTACATATAGTTGGATAAGATTTTAGGCACATCTCATCCAATCTCCTCACTTTAATAGTGAAGAAAGTGAGGTCCTCCTGAGTAAATTGCTTTGGCGGGGGTAAAGATGGGATTGGAACAAAGACTTTTTGATTCCAAATTAAGGGTTAAGATAATCTTACCCTGAGTCCTGCCCAAGTGAAAACCTGATGCTTCAGTTAGAGGACAGAATTGAAAATGCAATTCAATTCCTTTCCATTTGAGAAAAGGAAGAATCATCTTGGATAAATGAAACCTCTTTACTTATGAAACTTGCTTTTAGGACAAATGGTTGACCTGAAGGACAGAAGAAGTAATGAAAATGAACAGGAGTGAGTTCCATTAAGATCACAGTAGGCCACTTCTAAGTGCCAGTGTTCAATGGGCCTATGCCAAATATAGGAACTAAATTGCCCAGTGATGAATTGCACTTTGAAAATGAAGATCTAAAGGTTAAGTGCAGGGATAATCGTTTTGAATGAGTTATTTTATACTTGCAATTTTTTGTAGAAATGAAATTGTCCAGACTAAAGTGTATGGAAAGAGTAGGAGGAAGCCTTTGAAAAGAATTGGACCCCTGACCTAAGGTGACTTATTCTAGAAAATGTCACTTTGTCTGCTCTTTGAAATCAGCATATAGAACACTAGTCCATAGCCCTAAATGAGTAGTGCAGTCAGTTCTGCTATAATGAGACCTACCTGTTCTCAAAAATCCCTATGTGAATGCAAGGACCTAAAACATCCTCAAAGGACTCTTAAGACAAAATGCCATCCACATCCAGAGAAAGACCTATGGAATTGGTATGCAGAATGAAGCAGACTATTTTTCCCTTGTGTTATGTTTTGGTTTGGTTTTTCTCATGGTTTCTCCCATTCATTTTAATTCTTCTAAGCAACGTGACTAATGTGAAAATGTGTTTAGTAAGAATGTATGTGTAGAACCCATATAAGATTGCATGCCATCTTAAGGAGGGAGGGGAGAGGGAGAGAGGGGAAGGGAGGAAGAGAAAATTTAAGACTTATGGAAGTGATTATCGAAAACTGAAAACAAATAAATTAATTACATTTTTAAAAAAATCACTACGGAAAATCACACACCAAAACTCACAGGGCTTATGAGAAAAATGAGGCTAGGGACCTCGTTAACTTCTTCAGCACATTAAAACAAAAAAGGAACCTAATAAAAATGGCAGCACAAGTTTATATGTGTTAAATAGTTAAGAAATACATAAACAGTACAATAAATAGTGTGTCAGGGGCTTCAGGCTACAGCCTGGCTGGTTCTTATAGGTCTGTGTTGGCAAAGGTCTATCTGGAAAGTATTGTGGTAGAAGGACTGGGTATGGACCAGCATCTCTCCACCCATCATATATCTCTCAAAGTAGAAGATATACAATAAATATGGCACTTTTCCTTTAAAAAAGACCCGACATTTGACTGGGGAAGGGTTGAAGTTTATGAATTATTGTGAAGTGGTGCAGTTTCTAAATGAACTAAATCATACATAAGAACGTATAAAATTTGTGATGTGCTCAAATTGTTTCCTAATGTATCAATATCATTGAAACAAATTCATATTTTCAAAACAAGCTATAGAAGAGAGACCTATATTTGGTTGTTTTCCCTTTATCACCTTGCCTGAAAAATACTATTTGAAACTATGAAATAGTCATAGCTTTTCATTATGTTGGTGCTACATAATGTAGCACCTCTCTGGGGTGCTTCCCCAGTTTATGATTTCCCTCACAGGTTAGGACCCGACCCCAAAGGACAATTGCTGCGTTGATTAGCTTGTAGACTTCTAAATCTATAGGTCACGAGCCCTAATCTGTGTGCTTCTCATTAAGAATCAGCCAGTAGACATAACTAGCTCTTAGCAAAGACCATTACTATAATCTCACAGTGAAAAAATTGCTACTAAATATTCTCCCAAAGAAACACAGGACCCACTTTCCCACAAATACACGTTGGAAAGGTAGGCTCAAACTTAGAGGACAATGTGAGTGAGACCCACGTCATAGGATCCCGATCTAGCAAAAGCAACTCAAAACTACTTGTACTGAAGTACTTTCTTTGTAGAGTTCTCATGCATCTCCTCTTGGGTGCAGCATTTCTTCTCAGAAAGTTGTTCAGCTGAGTTTCTGGGGTCTGCACTTCTCCATCGCTTGCTCTTTTCTCTGCTGCCATAGATCATCACATTGTCTAAAGGAGCTTCCTCTCTCTAGTGACCATATTTCTCTCTTTGTGCTCATCAGGAATGTATTTCTGCTTATTAGTCGTATCTTCATTCCTCTTAAACTGATGAACTTTAGAACAGCATTGTTAATGTCCCAGGGAAGAGAGTGATCTCTCTTTCATCTCCACTTCCATAGGAAGCTCTGAAACCTGGACTATCTCCTATGTTGGAAATGTTGGAATTCATTCATTCTGGAGGCTATGTAAAGCCTCCAGAGACCTGGCTAATTTGTTTGCTCAGCCAATACTATTGATCCCTTCTTCCTCTCCTCCCTCTGTCCACAAGGAGAATATGATTATTTATACTTTGCAAGATATCTTGGATTTTGGGGGCTAAATTTTTTCTTTCCCTATTTATTTATTCTGATGTTGCTTTCTTTCTTTCTTTCTTTTTTAAACTAGGACAATTGATGATTTTGGACCATGTAGTTTTCATTTGTGATTTCTTGAAATATAGCTCTGGTAAACCAGGCTTTGATGAAGGCTACTGAGATTCAAATGCAGCTACTGGACTTTCAACCCAAATCACTCTGACTTTATTGGCCAATAATAGGTCCTAGCCCAAACCTCCCTTGGATGTCGTTTGAGTTTTGATGGCTCAGAGTGAGTGTAAATTAGCAGTTGTTTTTCTTCCATCCAAAAACCCAGAAGCTTCAATTCTTACCTAGTCTTTTAATCACTGAATGGGTGTTGCCTCAGACAAACTGATACCTGGGAAAGACCTTAGCTTAAAAAGTTCAGGGTCTCCCACTGCATCTGTGGCCATCACTAGTCACCCTGAACTATGTCTTGCCACTGGACTACAATAATTCTGGAGAAAAGAGTGTGGCTGATAACTTTGCACAGCTTTTCCTCACTTAAATCCAATTCACTTGGAAGTCAAGACATCACCCTCCTGGTACCATTGGTCTTCTTCCACAACCAAGGACAAACAATAACATACACACTTACCTGTTTGCATATTATGAGCCTCTATATGAATGCAAGCTTCTTGAGAGCAGTGACTATTTTTTATTTTATCTTTGTATCTCTAACTTCTAGCAAAATGCCTTGCACATGTCTAATAAATGTTTCTTGGAATATTTGGTTAAGACTAGTTAATTTCCCATCCCCTTCAATTTCTTTTTTGCTTATATTGAAAAGTGAGCTTACAAGAGTCAGTTTCCTATTTATCTTGGAACCTTTATCAGAGAATATTGCTGCAAAGTCAATTCTTAGTTAATTATTTCCCTTGCAATCTTGGCTTTATCATGTTTGTTTATGCAAAAACTATGTAACTGCGTACGATCAAAAATCATACATTTTATCTTCTATTTCTTATCTAGTCATGAACTTTTATCCATATATCTGCTAATTTTTCCAGGTTTCTCTAATTAGTTTAGGACGTGGTCTTTTATATCTAGGTCATATATCTATTTGGAGGTTCCCAAACTTATTTGATCTATCACTGCCTTTAAAAAAAAATTACTCAACACCTCCCTGGAAATCTACTTTCTTTAACCCTTCAAGGGTTGTTTTTTTTTTAAATTTGTGTCATTTCAAAAAAATTCTTTTTAAAAAGTGAAGCATCTTAAATTTAATAATTTATTGTAAATTTGTGGGTTCTTTCCTGCATTAAAATTTTGATGATACCGTATTGCATCATGTAACTGCATAATATCGTATTGTAAACAAGTCATTACATGCATATATTCCTACCATTGCATGCCGGACTTCCTGACACTGCGCTATAAGCTCGCCTACCAACCCTTGCTCATTAAGACTGTTCTCAGACTTGACCACTGATGGATGAGAACTTGCATTTTGTTTATTTATTTGGAAAATAATGTAATCACTATGACTTTAACTCTGTTATACAACAGATGAAATATACAGGAGTAGTTTTTCAAAATTTTCTTGTCTTTTCTTCTTTCCTTACGCTTCTACTGCTCCCCCCCCCCATTGCACCCGAGGCTATTACCCCTCCCCAACTTTCCAGCACCCACCAGGAGGTGGTATCATCCATTTTGGAAATCTATACATAAGGTATGAGGTGTTGGTATAAATTTAATTCCTCCCATACTGCTATCCAATTTTCCCAGCAGTTTTATAGTGAATAGAATAGTGAGTTCTTATTATTTCAGTCTTTTTACACTGTAGGAAATCTTTCTGCACAGCATTTGATCTTTCACCTTTTTTTCATTCCTCTTTTAAAAGGTTATTGAGCACCCACCATGTCAAGACTCTTCCTGACAGTGTGGGCATGATAAGTACCTCAGGTAAGGACACTATAAGTACCTCACATAAGGACACTAGAAGTACCTCAAATAAGGACACTAGAAGCACCTCACATAGGGATACTAGCTCCAGATAAGTTCATGAGAAAGAACTAGAATCAAGTGTCTTGACCCTAAATCTAATGTCTTACCTAGTTGGATGACGTTGGGTAAGTTACATCTCTGGACCTCTGTTTCCTGATCTCTGTGAACTACAAAGACATTTGCTATCACTTATGAAGCTGGGCAGCCCTTTTCTAGACCTTTATGCTAAGCATTTTTTTTACCTGTTCTGCTTTCTAGAACTTCAGGGGACTTGAAATGCCTGCTGAGGGATGACTTTTCTATGGGGCTTTGTAGTTTGCAAAGCACTTTCCTCCCAACACTTATCCCTCTGAGATAAGTGCTGCAGGAATAATTGTCCATATCTTAGAAATGAGTAAGAGTTTATTAGAGGGAGATGTGTCATACTAACCATTATTTCCATTGACCTCCACTCCTACCCCCTCCCAACGCATACCTCTTTTCACTTTGGTCTCTACTAATTTGAGGTCTTGGGAAAGGAATATAAAGGCCAGTTATTAGATCCTTTGGTGAGTTGTGCCTGAATTGTAAGCAAGAGGAGGGCCTTATTATGGTGAACATTCAATAAAAATTTATTAGTTGAGTAAAAATGGATGAATGATCAAATATCAGTGTTAGCTCAGGCCAGGGAAGCAAATAAGACCAGGTAGGTAGCAGGTAGTCTTCAGGGGGAAGAAACAGTGCCCTGCTATGTCACTCACTGTCAAGGATTTAGCTCCAGTCACCTTGTTCTGTTTCTAGGATTGTTAATGCATCTGGTATGCCCAGAAGTGACTGGCAAAATGCAGAACATGCTTGACTCTTTGAGTTCTAACAGATTATAAGTTACTTAGTATTATGAAGATAGTAATACTGTATAATTTTCATCACTAATATTTTCTGTTTTCCCAATCTAACTGGTAACAACTCTGAAATGAGATCCTTTACAATGATAACTGTGCAAATGAATTCCTCAAACATTTCAGCTCAAAACTGTAAGTAACAATGATAATAAAATTATAGGTTGTAGAAAGTAATTGAACACCCTCTAGTCTCATCTTTTCTATCCCTATAATCTTAGGTCATCCTTTTGGCATTCAGGTATTCACAGATTTGTCAATGTCTAGATAGTATAGGTACCTTTCCATATGTCCTGGCACTGATCGTCTCTCCTCATAAGGTAGAGACCCAACTCTATAGAGATCTGGCCTCTCTTTCCTGAAGGAATTAATCCATTCATCTTGAGGATTTGTCATGGGTCAGGAATATTGTGTGCTGGAGGGAGGGTCAATGCTTAACTCTGCTTTCTACATTTAATAAGTCTCAGCCCATATTTCCTCTCCTTCAGTTATCTACTACAATATCAGGGTGTAACCAGCATGGGCATCATACCATCTGACCTGCCTCTGTGCCTTAGAAAAAGTGTGACTGTCTACTTGGGCTGACTCCATTAACAATCTCAGTGTCTGCCTAGCCCAAAGCTCTCTTCTCTAGTCACTTCTCTCCAATCAACATTGTATATCTCTTCAGCATCATAGGGGTTAAGGACATGGTGCCCCTGTGATCTGGAAAATTGGCGTAAAATTTTTTGGCCCTCCCTTTGTACCAGAGAAGTCTGATTTTTTTCTTTTTGTTTTTGGGGGTGTTTACTGTAACTTATTGTAAAATTTGGGTTGTGTTTGGAACATATATTCAGTGTTCCAAGACAGATGAGAATCTATTCTAGAATCATAGTATGTGAGAATTGGAAGGGATCTTAGAACAAGTAATAGAAACGGATTATTTTACAGATGTAGAAACTGAGGCCCATAGAATTTCAAATTTTTGTCTGAGGTAACAGTTTGTGGCAGGTCTGGATCTAGTACCTAGTGACTGTTCCACTATAACCCAATCTTCCAAGACCAAGAGATAAGAGATTTACCCCTTCCTGTCACCTACTACCTCCTGCCTTATTCAACTTCCCCGGGTAACTCATATTGATGTTTAAACAATTTTAGTTGTCAAGAAATTTCTCCTTATGTCTAACCTAAATCCTTTCTTTATAGCTTAAGTCCCTCATTTCTTGCTCTTTTCTGAGTGAAGATGAAAAAGAGCTGGGTACCAACCTTTTCACAGGCTTTCCTATGTGTGTGTGTGTGTGTGTGTGTGTGTGTGTGTGTGTGTGTGTGTGTGTGTGTGTATATATGTATGTATGTATTTCTAGAGATATACTTCTTTAAACTGCTCCTCAGCTTTCTCTTCTCTAAGCTCAAATGAACAGACAAACAAAAGCAGATATTTCAGCTTTTATGTAGAGAGCTTTCTTTTTTGTTGTTTGACTGTCCTAGAAGTAGCTAAGTGGTACAAGGGGCATAAGCTCTGAACCTGGAGTTTGGAATGCCTGAATTTAGATTCAACCTCAGATACTCCCTAGCTGTGTGGCTCTGAGTTAATCACTTAACCTGTCTGTCTCAGTTTATTCAACTGTAAAATGAGGATCATAATAGCACAGGATCGTTGTAAGAATCAGATGCTAATTTTGTAAAGCATTTAGCACAATGTCTGGTGTAGAGTAGGTGCTTAATAAATATTCCCTCCTCCCCCCTTCCCTCTCTTTCTCTCCTTCAAGGACTTTGGAAGTCCTTCAGGCCTTTTCTCAGTCATTGGGGTGCAGCTGGACATACTCTGTCCAGTGGAGCTATAATGGTGTAGTAGATGTGGAAGTGGTGTTCTAAGAGTTGCACTCAAGTCTTGGTTCTTCCCCTAAATAGCTAGGCAAATCAACCCTCTAAGACAGCTTCTGGTCTATAAAATTAGCATAAAACCATTTATTCCAACTGCTTCACGACTAGTTTGTAGATGGAGCTACTACTGGCAGGGATGTTAGAGGTTATCCAGTTCAACCCACTCATTTTTCATATGTGGAAACTGAGGGCCAGCAAGTCTAGTCCAAGGTCATGCAGGAAGGTAATAAATGGCAGAGAAGATACAAATGAAGACCTTCTGACTCCAAACTGGTCAGTCAATAAGCATTTGTAAAGTACCTACTATGTGCCAGGTACTGTGCTGGGTGCTGGGAATACAAAAAGGTGGGGGGAAGACAGTCCATTTCCCTGAAGTAGCTCACAAAGAGAGATAAATCAAGCAAAAAAAAAAAAAACCTCTTTAAACAAACTACGTACAGAATAAACTGGAAATAATTAAAAGAATAGACATTAGAATTAAGAGGAGTTGGGGAAGGCTTCTTGTAGAAGATGAGGTATAAATTGAGACTAAGAGGAAGTCAGTAGGCAGAGATGAGGAAGGAGAGCATTACATGCATGGGCACAAACCAGAAAAAATCCAGGCCAGTTCGACTGTTGTGAAGAAATTCTACGTATGTGTGAGATATTAGGTATCTCAAGAAAATCAACTTCAAGCCAGTAGGGATGAACTTCATATTTCAGAATTCATTTACATACAATTTCCTTTTGATTAGTTGTTTGATTCAAATCTGGTTCCCAGGCCCTCTGTGATTAGTTGGGGGAGGGGATAGACCCTGACTCTTTCAACCGTGGGAGCCTTTGCATTAACATATGTCCCAAATCCCAGGAATAAATAAGCTTCTTACAGTCAAGACTGGATATAAACTAATTCTCTTGGTTATATGTGCGTGTGCCCTATGTGTCTTTGCTAAGCATGCTAAACCATAATTCCTAGGCCTGGAGGTATCAAATGTCAAGGAATTCAGGTCTAGAATCCCTTCTTGGCCAATTCTCACTGTTTCAAAAATTCCCTTTACTTAAGCCCCTGTTCAGCTATTTAATGGGTATTGTCATTACTTTTAATCTAAAAAATCCTTAATTGCCCTTCTACAAGGAACTTTTCCCAGTGCTCACTTAATTCTAGTGCCCTGGAATATCACAGACTAAGCTTCTTACAGACATTTTTGTATAATTCTTAAGCACATCTTTAAAAGTACCTCATACTTATACTTCAACAAAAAATGTGCATAAACACGTTTACTGTGTGCATATCTAATTTATAAAATAGTTTACTAGACTGTGAAATGGAGGTAATAATAGCATCTATCTTGTCCGGTTGTTGTAAGGATCCAATGAGATAATGTTTGTAAAGCACTTGGCACAGTGCCTGGCACAAAGTAGGTTCTGGGTAAGTACTTATTCCTTTACCTTTCCCCATTTCTAATCTATATTTCCTCTATCCTGTTTCATTTGATGATCTCATCAGCTCACATGGGTTCAATTATCATCCCTATGTCAGTCTCAATATATATCAAACTCCTCTCTCTCTCTTAAGCTGCAACCTCGTGTCATCTCATATAGGACTTTATAATAAAAACTTTACCTGGCTACTCAAGATGGTTCTGATTTCTTGTCTATGGAAAATTTTAGGGCTTCTGGTTAAAGGGATAGAAAGAAGGGAAGAATGTTGAAGGACAATAATAGTTTTATTCACATATATATACACACGTATGTACATGCATACATATATATGCATTATGTATACATATGTGCATATACATATATGTATATAAATTTATACACATGTGTGTAAATATATATGCATATATATACATATATATATACATGTATATTTGTCATTCCTTTACTTGAGCCTCTGGTGAAAAGGTGGCTCTTTTCTTTAACAAGGCTGGCCACCTTAGAATCATTCTTCATTCTCTCCCCTCCTACCTTCTCCAGTAGATCGTGCTCTTTTTCTCACTCTAGTTTTTCAGTTTTGTCCTTGTATCCTCAGTGCTTAGGTCAGGCCTTAGTATACAGTAAGCTCTACTGTCATTATTAATTGTTTCCTCATTTGCTTTGTGTTTCAACCTGCTCACAGTCATCATTGCCCTGTGAGTGGTATTCATTGTTAATTCTTCAGTGATCTGCAGTCATATATTTAATTATTGCTCTCTATATAATTAATATATTTTTGCTTCATTTAAATATTTGATTTTTCTAATTATAAGTAAAAAGTTTTTAACATTCATTTTTTAAAATCTGAGTTCCAAATTCAGTCCCTCCCCCTCCTCCCCCATCATTAAAAAGGCAAGCAATTTGATATGGGTTATACATGTGCAGTCAAACAAAGGATTTTTCCACATTGGTCATGGTATGAAAGAAACTAAAAAAACACGCCAAGAAAGTGAAGTTTAAAAAAAGTTTGTTTTGATCAATATTTTGTCTCAATCTGTTCTTTCTCTGAAGATGGATAGCATTTTTCATTAGAAGTCCCTTGGGATTGTCTTGGATCATTGCATTGCTGAGGATAGCTAACTCATTTATGTTTGATCATCATACAACATCGCTATTCCTCAGTACAGTGGTCTTTTAGTTCTGCTTAGTTCTGCTTTATATCAGTTCATGTAAATTCCCCAGGTTTCCCTCAAACAATCCTGCATTTCTTATAGCACAATAGTATTCCAGCAAAAACTACACCTTGTTCAATCATTCCCAATTGATGGGCATTCCTTCAATTTCCAATTCTTTGCCATCACAAAAAGAGCTGCTATAAATATTTTTATTTAAATAGATCTTTTCCTTTTCCTTTTTAAATATTCTTTGGGATACAAACCTAGTAGTAGTATTGACGGGTCAAAAGATAAACATGGTTTTAAAGTCTTTTGGGCACAGTTCCAAATTGTTCTCACTTCACAACTCCACCAGTGTTTCAGTCTTCCAATTTTCCCCCATTCCCTCCAAAATTTGTCATTTCCTTTTCTCTGTCATATTAGCCAATCTGATAGGTGGAACCTCAAGACTTTTAAAATGTGCATTTCTCTTATCAACAGTGATTTGGAGCATTTTTTTCATATGACTATAGTTTCAATTTCTTCATCTGAAAACTGCCTGTTCATATCCTTTGACTGTTTATCAATTGGGGAATAACTGGTATTATAAATTTGACCCTGTCTTCTACATATTTGAGAAATGAGACCTTTATCCTAGAAACCTGATATAATTTTTTTCAGTTATAATTGCTGTGTTTCCTTTCATTCTATTTCCCCTGTTTATCCTTCTCTCTTTCCTTTCACCCTTTCCCTCCTCAAAAATGTTTTGCTTCTGACCACCACCTCCCTCATATCTGCCCTCTCTTCTATCAGTCCCACATCTTTCTTTTATCCTATTCCTTTCCTACTTCCCTGTAGGAAGATATATTTCTATACTCAACTGAGTGTATATGTTATTTCCTCTTTGACCTAAATCCATTTCTTAAATTGGAGGTTCTGGGAAGAACTAGCCAATCAGAGAGAGAGACAGAGAGAGACAGAGAGAGAGACAGACAGAGACAGAGAGAGAGAGAGAGAGAGAGAGAGAGACAGAGAGAGACAGAGAGAGAGACAGAGACAGAGACAGAGACAGAGACAGACAGAGAGACAGACAGAGAGGTAAAGGGGCAGAGGGTATTTCCAGTGTGTGAAGTCTGGGGGTGGATTGAGTTTCCAGGGTGATAGGGTTTCTGGAGAAGTGGAAGAAAGTCCAGAAGTATCAGGAATGCAAAGCAAAGAGGAATGAAAAGGAAACCTACAATCAGTGTTGGGAGTCATATAATTTTTATTAGAAAATTTTCTTCACTACTAAGTGATTTCTTTCGGGGCTTATACATAGATTCTATGACATATTCAAATCATATAAATGTTTGTACAAGCCCTGGCGGTGTATTCATAATTATGGAAAGGACAGTGACTGGTTCCCCCTTCCAACAAAGAATAGCCGGCCATCTGGGATGTGTCTTTCATTGCTAAGAAGGTTCATATCCACATTTTTCTTTGACATCTTTTAAATGAGAATCAAAATGGAAAATGACATTTGAAATTTTGTCTTGTGATTTCTAATACCCTGAGTTCATTAGGATGGCAAAATTGTCTGCTGAAAATTTATCAGAAAACCATTGCCTAACAAGACAATATACAACTATTCAAAAAATCGATCTTCTGTAAAGTTTAATTAATGAGCAGGTGATGTAAAAGTCACATGAACCACATGTTTTCAGAGGAAAATTGCTCTTAGAACCCTATAGTTTATAGACAAAAAATGTGGTATGTTTGTAATTTCTACAGTTTATGAAATTTAAATACAAAAAAGGATTAGATATATTTTGTGGATAGGATTTGTTTCTAGGGAATTATGAATGCTAATCTCAGTTATGACAGTGATTGCTTGTGTGACCTGAAGTGCATCTTTGCCTTAATTACTGATTAACAAAAATGAGGCAATAATGTCCTCCTATTTCCTGATGTGAAGAATGATTAACATTGCTGAAGTGTATGACAAAGAAGAAAGCCATATGAAGGAATATTTCATATCCCTTGAATAAAGTAAGTTCACTCTGTCCTTTTGGTGACCTCTCAAGGAACATAACATGCGCGAGTTGGCCATGCCTTAATGTTTTGGGAACCAGCCACTCCCGGAACACATAGATAATACTTGGAGGATCTGGCTAGTCCTCCCAGTATATGATTAATTAGCTTATATCTTGTGGCCCCAGTATGATATGTCCTTGACGAACAAACACCTGCATTCCCATGGCCATGTGCCTGACCAGCTTGGAACAGTGTGTGGAGCCGTTGGCAAAAAGCCTTCTTTGTCTAGGTCCCTATAAACTCCCCTCGCTTAGTGCAAGTCCTCGGAATCTCACCCATGGAGAGGACGCTCTGCCTGGGACCTCTTTGCTCCCAATTCGGACCCTGAACGCTGTAACCCGGGATTCCCCAGCTGATGTAATCCAGGTGTTGGTGCTCCCCGAATTGGTGATGTTTTTCCATTTCCTCTTATATCTATATTAATATTGCTATAATTATATTAGTATTAGGCTATATTCATTATTTCTGCTGTAGCTCTAAACTGTTCATGCATTTGCCTTTTCTGTAAATCAATAAAATATCCAGCTTCTTCTTCTCAAATGTGTCTTATTGTAGGTGCGAATCTGAACCATAAATATCCTTAATCATACATAATTGGACGAATCCGAATCCCTTTTGAAATCACAATACATAAATGGCGTCACGAACAGGATTCGTTGTGTAAATGCCTCTCATCAAGATCCTCACCTTCTCTGCTCTTGGTAAACTTCACTTCTCTGTTTCAGTTGCAAAAATGTATTTTATTTCTGTTTCACCTGTCTTCTGATTTGTAAAAGTAAAGATAATAATGGTTGTTGTTATGAGATCAAAAGGATGAAATGATTATAAGATTCTTAACATAAGGACTGGTGTATAATTGTTAACTTTGAAGTGGTTTTAATTACTCAAGGTAATAAGATCAATAATTTATGGAAATGTTATAATACCACCTGAAGTTATTGTTGTGTTAAAACTATATTTCTAAGATTGTATTTCTGAATTTCTCTTAGATTGTAAAAATTGAGTGACCACTCTAATTCAGAAATGGTGCTAGACAGAGTGATTTTTAACCTGAATTTTGTTGAAACTAAAAGATGTTGGGAAAATTGTGTAAAACCAGCTATGTTCCTTTATGAGTCCTGCTAACCTTGCCTTATAATGTTTGTAATTGCCATTTAGAAAACCAGGTATTTTCACCTTTGCCTGTTAAAGGAGTTACAGCTAAAACAATCTGACTCTCATGTATAAAAGTTGTAAGATTGTTAGCTAAGTTATTTGGAGTTACTGTTTTAATGCTAAGCCTAACATTGTTAATTAATTACTGTGTATGGAAAGAAAAGAACTTGTTTGGCTTCTGTAGTTCCTAAACAATGAATATGGCTTTCTCAGAAGTTGTAACAGATAGAAAGGATTTTTAACAATTGGCTTTTACATCAGGACAAGTTCTAAATTTGAGAAGGAAAGATGTTAAATGGAATCCCTTGTGTATGTGAGTCCTGGTAGATCTTTATTGCTTATTGCAACTCCATAAGAAAAAAAACATAACTGTATCTGGCTCTAAATTGTGATTAGTGAAATTTGCTATTTAAGACAAAAGGCATTTGGGACCATAACTATTTTTGTTTTGAGTTTGAATTTGGGTATAGTTGTTCACATTAAACCAGTGTCTGAGAGAAATGCCACAAGTGACTCAGAGGGAATGTGATCCTGTACTGTTAACAGGTGAAGTTTGTATTTGGAAAGGAAAGGCCAAGGAGACAATTCTAGCCTCAATCTAGGAAGGGATCCCCCTGGCTCAGTTTCCCCATTGTGTTCCTTTAAAAAGGAATGTTTCTCACCTGACTATTCCTGAGTCTGGCTATGAAACAGATACTGCATGATTGGAAAATTTCACTCTTACCTGAATTCAAACAGAATAAAGGATGTTTTATCCTGTCATATTTGGTATGTCACATGTCCCTGCTTTTTTCCTTCTCTAGCAAATTTCTGTGAACAGAACAAGCAGTCAGTAAATGTGTGAGCCCTTTTGTGTAATCTTACTGGAAAATCAAATATTATTTCTTATCTAAAATTAGAACATGTGGAGAAATTTATGTAAACTACTCAAGACTCATCTTAAGATGTTCCCATTGTTTAAAAGGATTTTAAAAGCAGTCATGTTTTTCTGTGATCAGTCTCTTACTGTTACCAATGTGAGATTCCATTACAACACCTTTTTGACTAAAACATTTTGTAATATCTAGGAATTCTGCAATAACTAAGAATTTAGTTTGTAATACTTTGGGAATTCATATTACTTAAGGACATCCTTATAACAACTCAGCTTTAATGAACTTCAGTTTTAAAGTTTTATTTTTGCTTCAAAGTGAAAAGAGTTATCATTTCAAAAGATTTCAACTAATTTTCTTTATAAAAGTTTAGTGACTCAACATCAGGATAAAATTTAAACTGTTTTTTTAAAAAAAGAAAAGGAAATACTTTTAAAAGAAATTTTTTTTTTAAGAAAAAGAAATCTCTCATGTAAGGCCTACTAAATTTTCATTTTCAAGATATTGTATTGCTAAATTAATATGTAATGATCTACAAAGCAGAAAAGATTTTGGTATTTTGATCTGAATTTGTAGTCATCCCATGGCCTAAGCAAGAGTTAAAATTAGTGTTTGAACTTATCATATGTAAGCAACAACAACAACTTAATTTCTAAATTTTCCCTTCCAGATTGAATAATCAGAAAGAGATAAACAAGCCTGTGAAACAATGATGTACATCTACTCAGTTGTGAGGATCAAGTCAGAAACCTCTTTTGTTTAAGGCAATACAGCTATACTAGTGAAGAGTAATAACTTGTGAGCTATCTTGTCGATGGTAGAAATATAAAGGAGAGTGAAGCAGTCTGAATAACGGGCTCAAGAGATTTCGAAAGATAAATAAAGGTTTGATTGAGAATACAGAAGGCAGATAAGGTTTGGGACAAATGGGGGTCATCCAAGCCTCTCCTGTCTCCAGAGAGTTGCTCTGGATACCTTTGTACCAGTCTCAGATGGTTTAAGTATGTTGAGAGAGTGTGGGGAAGTATTTTCAGAAGACAGAAAAGTGTTGTAACTTGATTTGATAATTAGTACCCTACCAGATTTCAGATGGCCCTACCTAAAGGATACCAACCCATATTTAACCCCTTCTGGTCATTTTTTGGCCTTTGTTTGCTTAATCTCCTTGCCAGTTTTGTCTCCTCCAGGTTTAGTTCCTTCCACTTGCAGATGACCGTTCTGGCTGTATATCACCCTCTGTCTGAGACCATTACACATCACTGTCTGGACCTGGATCATGTTCCTGATACTGACTGAAGAACCAACCCCTTGAATGGGACCTCTCAAGGCAGGGACAGCTCTACGTCCAATCTCAGCATGAAGCAGTTTCAGAATCTGAGACCTTCGTCCCTTACCCCAGAAAGATTTTGAGTCCCGTCTGTTTAAGGGCGGGGAATGATGGGGTGCTTGGGTGCATGTACTTGGGCCCCAATTCTGGAATCACATTCCTCCCTAGCCTCAAAATACTGCCATTATAGGCAGATACTATCCTGATCAAGTTTAGCTGTTTTAGGAGTAGGTGTACTAGGAGGAGTAATTGACTCCAACTATGTTGGAGAAATTAAAATAATTTTGCAAAATTTGGATACTGAACCTTATCATACAACAGAAGGAGAGTTGACCAACTAGTTATTATCCCTTGCCTGAATCCTGAATGGGCCAAAGTTCCTACACCAGAATCTTCTGATGCCAGGAGGGGAGGATTTGGCACTACCAATATGACAATTGACTCAAAGGCATGGGTTAAAAATAAACCTACAGACTGGCCTAAGGCCATGGAAATCATAGCTGAGGGAAAAAAAATAATACAGTGCTGGTTTGTTACTCAGGAGATGATACCTTATATGATGTTCCATTAATACATGTCTTTTTATGTAAATAAAGTGTTTTTTAGGGATATGGCTATTGCTGTACACCATCTCAGAAAATTTTGCCTGGATCCCAGGAGCATGACTGCACGCAGGTGGCTTTCAAATAACCTTACAGTGGAGAAATTCTACCACCCCTGATAGGCGTTTTCAAGTGATGAAGGATCAGTTGAAGAACAGTAATTGTACCACCTGGGGCATTAACAACACGACCCAGTGTATTAATGTTAATAATAACATATCCTTCCCTGTATTACCAAATTGTGCCAGAATAAAAAGGGCCTGGTATGATACATTGCTTGGCGGGACAGGAACTGGTTTGGGTATAGTAAATTCTATAGATCTTGAGACCCTGGCCAGCAGACTGCGCAGTGCTGGACAGGATGCAGCTCAAGCACTTACTGTTAATGCCAAATGGTTGCCCACAACGATCCTGCCCCATCAACGTACTTTAGAATACCAAGGCCAACTTCTACAGGTTTTTAATGATTCAACTTTGGCTTCAATAACTTTTAACACTAATGTTACAGCACTATTTAATTGGACTCAATGTTCTTTATAGAATATGTATACTCTAATACATAAGGAAAATGCACGTTTATTGTTGAGTGGAGACCCTAATCTTTGGAAAACTCTATTCCCTTCCTACCATTATTGGAAATCTCAGCAGCAAACTCAAGCTAAGTGCACCTCTATGTGGTGTACTGGGACTATGTATTACTATAATGTACAACATTGCACTACCATGTGTCAGTACCATGTAATTCCTTTTATATTGCATCATTACTTTGCTTTGCCACATTTATATAAAAACTACATCGATCAAGCTAATGTAACTCATACTTTAGAAGACTGTACTTTAACTAATAGTGGAATGGTGTGTGGGATGATGACCAGAGAGTTGGAGCCCTGTCTTCTCTCACACTCCTCTAATCTTTGCGATCTTACTCTATATCCTATGTCCAATTTCTCTATGTTACATGAAGTATCTGTTCAATCTATCTGCAAAACTATCGTCTCTAACAAACTGACTTGTATTCTGTAGGGCAAGTAGCCCCATTTGCTGGTTGTATACAACATTGAGTTTTCTCCATTGGCAGGGTGATGGTTTCCACTTTTCCCCTGCTAGTGGATGAGGTTATTTTCTTTTGGGTACCCAAATCTTCATCTTTACCTGATGCTTCCCTATCCCTTGAAACTCTTATCCATGTGTTGAATCAATCCTAAGATCTACAGCATATGTTGGCCAATAACCAAAGAGCGCTCAATAAACATCATATACAAACACTTATAGTTGCAGGACAACTAGTTGAGGCCTCACACTTAGTAACCTCTGATACTAATCATCATTGGTATGATTTTCTATTTAAATCAACCATTGCTACTAGATATTTTAATAGTTTAGCCATTTCATTATCATTGTTAATAGTCTTATTATTCTTGTGTATTTGTAATTGTTATATGCATACTCAAATGAAATGGATATATACTAATTTTACTCCCTTGATTCAGTCACCTTAAGTCCTTCGTGACCTTAAGGCCAAATGAAGGAATATTTCATATCCCTTGAATAAAGTAAGTTCACTCTGTCCTTTTGGTGACCTCTCAAGGAACATAACATGCACTAGTTGGCCATGCCTTCCAGCCACTCCCGGAACACATAGATAATACTTGGAGGATCTGGCTAGTCCTCCCAGTATGTGATTAATTAGCTTATATCTTGTGGCCCCAGTATGATATGTCCTTGACGAACAAACACCTGCATTCCCATGGCCATGTGCCTGACCAGCTTGGAACAGTGTGTGGAGCCGTTGGCAAAAAGCCTTCTTTGTCTAGGTCCCTATAAACTCCCCTCGCTTAGTGCAAGTCCTCGGAATCTCACCCATGGAGAGGACGCTCTGCCTGGGACCTCTTTGCTCCCAATTCGGACCCTGAACGCTGTAACCCAGGATTCCCCAGCTAATGTAATCCAGGTGTTGGTGCTCCCCGAATTGGTGATGTTTTTCTATTTCCTCTTATATCTATATTGATATTGCTATAATTATATTAGTATTAGGCTATATTAATTATTTCTGCTGTAGCTCTAAACTGTTCATGCATTTGCCTTCTCTGTAAATCAATAAAATATCCAGCTTCTTCTTCTCAAATGTGTCTTATTGTAGGTGCGAATCTGAACCATAAATTTCCTTAATCATACATACTTGGACGAATCCGAACCCCTTTTGAAATCACAATACACCATAACAGAGTATGAAAAATTATAATAACTTGGAGGGAATGACCAGTTAAATATAATACAGAGCATGGAGGAAGCTAAGTGATTCAATGGATAGAGTGCCAGGGCTGGAATTACAAAGACTTCTCTTCACGAGTTCAAATATGACCTCAGACACTCACTAGCTGTATGACCTTGGGCAGGTCACTTAACCCTGCTTGTCTTAGTTTCCTGTAAGTTCTGCTGTTTTTGGCACAAATACCTGAAAGTCTTTCAATTCATTAAGTGCCCTATTTTCTTTTTCATTCAGAATTATAGTTAACTTTTCTGGGTAAGTTATCCTTGGTCATAACCCCAACTCTTTTGCTGTATGAAATATAGTATTCTGAGACTCACAGTCCTTTTACATAGTAGCTGTTAGTTCTTGTGTGATTCTTATTGTAGTTTCAAGATATTTAAATTTTTTGTTGTTGTTGCTTTCAGTATTTTTCCTTAACCTGGGAACTTTGAAACTTGACTATGATATTTCTCTAAGTTTTGCACCTGAGTTCTCTTTCAAGTGGTGATTGCTGGATTTTTTCTATTTCTACTTTGCCTTCTTATTCTAGAACTTCAGGGCAGTTTTCCTTGATTATTTCTTGTAATATTGTATCAAAATTCTTTTTTAATCATAATTTTCAGGTAATCTGACTATTCGTATATTATTTCTTTTTGATCTGTTTTCCAAATCAGTTGTTTTTCTGATGAGATGTTTCATCTTTTCTATATTTTCGTTCTTTTGATTTTGTTTTATTATTTCTTGGTGTCTTAGAATGTCATTAGCTTCCTTTCGTCCAATTCTAGTTTTCAAGGAATTATTCACTTCCTTAAGTTTTTGATCTCTATTTTAAGTTGGTTGATTTTCTTTTCATAATTTTCTTGATTTTGTTGAATTGCTCTTATTTTTTCCCTATTTTTTCCTTGACTTCTCTTATTTGATTTTTAAAGTCCTTTTATGTTCTTCTAAGAAATTTTTTTTTGCATTAGAGACCATTTGATGTTTCTCAATGAAAAAAGGAGCGGCTTTTTTAGCTCCATTATCTTCCTCTGAATATAAACCCAGATCATAGATAATACCTGTCTATGATATGGGTTCTTTCTCCTTTGCTTACTCATTTTTATTTAAGTACTTTTGTTTTATTTTGTTTTTAGCAGCTATTAGTGTAATCAACATATAGTCCCAAGGTATGGGGAATGATACCCCAAGTCTCAGGTCCTTCTTACTACTGTTTTCTGAGGTCTGTCCTGGGACCCAACCTTGGGCTCTGCTCTCTGCTCCTAAAACACAGCTAGGGCCCGCAGCCACACTGTCCAGTAAGTGATCTAGTTCCCTGCCATCCCTCAGGTGGCTGCAAAGCATAGCCGTTCTCTCTACCCAGGAAATGGAACCAGGGACTCAGCTCTCCTGCAAGTGTCCACAGACAGCTGCTACACTCACCAGCTATGCAGTAGCTCCTTCTTTCCCTCAGCCACAGCCTGGGCAGTGTCTGGTCAGCACAGCTACCGTGGCCAGATGACAGTTTCTGAGACTGAGGCTGCCTCTCCACCCTAGCTGCCCCTAGGGCTTATGGTTTGTGGATTCTGCAGAGTCAGCATGGAGGTGTTTGTTCTTCACTCAGGCTAAACCTGTCACCTCTGGAGTTCAGGTCTTTTCTGGGGTCTTCTCAAGTTGTCTTAAGAGAACAACTGCTTTACCCTAACTTTTGCTTATTTCTGCTGCTTTATATTCCCTCTGATGCAATATTCTGTCTTTTTTTTTTTTTTTGGTCCAGGAAATTTGGAGAGCTGAAAGTTTTCTGACCTATTCCACCATCTTCCTGGAATCCTCTTGCAATTTCAAAAAAAATTCATCAAGAAATTAAGCCTTGGCCTATGATAACATGGAAGTCCAGGTTCAATTTCGAGTTTCATGTTTGGGTTGCTGTGTGATTCTAGTCAAGTTCCTTGTCTGTACTTCAACTTCTGGGGACAGCTAGGTGGCCCAGTAATTAGAGTGCTTGGTCCAAAGTCAAGAAGGCTTGTCTTTTTGAGTTCAGATCCCAGCCTCACACACTATCTGTGTGATCCTGGGCATTTTTACAGAACCAATCTTTTTATTAAGGGGATTTATTTTGTGAAGTTTGAATTCAGTCAAAGGGTTGCACTTGAAGACCTAGAGGGCCATATGTGGCCTCAAGATGTTTCTGGCTCAAACATCTTATTAGTTACATTAATTGGAGTTGAGGGGTTTTACATATAGATATAGATATCTATTGACCTTTCCTATACATACACATATATACATGTATATGTATATATGTGTATATATATATAAATATACATATATGTATATGTACACACAAACATATATATGTGTGTGTGTATATATACATATACATATACATATACATATACATATACATATATATATATATATATATATATATGCCTTTCCCATAGGGCATTATGGTAAATTATTATTTTAGAATTTTTACAAATGTACATATGTATGTGTTGTTGTTCAGTTGTTTTATCCATGTCTGACTCTTCATCACTCCATTTGACTCTTGGCAAAGATACTGTAATGGTTTGCCATTTCCTTCTCTAACTCATCTTACAGATGAGAAAACTGAGGCAAAAGGGTTAAGTGATTTACCTAGTGTCACACAGCCAGTAAGTGACTGAGGCTCGATTTGAACTCAAGTTTTCCTGATTCTAGACCTGGTACTATATCCATTGTGCCACTTAGCTGCCCACATATGTACATACATACATATATATACACACGTGTATACATATATACATGATATATCCATATCTATCATATAAGGTTAGAATAAAATTATGCTCAAAACTTACAAACAGGAGATCAGTCTACCTTCCTGAAAGTTTTAAAAGGTATAGGTCTTCCTTTTCAACAGTACTCTGATACTTTTACTGCTTCATTTTTTAGTTTAAACATTCACAGATCTTATTCCCCCATAATTCATTGCTTTAGGTGTACTTTCCCTGCCATCTTTCTTACTATGCCATTCACCTAAAGGCTACTAAAATGAGACCTATCTAAATGCAGTGGCCAAACTGTGGCAAATCTGAGAGTGGAGTTAGAGTAGAATCATTTCTAGTAGTCAAAAATTAGGTTCTAAAATTAGCACGTCAGACAGTAATCCTCTGTAATCAAATTTGTCCTTGAAAATCCTATAGGTTGACCATAAAGTACCGTATAATATTTTTAAACAGTTGCAGTTAGAAAGTGGCAGTTTAAATATAAAGGGAATTTATATCAGAGAGGCAGTGGATGTGAGATGGTTGCCATGGAAAAAAATTGAGTGACCATTTTATTTTTCCAGACATTCAACTAAGCTATTGATCAAGAGAGAGAGGTGAGAACCAGAACTTCTCACATAGGAAGGAAATAAAAACAGGTCAAGTTTTTGCTAGCAGGAAAAATGTTGATTATTATGATGGGGGAAAGTGCTCTTGAATGGGCTTCACAACTAATAATCCCTGTATCAGAATGCTTAACTCTGATTTTTTCTGCTTTAATGCAGAAAAGAGAGGGCATAAAGAAGGTGATGGGAACACAGCAGTCTTCTTGTAGGTGACCAAGAAAGGTGGAAAACCTCACTAAAGTTTGGCCCAACCTTATTTTCAGCTGCCTAAGTAGAATGAGTATACTATATCTTTGGTGAAGAGAAAATTCTAACATCACGCGTAGTACATTATGAGAAGCACATGGAAACTGGCCAACTGAGGCATTAACGGAAACATTCGTTCATGGAATGGGATGGCATTTTGTCAACAGTATTACAATTATTTTTCTTCTCTTTTTTGAATATTGTTAAATTTTATTTTTAACATATTTAATTTTTAGTTAAATTTATTAAATTTAATTTTCAATTAATTAAATTAAATTTTTATTTTAATTCATCTAATTTTTATTTTAAACAAACATTTCTATTACATGGTACAATAAAAAAGATGATTGAACATGAAACTGGAAATCTATTCTGCAAAACTTGCTATTCCTTTCAAATACACAAGAAATTAATCATGTAATTTTTTTGTCTTTCCCCCCCCACCCTAAAGATGGCTACCATTAGCCACAAATAAGTATATATTTGTAAAATTATTCTATGCCTATTTCTACTTATCAATTCTTTCTCTGAATATGTTTTTGTTCATATGTCCTTTATAGTTAATTTGGGTATTTATAAAAGTCAAAATAACTTATTCATTCAAAGTCGTTCTTAAAAACAATATCGCTGTTACTCTATACGATATTTACCTGGTTCTGCCCATTTTTTCTTCATTATGTTGTGCAAGTCTTTCCACGGTTTTCTAAGATAATAGAGCTCATCATTTCTTATAGCACAATGGTATTCCATCACAAACATATACCACAACTTGCTCAGTCATTCCCCAAGTGATGGACATCCCTGCAGTTTCCAGTTCTTTGCCACCACAAAGAGAGCTGCTGTAAACATTTTAGAACATATAGATTCTTATAAGTAAACTGATACAAGTTAGGTGAACATAAGCCATGACTTAAATGTATTTGGATGTGGTTGGGGATCCATCTGTGGCGCCTACACTGGGGTGTAGGGTGTGTTCAGGGAAGATCAGTACCTTTGGTGTGATGGCTGACCAGCCCTTTTCAGGGTTTCTTTCCACCTTTGGTATCCACCTGTTCCACCCAGTTTTCACCTGGGGCTCCAAGAAGCTACAGCATGCATAATGGCCACATCTTGGTAACCATTTTGGCAGACAGGCCTAACAGGTTGAAGGTAACCAAGGGGTTCCAAATCCATTGGTGAGTTAGGAGGGTGTCTACCTCAAGCATGTGAAGACTTCCTCTAGTGGAATGGGCAGATGAGAACAATGTGTTCCAAAGTCCATGAAGGCAGCTGAAGCAGGCAATGTGGAGTGCTTAGAGCTTGGTTAGACACCGAAGATGCCAAGGTCATCCACTGCATCCTGAGCCATCACCAGTCATCTTGACTCTGTTCTGCAACTGGATTATGATGACTTTGGAGGAGAGAGTGAGGCTGAAGACTTCGTGCATCTCTGCCTCATTTAAATCCAATTTACGCATGAATCAAAAGACATCACCCATACCATTTCACTATTATGTCTCAATGTCCTGTGGAAACAGGCAAATGATGAAGCAGGGGGTGCAGACACACTTGGAGCTGTAGTCACAACCGTGCACACAGGTGGCCCAGGTCATAAGGTTGTTTCTCACTGGAAGCAGCAGAGGACTTGGCAACCCCCTGGGTGTCTGAACAACCTTTTAAGGATCCCATTGTTCACCTCCTGGTGTGAGGAAAGGGCCTAGAAAAGGTGCCCTAAGAATTGCCTGCTTACACAATCCTGGCCTGATTACTATGGCAGTAAAGGGAATCCCACTATGCAGTTGAAACACAAAAAAATGTACAAAATACACAAAAACATATGCAAAGATGATTCCACTCACCATCAGCATGTGGAATGTTTGCACACTTACAGACAACACAAAATCCAGTAGACATGAAAGACCAACTGCTCTTGTTGCAAGAGAACTCAACAGGTATTGCATCCAAATAGCAGCCCTGAGTGAAACAAGGCTGGCAAATGAAGGCCAGCTTACTGAAGCTGGAGCTGGATACACATTTTTCTGGAGCGGCTGCAGTGAAGGGGAGCATCCTGAAGCTAGCGTAGGTTTTGCAGTCAGAAGTAACCTAGTCAGCAAGCTGGAATGCCTGCCAAAGGCAATGAATGACAAGGTCATGACAATGCAATTTCCACTTTCAGGAAATTGCCATGCCAGCATCATCAGTGCCCGTACTCCCACCATGACGAATCTTGATGAGGTCAAAGAAAAATTTTAAGAAGATCTAGAGACTCTTATGATCAATGTGCCAAAAGATGACAAGCTTATCATTCTGGGTGATTTTAATGCTAGAGTAGACTCAGGCAACCAGACTTGGCAGGAAGTCATAGGGAGGAATGGAGTTGGAAACAACAACAGCAATGGTCATTTACTGCTGAAGACTTGTGCATCGCATGACCTCATCACCAACACTGTTTTCCATTTACCTAAATGCAATAAAACTTCATGGATGCACCCTCACAGCAAACACTGGCATCTAATAGATTATGTGATTGTTAGGGGAAGAGACAGATAAGATGTGAAAGTGACAAAGGCAATGTGTGGTACAGAGTGCTGGACTGATCATAGACTTATGCTTTTCAAGTTAAATATTCTCATTCATCAAAAGCATAGCCCCCAAGGCAAAGTGAGTACCAGAAGAATTAATGTCAACAAATTAGAGCACTTCTCTGAGCACGAACAGTTTGCTGCTGGATTGGAGGGAAAGTTGAGCCAACACACAGCTGGCAACAGTGGAGCAGAAAGGGAGTGGGCAGTTTTCAGAGATTTGGTGTACAGCACTGCATTTGCTCATCTGGGTCAGAACTCTTGCAAATATCAAGACTGGTTTGATGAAAATGATGGGGAAATCCAGAAGCTGCTAAATGAAAAATGAGAACTCCACAGGATTTACCAGCAGGACAGTTCATCCACCTCTAAGAAGGCAGCATTTAATTCCATCAAAAACAAAGTGCAAGCAAAGCTTAGAGAGACGCAGGATTCCTGGCTCAGTAAGAAGGCAGATAAAATTCAGTTTTATGCTGACAGTAATAATCCAAAGCACTTTTATGATTCCCTGAAAGCTATTTATGATATGGTACATCTCAACGACTCAGTGCCAATGGAACCACATTGATTAGTGATAAAGACATGATCCTAAAGAAATGGGCTGGACACTTTCATAGTGCTCTCAACAGAACATCATCAATCAATGCTGAGGCCATTGACTATTTACCTCAGGTTGAACTCAAGCTCTCCTTAGCTGAACTTCCAACTGAAGAAGAGGTTTTGAGGGCCATTAGGTTCATATGGCAAAGCACCTGGTGCTGATTCTGTTTCAGCTGAGATTTACAAGGTAGGGGAGTCATTGCTCATACAAAAGCTGATTGAAACTTTCCAGGTTATATGGCAAGAGGAGGTTATCCCCCAGGAATTCAAGGATCCTTCCATTGTCCATCTCTGTAAAGGTAAAGGGAATAGGTTGTCCTGTGATAATCACAGGGATGGGGCTTCTCTCTCTTAAGTCATTATTGGCAAGATTCTTGCTAGAGTCCTCCTTAATAGACTGATCCTTCACCTGGAAGATGATCATCTACCTGAGAGCCAGTACAGCTTCAGAAAGGGCCAAGGAACAGTTGATATGGTATTTGCTGCCTGACAACTCCAGGAGAAATGCTAGGAGCAGAACAGAGGTCTGTATACAACATTTGGAGATCTAACCAAGGCCTTTGACACTGTTAGTCATGAGAGCTTATGGAAAATTATGTCAAAATTTGGTTGCCCAGAGAAGTTCATCAGTATTGCACGTCAATTTCATGTTGGCATGTTTGCCTGGGTTCTGGATAATGGACAATGCTCTTGTGCCTTCCCAGTCACTCATACAGTGAAATAGGGCTGTGTGCTTGCTCCAATGCCTTTTAGCATGATGTTTTCAGCCATGTTGTCAAATGCTTTCAATGAGAATGGACACAGAATCAAGGTCAACTACCGTACCGATGGTAAGTTCTTCAATTTGAAAAGGCTACAAGTGAAGACCAAAGTGGAGGGAGTGTTGGTGCATGACTTTCTGTTTGCAGATGATTGTGCACTCAATGCAGCCTATGAAGCTGAGATGCAACAAAGTATGGATCAATTCTCTGCTGCCTGTGCTAATGTTGACCTAATAATTAACATCAAGAAAACACAGGTGCTCCATCAACCACCACCACACCATCCACATGTGGAACCATTGGTTACAACAAATGAGGAACTTTTGAATGTTGTAAATAAGTTTATTTAACTGGCTACTGTACTTTCCAGGGATATACACATTGACAATGAGGTCGACATACCCATTGCCAGAGCTAGCTCTGTGTTTGAGAGGCTCTAAAGAAAAGTTTGGGAGAGAAGAGGTATTAGACTGACTACCAAACTGAAGGTCTACAGAGCCATTGTATTGATCTCATTGTTGTATGCCTGTAAAACACAGACAGTCTACCAGTACCATGCCAGGAAACTGAATTGCTTCCATTTGAATTGTCTTAGGAAGATTCTGAGGATCACCTGGCAGGATAAGGTACCAGACACTGAAGTCCTTGATAGAGCTAAACTGCCAAGCCTTCACACTATGTTTCAGAGAGCACAACTCCTATGGGCTGGTCATGTTGTTTGAATGCAAAATGTACGTTTGCCAAAAAGACTACTTTATGGAGAACTTGCATGGGGCAGGTGATCACCTGGTGGTCAGAAGAAGTAATAGAATGATATTCTTAATTTCTCTCTCAAGACCTTTGGATTTGGAGAGTGGAGCCAAGATGGCAGAGTAGAAAGATGAACCTGCTGTGACTCTGTTCCCGTAGCCCATAAAATACCTGTAAAAAAATAACTCTAAACAAATTCTAGAGCAACAGAAACCACAAAACGATAGAGTGAAAGAGATTTCTAGCCCAAGGCTGCCTAGAACACCGACAAGAAAGGTCTATCACACTGATCTCGAAGCTAATCACAGCCCAGCCTTGGCCATGTAGCATGGACAGGACTAGAGCAGGCTTCACAGAATCAAGGGCAGCAGCTTCATTTCCCAGATTACTGAATCCCCAAACACCAAAGATAACTTCAAAGATCAGTAAGAAAGCTCTTTTACCTGGGTGAGAAGAGAACAGGGTCCTCCCTTAGCCCTGGCCCCAGGTGGCAGCAGCAACAGCATCCATTTTTGGAGCCCTGGGCATAAAGACCCTGGGGTAATTGTGCTGTTGATCTGGTCTCAGCCCTGAGTGGTGGCCCTGGGGTGAGGAGGATCACTGGTGTGGTGGACCCGGAGGTGGTTGTGGAGAGGGAATTCTCCTTGTAGATCCTGGTCAGAAAAGTTTGTGGTTGCTCCCAGACCAGTGAGCAGGCCAGGAGAGGATTAAACTCCTGTCTCTTGACTGTGACTCCTTGGAGGAACTAAGAAACTACATGTCCCTAAAGTATTCCCTCCACTTGACAAAGGACTCAAAAGTCAAGTAACTGACTGAGAAAATGCCCAAAAAAGGGCAAAAAAAATGACACTATAGAAAGTTACTTTCTTGGTGAACAGCTATTTTTCTTCATCTGTTCAGATGAGAAAGAACCAAGCATTGCATGAAAGGAAGCCATAAAAGTCAAGGCTTCTACATCCAAAACCTCCAAAATAAGGATGCAATGGTCACAGGCCATGGAAAAGCTCAAAAAAAATTGAAAATCAAATAAGAAAGGTGGAGAAAAAAGTGGGAAGAGAAATGAGAGTGATGCAAGAAAATCATGAAAAGTGAGTCAACAGCTTGCAAAAGGATACCCAAAAAATTGCTGAAGAAAATAACACCTTGAAAATAGACTAACCCAAATAGCAAAAGAGGTCCAAAAAGCCAATAAGGAGCACAATGCTTTAAAAAGCAGAATTAGTCAAATGGAAAAGGAGGTTCAAAAGCTCACTGAAGAAAACAGTTCTTTAGACATTAGAATGGAGCAGATGGAAGCTAATGACTTTATGAGAAACTAAGAAATTACAAAACAAAACCAAGAGAATGAAAAAATGGAAGATTATGTCAAATATCTGATTGGAAAAACAACTGACCTGGAAAATAGACCCAGGAGAGAAAATTTAAAAATTATGGGACTACCTGAAAGCCATGATCAAGAAAAGAGCCTAGACATCATCTTTCATGAAATTATCAAGGAAAAGTGCCTTGATATTCTAGAACCAGAAGGTAAAATAAATATTGGAAGAATCCATCAATCACCTCCTGAAAGAGATACAAAAAGAAAGCTCCTAGGAATATTGCAGCCAACTTCCAGAGTTCTCAGATCAAGGAGAAAATATTGCAAGCAGTCAGGAAAAAACAATTCAAGTATTGTGGAAATACAATCAGGATAACACAAGATCTAGCAGCTTCTACATTAAGGGACTGAAGGTCTTGGAATATGATATTCCAGAAGTCAAAGGAACTAGGATTAAAACCAAAAAATCACCTACTCAGCAAAACTGAGTATATTACTTCAGGTGAAAAGATGGTCCTTCAATGAAATAGAAGACTTTCAAGTATTCTTGATGAAAAGACCAGAGTTGAGTATAAATTTTGACTTTCAAACACAAGAATCAAGAGAAGCATGAAAAGGTAAACAGGAAAGATAAATCATAAAGGACTTACTAAAGTTAAACTGTTTGCATTCCTACAAGGAAAGATAATATTTATAATTGTAATTCTTGAGATTTTTCTCAGTATTTGGGTAGTTGGAGCGATTATATACTTATAGACAGAGGGCGCAGGATGAGTTGAATAAGAAGGTATGATATCCAAAAAACTAAAATTAAGGAGTGACAAAGGAATATATTGGGAGGAGAAAAGGAATAATGGAATGGGGCAAATTATCTCTTAAAAGAGGCAAGAAAAAGCTTTTTCAAAGGAGGAGAAAAGGGAGGAGGAGAGAGGGGAAAAGTGAAGCTTACTCTCATCACATTTGGCTTCAGGAAGGAATAACATGCACACTCAATTTGGTATGAAAAGCTATCTTACACTACAGGAAAGTAGAGAAGAAGGGGATACGGGGTGTTGGGAGGATGATAGAAGGGAGAGCAAATGGGAGAAGGGAGTAATTAGAAGTAAACGCTTTTGAAGAGAGACAAGGTCAAAAGAGAGAATAGAATAAATGGGGGGCAGAATAGGATGGAGGAAAATATAGTTAGTCTTTCACAACATGACTATTATGGAAGTCTTTTGCATAACTACACATATACAGACTATATTGAATTGCTTGCCTTCTCAGTGGGATTGGGTGGAGAGGGAGGAAGGGAGAGAAGTTGGAACTCAAAGTTTTAGAAATGAATGTTGAGAATTGTTTTTACATGCAACTGGGAAATAGGAAATACAGGTGGTGGGGTGTGGAGATCTATCTTGCCCTACAAGAAAAGAGAGAGGATGGGGATGAGGGAAGGGAGGGAGTGTGATAGAATGGAGGGCAGATTGGGGGAAGGGGTAATCAGAATGCACAGTGTCTTGGGGGTATGGAAGAAAAGAGATGGGGAGAAAATTTGGAACTCAAAATCTTGTGGAAATGAATGTTGAGAAATAAAAGTAAATAAATAAATTTTTTAAAAATTAAAAAAAATTAAAAAAGAACTTCGGATTTGATTGTGTGACATGGGAGACACTGGTAAAAGACAACTCAACATGGCATGCCCACATCAGAAAGGGTGCTGTGCTCTATGAGCAAATCAGAATTGAGACAGCACAAAGTAAATGCAGGATGTGCAAATTTGGAGTATCCACCCTAAATGTTCACCCGGACTATCTGTGCCCAACAGTGGCAGAGCATTTTGAGCTCATATTGGTCTGATCAGCCACAGTCAGACACATTGAAACTTCATTATATCTTGGTGATGTCATTTTGGTGCTCTTCAAGAATGAAGGGCAATAACCAACCAGTCAACCAGCTACTGTACCATGAGTCTTTAGAATCACAGAATCAACCAATAGCTAAAAAAGGGGATATTCAGAGATCATCTGATCTTATGCAATTATACAAAGTCATTTAACTTACCTATGTGTTTTCTTATCTATAAAAAAAGAATGAGTAGCAGCTTCCCCAACTAGCTACTTTTCAAAGTTATTTTTAAAGAAAATCCCATGGGACATAAAAACACTTTAATAGATTTGTGATTTCATAGATATAGGCATTCTTGTCATTGTTTAAATAATGTACCTATTATAAAATATATATAAACATAAACCCCATATAAATGTGAGCTGCAGTTATCATAACTAGCTATATGTCCTTTGACAAATCACTTTTCTGGACCTCTGTTTCCTCATATTTAAAAGAAGGGATGGATGAATTAAATTTCTTTGTAAGATTGTTTCCAAACTTGAAATTCTAAAATTCTAGCTGGTATAATGTACACATTATGATTTTTGTCTCATTGTATAGTAAGAGATGATCAAAATCAATATGGTACAAAAAGTCAAATTCAAATCATGCCTTGAGGCAAAGAAAGTGAATAAAAAACTGCCATAATTCAGTGAGAAGTAATAGGGGTCACTGACATATTTGACAGCTAGATACCAGTACAAAAAGGATTGGAAACTGCCTGATAGGACTATAATCGCTTCCCACCTACCTATCACTATCTTGATTGTTTTTGAAAGTATATTTTTCGATTTTCTAATAAATATTATTTTAACTTTGACTCATACATACTAAAGTCAAGTTAGCAAGTGTCCACATTGTGCCAGGTGATAAGTGATACATACTAGGGATACAAAGAAAGGCAAAAAAGGGTCTTATTCTCAGGGAGCTCCTTGTTTAATGGGAGAGACACCATGCAGACATTTATATATCAACAAGATAATCAAGAGAGGGATGGCAGTAGTACTAAGAGGCTCAGGAAAGGTTTCATGCAAAAGGAAAGATTTTAACTGAGGCTTGAAGGAAGCCAGGGAAATGAAGAGAAGAAGATGGGAAGCAAGAGAATTCCAGGCATAGGGGACATCAGTGAACATGCCCAGAGTCAGGAGATGTCACTGGATCAAAGAATGTATGGGGGGGGAATGGAATGTAAGAAAAATGGAAAGGTGGGAAGAAAGCAGGTTGTAATGACCTTTAAAAGGCAAACAGAAGATTTTCTATTTGATACTGGAGACTATAAGGAAAAATATAATAAAAACAAGAGTAAAGTTAATAAAGAGAATAAACTGGAACACAACATAAATGATTAGAGATGATGGTTCTTGAAAAGAATAACAGAGCTATCCTTTAGCCTTTTCTAAATTTAGGCTTGATTGTATGTGTCTATTTACCTTTCAATTCAGTCATAAAAAAAAATTAAAGCATTTAAGAGACAGAAAGAACTTCAGAAATCATCTAGCCCAACCCATATCCAAATAAGTAATTGCTGACTAACAGCAGATAATCTATTTAATGGGTTATTATGGCTGCGAGATCCTAGATGTTAAACTGCATGGATGTATCAGAACTAGCAATTGTGTGATTTTTTACAGCAACACAGCATAATATTGAAATAAAATCCCTTCTGCAACATTGTGGTACATAGAGATCCAGAAGATCTGAAAGAGCTATGCTACTTGCCACCCCTCTGACCTTGGGCACATCAATTAGCTATTCTAGGATTTAGTTGTATCATTTAAAAAAGGAAGGAGTTGGATAATATGAATTCTAAGGTCCTTCCTGTCTATATTTATAATCCTATGACCTCTAGCAATGGAAAACTCAGTACTTATTGAGGCAGTTTCTATTAATATTATCAGAAAAGATCTAGAGTAAAATAGCAACAACTTGACACCCAATGGAGGAAATGAAAATCAGGCAACAGCCCCTTCCCATGGTCCTGGGTCACTTTGTGATGGAAAACACATTACATTCCTAGGAGTTTTTCTGTCTGGAATCTTGAGTTAGACAGTTTTTCAATCCAATGCAAATTTAATAGATGCTGGAGGCTGTGATCAGATCAAAGTCAACTCTGAAACCCATTTATGAGATTTCAAACGGAACCTAGAATCCAGAACCAGGTTATGCTTGTGTATGGGTGTGTGTGTGTGTGTGTGTGTGTGTGTGTGTGTGTGTGTGTGTGTGTGTGTGTAGCTGTAAGCACACATGCATATTTTTCTCTATTTTGACCAATTCAGATTAAACTGAGGTTCAAGTGTCAACTAGTCCACCCATTACTTCTTCCTTGTTTGTATAGACTTCTAGTTCCATACGTTGATTACTTGAGATAATTTTCTCCTAACCTTCTTTTGTGTGTGTGTTCCTCCTTCACTGCCAAAGACCTTCCTTTACCCTCTTCCACAATGTATTTCTTTTCCTTTTCCATTTTTCTTTTAAGGTAATTAAGACATAATATAACTACTCTCCAACCTTTTGTCCAGTTAGACTCCATTTATGACTCCTGATGATAATAGAGTTCGAGGGAGATGCATGTATCATTTCCTTGTATCAGGATAAAAGTTGTTTATCTTTGTTATGGTTCATTTGTGTTTGCCTTTTTATGTTTCCCTTCATTCTTGTGTTTGAACTTCAAAGTTTCTATGCAGCTCTGGTCTTTTCATCTGCTCTGCTTAGAAGTCCGCTATTTTATGAAAAGCCCATTTTTCCCTTTGTAGGATTATTCCTGGGTAAGTTATTCTTGGGAGCAAGCCTATATCCTTTTCCCCTTCAGGAATACCACATTCCAAGGCCTTTGCTGCTTTTACAGTGGTAGTTGCTAACTTATGTACGTTTTTGACTGTGACTTCTTAGTATTTAAATGCTTTCTTTCCAGCTGCTTGCAATGTTTTTGCTTTCATCTGGAAGGTCTGGATGTTGTTTATAATGTTCCTGGGAATTGTCATTTTGGAGTTTCAGGTGGTGGACAATGAATTCTTTCTATTATCCCTTTGCTCATGATGTTTAGGTAGTCTGTTGATCCTTATTTTTTCCTCCTCAATCTGTTTCATAGTCCATTTGTTTTTCCTATGAGATACTTTATGTTTTCTTCTAATTTTTGAGTCTTTTAACTTTGTTTTAATATCTCTGGTCTCATAGAGTCATTGATTTATGTTTGATCTATTAGTTTTTAGGGAGCTTGTCGCTTGACATAGGTGTTCTACCATTTGTGCCAAGCTGTTAATCCTCTTTTCATTTCTTTCTCCTCTCATTTGTTTTCCATTTTTCCTCTATACTATCTTCCTTCTATTCAATGAAATTCTTATTTCATTGATAAAATCATTAGAAACTTTAAAAAAGACCTCTTGTTTTATCTCTTCTAGGAATTCAAGTTGATTTTGTTCCCAAATTGTATTTTTCTTTGAAGGTTTGCTCATAGATTTTTGGAATCCTTATCTTACAGCTTTGTGACGCAAGCATCTTTTTTTTACTATAATATCTTTTTGTGGAGGGATAATTTGTTTGTTTGTGTGCTCATTCTTTTACCTTACTTCTTGTTGTGATGTTAAGACCGGGCTCTGTACATTTGGGAGGGAAGATTTGGCTGGTGCTGTTTCTGTTTTCTTAGGAATACTGAGTGTTGTACTTTTGCAGCCTCTCAGGAACACCTGCAAACTTTCAGTATTCCCAGTGTTGACTGTACCTAGTCCTGGCATATCTTTGTGAGGCTCTAATATGGTTTCAGAACCCAGGGTTAGAGCCTGAAGTAAACACACACACACACACACACACACACACACACACACATTTCATTAAAATGAAAATGATTTAGGAATTCTAACCACCTGCTATAAATTTCCTTGTTAATTTAAAATTTAACACTGTTTGCCTTTACTGAATAAACAAAACCTTTGCTCTTGTAGCCCAAAGACTAATAGCTACTTTGCATTATCATAAAGAACCCCACCTCACTAATTTTATATGTTGCAAGATAAAGAAAAGCCCTGAACGATCCTCAGGGTGTATATTTGTTGGGTTAGTACTCATTCCACAATCCAAGATGCTTTATTTATGAAGCTTACTCCTACCTTTTTTGGCTAAGTTTAAGACCATTGAATCAAACTTTAGAAAATCCAAAATGGATAGAAGAATATTGTAATCCTTTTATCCTATGTTACTTACCTGTTTTTTGTTGAGACTTAAAGAAGACACGACTGTTTTCTTACTAAACTTATTTCACTCAGCAGGTGCCGTTTTCTATATAAAAAAGCAGACAAAGAAACTGGAGGACTGTTTGAAATGAAAACCGATATTGATTTCTGTGTCATGTTGTGTGTAAAACAACCACAAAGAAATCTCAAAGACAATAGGATTCTGAAAGGACACTCATTTCTTCTCCCCCTACTAGAATATAAGGACTTTATCATCATTAAATCCTTTCCAATTGTTCAAATGTATTTTATCTTTAAAGGTTTTATTTTTGTCTCATGTTTGCATTTCAAAGATTCTATTTAACTCTGGTCCTTTCATCAGGAATACTTGAAAGTCGTCTAATAAAAATACATATTCCCTCTGTTGAATTATACTCAAATTTATAAGATGCTATTTCCCACCCCCTTACAGCTTCCAGGCTATGACATTCCTGGTGTTTTCAGTTTTGTGTATCTTTCAGGAGGTGACTAGTGTAATTTTTTTTCTTTTTATTTACTTCAAAGATTCTCCTCAACTCTGGTCCTTTCATCAGGAATACTTGAAAGTCTTCTATTCTAATGAAAAACCATTTTCCTCCTGTCGGCTTATATTCAAATTTGTAGGATGCTACATTTCCCCTCCGACTGGATTTTGTCTATGAAGTTTCTGAGTGTTTTCATTTTCAGGTATCTTTCAGAAAGTGGGTGATGGAGCCTTTTCATTTCTTTTCTTTTCTTTCCTTTCTTTCCTTTTTTTTTGTACTTCAAAAATGTTTTACTATGCCTTTTATTCTTACGTTACAGTTATTTCTAGGTATTTACCACTGACCTGGTCCTTCTACCCACCTCTCACTCCCATCCACAGCCCTCCATTGGATCCTCTTTTGTAACAAAGATAAACAAATAATCAAAATTACCTCCTAGTCACAGTATCTGACAACATATACAATAATCTACTCCCTTACCTCTGTCAAAAGGAGATAGATAGATATGTTCTTTTATTTGTTCTCTAGGACTGTTTTTTGCTATTTCAATCACTCTGGGTTCAGGTTTCTTCACAAGATCGTTTTCCCCCTTTGTGTGGTAGTCACTGTACATGTTCTCATTCTGTTTATTGTACTCCATGTGAGTTCATAAAAATCTTCCATGTAAAATCCTCCTATCTTATTGCACAAAAATATTTATTGAAGTTGCATGCCACAGTTTACTTAGTTATTCTCCATTGAATAAGCACCCACTTTGTTTCCAATTTTTTACAATCACAGAATTCTGATATGACTCTTTTTTTTTTTTTGCTTTGAGCATCTTGGGGAAGATACCTAACAGAAGTATTTATTGAATCAAAAGGTATAAACAATTGAGTCCCATTTTTTTGAATAATTTCAAATGAAGAGTCAGAAGGGTTGGACTAATTCAAAGCTTTACCAACAGTGTACTAGAGTTCCTTTCTTCCCACAACCCCTCCAACCTTGAGTATTCCCATTTTTGCTATCTTAGTCAATTTTCCAGGTGAGAGGGAAAAACTTAAGAGTTTTTTTAATTTGAATTCTGTTACTATTATTGATTTGGAGCATGTTTCTAAATGTCAATTAAGGATATTTATAATTAGCAATTATTTCAAAAACTCTTCATATCCTTTGACTATCTATTGAGGAATGGATTTTGACTCTACTTTCCATTCTCGTTGATTCCAAGATAGTTCTGTGAACACAACTGGTATTCCCTAAATTCTTGTTGATTCAACTGAGTAAATGTTCATTGAAATAATTCTGAAGTTAAATTATAGTGAGAAGAAAAAGCTACTGGGGTCAAGTAGTAACCTTTTGAAGCCAGTTGTGAAAGTAATATTATCTTTGCTGAAACTGGACATTTCTCCTTTTCTCTTTTCTTTGAAAAGCAAATTGATTCTTATTTCAAGTCAATTTCCTTCCCTTCTCCTGGACACTGGTAAAGTTTAACAGTCTTTCTTCTGGAGTTCTGAATTTTATTCTTTCATGTACTTGGATTTATCTGCTGTTACATGTCTGAGTTGTCCACACAGAACTAAAGGAATATGAGAAACTGAGCTCCAGCAGATAGTTGCCACAATCCAACTGTCTTCATCAAATATTTGCAAAAAAAGTGCTTAACATAGTGGCAGGCACATAATAAGGCATTATACCAATGCTTATTCCTTTCGCTTCCTTCTCCCCTTTTTTCATTCCAGGCTTACAGTATTGAGCATCTTGAGAGCAGAAACCTAAATGAGGGTACTGTGTTGAGAATATTGGGTATGACTTAGGAGTCAAAAAAGCTGAGGAGTTATGTGCCTCTGACTCCATGGATGAAAAGAAGGGCAAAGACAAAAATCTTTTCCTGTGCAGATTCTGGGCTTCCTCCCTTCACCCTGCTCTGGGAATCTGAACAGAGATGACTAGACATAATCTTAGTCCACTAAGACATGACCCAGACAAATGGAACTTTTTTCATTCTCCATATAGATTTTCCAGTGGAATCTTTCTATTTTCACTTTGCTGTCTGTTTCTAATACAGCTAGATAATTTAAAATATGGTCTCCAGACGTTTTGTTTGGTCTAAGTTTTCGGAGTCTAATAATTCTTAATTTATCTCTCCTTGATCTGTTTCCCTGGTCAATGTTTACATAATTTCTTATATGTCATAATTTTGACAAAAGAAAATACCTACTGTGTGGTAGTAGTAGTAATCTTCTCTTTCACCTCCAGAATTTCCAAGATATTTCCAAGGCTGAGACACAACAGAAAAAATAGGGCCAAGGGTCAAGGTTTATAAGGCAAAACAGAGAAACTGTTTAGAAGATAGAACTTAAAATGGATAACTTAAGACTTTAAAATCCATAAGGAATAGAGAGATTAAAGTAGGATTAAATAAATGTAAGAGTCATTGAAAAAAGAATAAAAGTCTAGAATAGATAGAGAAGAGAAATAATGATGAGAAAAAGAAATCCTTTTTTTGGAAAAAAATAAAATTTAAAACTCACAGACAAAACACGTTGAAGGAAAATAGAAGAAGGGGCACTTGACTACATACCTGAGAAGAAAAGAAGAGGGGAGGAATTAGATAATTAAAGGAAGAAATAAAAAAGAATTAATAAATTGTCTTGCAAGTGAGGGGAAGAGAGCTGATGGGAATAGGATGGCCTTAAAGTGCATTAAGATAAAATAACTGAAGAGACAAGTGCTATCACTAAAGAAGAAAGGGGGTACTAACTTGGGAGAGGGACAATATTAGAGAAAAATAAAAGAAAAATATAAATATAACTCTTATAACTTTAGATGTGAACAGATTAAACAACCCAATAAAATGAAAAAGGGAGACAAATTGGTTAAGAAAACAAAACTCCACAATTTTTTGTTTACAATAAAAACAACAAAAATCAGAGATATACACAGAATAAAATGAAGTACTGAAGCACAATTAGTTATATACTTTTTATGTGTTAATTGAATTAAAAAAATCAGAAGTGCATATAGTATATTTATTAGTGAGTGGTTTCTGGACACATACAGATAAATATAATTATAGCCATATAGTTATAATTTCATAATAAATATACATACACACATATCTTTCCTTTTTGAATTTGTGTGTCCAGAAGTTTTTTTTTTTACTAATTTTGTGTTCAAAAGATATAAACAAGTAGCTCTCAGAAAATAAGAATAACAAACTATTAACAACTATACCAAAGAATATTGTAAATAACTAATAATAAGAGTGACCAAAGCACAATAACCTTGTAGTTTCACCTCACACTTTAAAAATTTACAAAGATGACTAAAATGTACGTAGTCAATATTGAATGAGTGAAGGTGGATTACAGATAGTGACATGAATCAATACGACAAGTTTGGAAGGCAGTTAGATTTGTTAAAACAAAATGACTGTGATGTTCCTAAGCTTTGATCTGGAGATCCACTCCTAGGATTATACTCCTTTCTGAACTTATAAGAAGAAAATCTGCTCATACACCAAAATATTTATACTAATATATTTTGTGATTAAACAAGAATTAGAAACAAACTAGATGTCCATTTGTTGGGGAATAGCTAAGTGTACATGAATGTAATGGAATATTATTGTGCTATAAGAAATGATGTGGGTGATGAATACGGAGAAATAGGAAAGATTTATGTGAACTGATGCAGAAGGAAATAAGCAGAGGCAAGAAAACAATATACACAATGACAACCATAATTTAAACAGAAAGAACAACCACAAAATAATTCAAAGCAAATGTCGCAAAATTACAAAGAACAAACATGGCTCAAATATGAGATATGAGAGGACACCCCCTCCCTCCAGCTTTACACAGGTAGGAGGCCCACATGTATGATACGGTGCACATATTTTCAGACTTTTTTGAAGTATTTGTCAGTTACTCTGATTTTTTTTCCCTTTTTTTTGAATTATTTTTGCCTTTTAAATATTCATTGCATTGGTTGACTTTCTGGGAAGGGAAAGAATACCTGGAAAAATTTTGGTGATATAAAAAAAACAAAACAAAAGACAGCTATAAAAGCATAAAAAAATAAAACAAGTGCATGTTGACTTAGTTTAGTGGATCTTGTAGAGAAGTCGTTGTTGCTTTGCTTTTAATGTTTTCATCTCATGTGATCCTTATTGATGGTCAAATTGTGGTCATCTTTGGGTGTTTCACCCCCTGCCAGGGACCTTCCCTAGTCCCCTGTTTATTGCCTTTAATACTAGTACCTTCCCTTTGAAATTATTTTCCATCCCCTCCATGCTTATCTTATATGCACATAGCTTTATTTTGGGCTTCTTGAGGATAGGGACAATATTTTTGCTTTTCTTTGTATTCCAAGCACTTAATATGATGCCTGATATATGGTAAGTATTTAATAAATGATGATCCGTGGGGTTTTCTTAGCACAGATGCTAAAGGGGTTTGCCATTTCCTTCTCCAGTGTGCCCTCATTACACAGATGAGGAACTGAGGCAAACAGGGTTAAGTGACTTTCCCAGGGTCACAGAGCTAGTAAATGTCTGAGGTTAGATTTGAACTCAGATCTTCCTGACTTTAGGCACAGAGCTCTATCCACTTCTGTAACATAACTGACAAATACTAATCTAGTCTCTGCTTAAAAACCTGAAAGGAGGGCAAGGCCATCCTTGAGCTAGCCAATTCCCACTTTGAATAGCTCTAATTGGCAGTGGATAGAGAACTGAACCTAGAACCAGGAAGACCTGAATTCAAATCTGATCTCAGACGCTTACTAGCTATGTGACCCTGGGCATGTCACTTAGCTTTGTTTGCCTCAGTTTCCTTATCTGTAAAATGAATTGAAGAAGGAAATGGTAAACCACTCCAATATCTTTTCTATATATAATATGTTATGATGTAACATAACATATTATGTTATATATCACATCATATCAGCTCCTCCTGTGGTATATCAGTTTATTGTTACTCATGGCATGAAGATTTTTTATTTACAATATCAACTTTAAATCAGCATTCATAGATAATTTAAGAGCTGTGTAATTCTTAACACACTGTGGAAATAGAGGGAACTGTACAGGAATGAGGACCATATTGCATTTTCATATATTTCCTGGGTTATGATGGCTAGAAAAATGATTATCCCCTAGTGACCTACTTTTTCCTTGTGAATCTCTGTCCTTGAGTACACTGGGCCTTTGCAGGCAAACATGGAGCAAAATGTTCCCAGGGACCCACACTGCTATGCTGGGACAACAGCCATGGGAGAAGGACACATTCCAAGGCAGGACAGCAGAGGGAATAGCTCTCATTCCCTACCCCACAGACAGATCAGATTGATCATGCGTCATTCTGCACACTTGGATTTCAGTCCCCAAGCCAATCAGAGATCAAATTTATAAAGAGTTTTAGACAAAGAACTGACATGGCTTTGTTACAAGACTGCCCCCTCATTGGAAGGGGAAAACAGTGAGTCATCCAGACCACTGAAAACAGGGTATTCCCTGAGTTGCCTAATAAGGAGTAAGAATGAGGGGCAGGGACCCAGAGAACTTAACTCTGTCACAGAAAGCAAGTGTCTGGGGTGGGGGTGGGGGAGTAATTCATGTTTAGTCTCTTGAGTACATAACAGCCACTAATTAGATACATGTCCAGTGGCTTATCAAGAAACCAAAGATCAAGGATTCTTGTAAGTAGTTTGACCTAAGTCTTTAGTGAGCATCATTCTTGAGAAAAAGCTATCTCTTACTACAACATTAGTATGCAAACCTTAACAGTCTAAAGACTTTTCTGACAATATTGGCTGAGAAAATAAAAATGATTCATGGTGGGGGTGGATGGAAACTGTACCATGGGTAGGAATGGCATCCATGTGACTATATTTATTTAATCTTCACTCCCAGTCAAAACAACCTTAAATGGATCAAATCTTCCATCATTGTAAAGGAATATTAATGATCATCTCAAGAGCAATCCCAGGGAAAAACTTTGACTTGAATCATAGGTAATTTATGGGGCAAGGAGGTATTTGATTTTCCAATACGGAAAAGATATTGCAGTTTTCCACAATATTTCACCGACAGCTCATTGATTTTTGCCACCAAAAACAGTTAAAGACATGTCTTTTCACTTTGCTTAAAGGCAAAGACTAATTTCATTCATTTAGTTTGACAAGGAAGCTAGGTGGCACAGTGGATAGAGGACTGGGCCTGGAGTCAGGAGGGCCTAAATTCAAATCTGAACTCCAACACTAACTAGCTGTGTGACTATGGGCAAGTGATTTCACCTCTGTTTGTCTCTCTTCAACTGTAAATTGGGGGATATCGCTTACCTTCTAGGGTTGTTGTGAGAATCAGATAGGATAATGAATGTAAAGGGCTTAGCATAGTGCTTGGAACACTTGTTGTTGTTCAGTTGTGCCCAATTCTTTGTGACCCCATGGACAGCACATCAGTGATTTTCTTGGAAAAGTAGTGGAGTGGTTGGCCATTTCCTTCTCCAGCGGATTAAGACATTTAGAGGTCAAGTGACTTGCTCGGGGTCACACAGCTAGTGAGTATCTGAGCCCTTAGTAATGTTCTCTTTACTTTACATTTGAGAGAGTAAAATCAGAATTTTATGCTTCTCTCTTGAAATAACTGAGGGATAAGAAAATGGACTATTTTGGGGGCTCGAATTCATGTTCACAATTTCATTAATTATTTGTTCCTACTTTTGGGGCCACTAACAGGCACTAATATTTCCTTTTATTGTGTAGCACAGCCTCTACCACAAAGGCTTGGTGTATTTTCAAGGGGTTCAGGGTCATTGGGTAGGGTATCCATGGGAAATAGCTCATTCCTGACCCATTTTGTGTTGGCACAAAAAGTTCTGCTTATGCTGTAGGTGTATGTCTAATGGTCCCTTGAAATGAAGTTGTCTGACTTTCTCCTTCTCCTTCTCCTTCTCCTTCTCCTTCTCCTCCTCCTCCTCCTCTTCTTTCTCTTCCTTCTTCTTTTTCTTCATCTACTTCTTTTTTTCTCCTCTTCTTCCTCCTCCTCCTCTTCTTCTTCCTCTTCTTCCTCCTCCTTTTTCTTCTTCTTCATCTACTTCTTTTTCTTCTCCTCCTCTTTCTCTTCCTCCTCCTTCTTCTCCTCCTTTTTCTCTTTCTCCTTCTCCTTCTTTTCCTCCTTCTTCTGTCATGGACCCTTTTTACACTTTGAGGAAGCCTATAGACTCTTTTTAGAATAATTTTTTTTAATGCAGAAAATAAAATACAATTATAAAAGAAACCAATTATACTGAAATACAGTTATCAAAGTATTTTTAAACCAATTTTATTTTCTCTTGTTTAGTGACTTCTGATACTTCTTACACCCCCACCTTTTTTTCCTATTTAGTGAAACATCAATATCAGCTAGGTCTGTACTTTCCTACTTTTTTAGTAGCTACTGAGAAATACTCAACTGGTATTTTGGTACATTTGCTCATTCAAGGTTTACATTAGGAAAGCCATGAGGACTGGAATGTGGTCTCCCTCCTTCCTTTTATTTTTTTTACCTGGTCTCATCTATTTGAGGAGGCCTGTGCCTAGTCATGCACTGACAGGATGCTCCATATGGTTGGGAAGGAGTTGATACCAGCAATGGTGATCAATCATGCCCTGCTCCAAAGAAAATGACTTTGGAAACAATGGAAAACATTACCAAATAAAACAGATGACCAATGCATTCCAAGAGAAATGCCAGTGAAATAATCCCCCTTTATACATCACCATCACCAAAATACAATGACAAAGGACCCACCTATTAGCTCTTGATGACAGGCATTTCTTTGGCAGTAGTGGAGACAGATACCCATTCTTCCCTTTTGCAGCTCCATCCAGAACCTTTTGAGGGTCAAGAGTAAAGAGGACCATTCAGAAGAGGACAGAGTCTAGGGATGCTTCAATTAAACTTGTCTGTCTTAAATACCTAAACTCTGCCTCCACTTATGGCTCCCCAAGTACATGGATTTGAAGAAAACTGGCTGCATTGCCCTACCTTTCCAAATAAGCAACATCATCATATAAGCTATTTACAAAACAGATTCAAGTCGGGCTTCAGCTTTCGTATGAAGGGAGGGAGTTATTTAGAATTTGGATAATTGTCATTTATAGGAACAGTATTGACAGAAAGAAAACTGCTCCTTGGGGTTATTTATTATTTCATTATTAGTGAAACAGATGGTCATGGCTACTGCATAGCCTAAGTATTTTTCTAATGGTGTGTATTGGGGTACATAAGGAGCTTGGGCAATATGGGATGTTTCAATTTTTTTTCTCTCAAAGGGACTGATTAGATAGGAGCTTAAGGTCCCTTCCAGCCCCTTCATCCTGAGAAACAAGGTGTTCATGCATGTTTTGTATAGATTTCAGTAGGGCTGCTGTTAAAATTCAGTGATACATTAGCGCCACCTAAAGGCTTTGTACAAATTCTCCATCTGTATACTGGAAGAGTGCATTCAGGCTGATGAAATTCTATTCTGCTGGAGAGATAAGAATCAACTGGAGATTGATATCCTGCTAGCTAGCCGTGTTCTCCCTTTCTATTAAAATTTAGAAGGAAACTCTACTGGGTAAGGTGGCAATGTTTCCCCTGAAGACGTAGGTCCTTCTTTTTTGTACACCAGCGTTCTTTTTGCAGGAGTCCCTTGTGAAATGGCCATCCACAGGTCTTTGTCTTCCAGAAACTACCAGAGTAAGCATCTTTCTCAATCTTGTGTAATATATTACGTGGCCATATAATGATTGAAGGTTGTCTTATTTGTGGAGCAGGGATGGGTGGGCAACAGATAACACTTCTGTTTAAAAGTCGATGACAAGAGAAACATAGGAGAAGGACAGGTATATTGAAAAGAGTGTAATTTTCCCCAACCCCTTCACAGAGAAAACCCCCCCAAAAGTGACAGGTGCTAGGTTACTCTCTCTTTGTGTATATGTATGTGTATATGAATGTATCATATATGTATGTATGTATATACATGTAAAGGTGTGTGTGTATAATAAAGAACAAATAGCTAGGTTCTACCCCTGACTCTGCCATTAATTCACTGTGATCTTGAGTAAGTCATTTATTTCCCATGATGCTTAGCTTCCTTATTGGTAAAATAAGGGCTAGACTTAAAGATCTTTGAGGTCTCTTCCCTTCAGTGTTTATGAATATTAACATGTTAACATAACAAGTTAACATGACCATGGGAGGTAGGTGCTGTTATTATTCTTATTTTTCAGATGAGTCCATTGAATCAGACAGCGGTTAAGTGATTTTTCAGAAGTGATATACCTAGTAAATATCTGTTGCTGGTCATCCTTCATTTTCAAAGAGGACCAATGACTTCACAGGGTGATGTCTTGACTTACACAAGAACTGGATTTCAATGAGATAGTGTTGCAGAGTCTTTAGCCTTACTCTCTCTTTCAGAATCATTAAAGTCCAGTGGTAGGACAAAAGTCAAGATGGCAGGCGATGGTCTGGGCTGGTGTCCTCCGTGTCTGACCAAGCTCAATAGTGCCTGCTTCAGCCATCTTCATGGCCATTGGAATAAATTTTTCTCATCTGCATATTCTGTCTGTTTGGGGTAGACATTCTCCTAAATCACTGACAGGTTTGAGGCTTCTCGGTTAACTTCCACCTGATTTAGCCCATCTGCCAAGATAGTGTTACCAGGGTCACAGCTTCTTGGAGCCACTATTTTTTATTGACTGACTGACCTTGTCCAAGTAGTTTGTCCTCAGTGAGTCTCCATTTCCTCCAGTCCACTAGAATGGGAGATTCTAGAGAACAAGGACTACTTTTGTCTTCCAGAGTTTAGCACAGAGTTTGGCAAAGAAATAAGCCTTTAAGTAAGTATCTAGGCTAGATTTGAACTCAAATCATCCCGACTCCAAGTACATCCCTTACAGACCTCTAGGAAGGGATGAACTCTGATTTCTTCTCTTTTCTTGCCATAGAAGAGTCTTATCAAAGCAGCATATAAAGAAAGCCTGCCCTTAGGGTACCCCAGAAGACCAGAGTTCCACTACATATTGCGATTCTGGGCAAGTCACTGGGGCAACTCCCACTATGGAATCAGCATAGTTTCCACACTAAAACCACAGGTCCAAAAGTTAAATATTAGCTCTGTTTTTACTCACTATAGCTTTTTGAGCCATGTAATGCAGCAACATCTTGGTCCATGCAATATCCATGGGATGACTCTTTGCTTTGGAAGTATGGCAGCTCTAAGATAGATACCAATGGATAGAGCCATTTTTCTTAGAAATGTGTCTGCTGTGAAGGATTTGATGTTCCCTGCAGGATTCAATTCAATTTTATTGAAATGAAATGAGATTGAGTTTAATTGATTTGGGTATATTTGAAAGGGTTCGATAATTCTGAAAAACTGGAGGGGAGGGTATAGATTCCCAGTGCTTTAGGTGAAATGATCATCCTGAGGTTCTGAGTCTGCTTCTCTCTCCTTTCTTACTTTTAAGACAAACTTTACTGATGAATCATTAATAAAACATACATTATTCATACCTAAAGTTCTTTCCCATTTTTATATGGTTCCTGCCGATAGACTCAGGATGAATGAATGAAAAAAAAAAACACTCTGCTAAGCCTAAAGATACAGGGAAAAAAAGTCCCTGCTCTCAAGGGGTCAACAGGAGGAGTGATGGTCTTGGTGAGATATTTTGGTATGGAAAGTTGTGTGGCACATGGCAAATAAAATGACAACCCTTTTCCAGAAAAAAAAAGTCAGCATTGATTTGATTATAGTTTTAGAACAGAAAAAGCAAGGTTACAGGGCAGGAGAGCATGCATGCTGCCAAACGCATCAAGGAGAAGATTGTTGGGAGGTAGAATAAAGCACGGATCTCAAAAGAATGCTGCATGTTTTCCTTCCAGGCTCGTCTAACAACCGTCCCTGACTGGTGCCTTTTCTTCTCATATATCTTGATTTTTCATCTATGCTGGTTGCACTGCTAGAACAACACTGGCTGCATCTTTTACCAAGATAAGAAGCCTGAATGCAGCAGAAGAATCTCTACATTTCTTTTGCAGTTGGGATATGTGCTTTTTCTCTTTACTGGAACAAAAACAAAGCTATTTAATTTAAAATGAATAATCTGCCTAGGAGTATTTATTCAGCATGTGTTTCATAAACCTCTGAGCTGGAGACAAAGTCTCAGGATAGATAACAAAAGGAAGGGCTTTCATTCACTCACCAGCAACAACAAAGATGCCTGCCCATCTGTTATTTGAGGATTTTTCTAATAGAGAAGAGAATGAAAGAGGAAAATGGAACTAGATGAAAAGGAGGAATGTTTGCAAATTTGAGGTGGAATATACCAATTTTAAAAAAATGACTTTTCTAAAACAAATGCTCACCTTATCTGGAACTCAATTTGATAAAACATTGTCTCATCTTACCTGTTGTATGATTTGACAAAAACAATCTACGGTTCTTTGATGGTCCCTCCAATTCAAGCCATTAATATTGGAAGCAGCTAGACAGGACAGTGTGGAGAGAGCACTGAGCCTGAAATAAGGAAGACCTGAGTTCAAATCTAGTCTCACTAGCTTTTTGACCTGGGCATATTACTTAACATCTGTTTGCCTCAGTTTCCTCAACTGTAAAATAGGGATCATTAACAGTACCTACCTTGCAGGGTTGTTGTACATATCAAATGAGACAATATTGGTAAAGTGTTTAGCAGAGCACCTGGCACATAGTAGATGTTGTATAAATGCTTATTCCCTACTCCAAATATGAAATAGTTCTTGAAAAAAGGGAGAAGAGGAGCTATCAGGAGGAAAGGGGAGAAAGGGTGCTGTATATTGGTGAACTAATTGAAGAAATAAAGTGAAATCTTTTCATGCAATTTATGCTGAGCTCAGCAGTGGCAAATATTGAAAAGAGATCTGGATTTGTAGTCAGAGGAATTGGGTTCCAATGCTAACCTGTTGAGAACTAACTTGGTGACTTTAAGTAATTTTACCTCTTTGGGCTTCAGTTTACTCATCTGTAAAAGGAGAGGAGTAGATTTCATTACCTCCAAGGTTCTTTTCAGCTCCAAACATGTCATCCTATATATGGTGGGAAACATAAGCCCTAAGTTCTACAACAGGTGCCAGCACTGTATTTGCTTTCATCATCGTTGTTGTTCAGGTACATCCAATGCTTTGGGGGTTTTCTTTTTGAAGTTACTAGAGTGGTTTGCCATTTCCTTCTCCAGCTCATTTTATAGATGAGGAAACTGAGGCAAACAGAGTTAAGTGACTTCTCCAGGGTCACATGGTTAGTGTGTCTGAGGCTGGATGATGAAGATGAGCCTTCCTGACTCTAGGTTCAGTTCTCTATCCACTGCGTTACCTGGCTGTCCTGGCACGAAATTACATCAAGCAAGTTATTTAATTGCTTGGTGACTCTGTCATCTCATCTGTAAAGATTTTTGCATTATATACTCTTGGGATATTCAGGAGGAAGAGGCTTTGTATACCTTCAAGCACTCAATAATATTACCATATACTCTCACATACAAAGGCATACATCTGTGTTTATATTTATATGTGTAGAGTGAGTTTCATAGAATGTTAGAACTGAAACGCTAACTATAATCTAGCCCAACCCCCTCATTTTGTAGGTAAGGAAATTGACACCTAGAGAAATTAAGAGACTCACCCAAGTTCACATGCCAAGTTAATGGCAGTCAGATCTAAAGACCCTGGTCCCCTGCCTAGTCTAGGATGCTGTGTTTTTTCACCATACTTTGTAACTGACAATATCCATTCCTCACAATATCATATTGGCAATTAGTAGATTAAGCTCTTTAAGCTGGCAGTCAGTTGATTGGCAGTTTATCTAATACCTTCCCAGGCATCAAATTTAAGCTCTAGCAGGCCTCTCATTTGCAGAAACTTTTCAACCATTTCTAAAAATATGGGTATTTTTGTTCTTTCTTGGGAGACTTGTCTCTCCATGAATTTTCAAAAATCCCATATTGTGTCTCTGAATTACTTGAAGGAATTTTAGATGCTTTGACATGTCTTACTGATGCAGATACATGGGAGGTCACTTGAACAAACACTAATCTTTCCTTATTTTAGCTGTCCTACTTTACAATGATGTCACAAGGGAAGTGGTTATGTTTGGGCAATATTGCATTCTATACAAAATGCTAGATATATACTAATACAAAATACCAATTTTATTTTATTGGGATGTTTTTACTGTTATTGAACCATGTGACCTCAATTCCTGTCTGACTGGTCTTGAATTTAAAATTAATCATGAGTCATCAGCATCAGGGACTAGCTTACATAGCTTTTCCCCAAATGGCTAGACATGGCCAGGAGTGTGCACATTTCAGACGTTGTGGACAAGGTTTGTGGAATGTGTAAGTAGGAGTAACTGGATGACGTTCAGAGAGGAAATCTCTGGAGCTGTAATACAGTGAATTAATTTCTCAGACAAAGTTGAGACCTACATGTCCTATTGCTTTACTTTCAAATTAGACTTAATGTTGAGTATATAGTAAAACTATAGGAGATAAAGGATCTAACAGTCCCCTGCTACATGTGGATAGAACATGTCAAATATTATGCTGCATACTATCTATTCACTTTTATTTATTGAGGAGTAATATTGTCCTGAAGAGAATTTAATTCTCTTACTCAAGGAATATAGCAGGATATTTCAATAATATAGAAATTTGTTGAAAAAATATATAAAAGAATTATGGCACTAGTATGCTCATATATCTCTATCTATTTAAGATGGCTAGGTTATGGTGTAGAATCAAAAACCAAGATGGTGTATGCTGAAATAAAAAACAGTGAGATTTGGGTGTCGAATGGGGAACTCAGAAATCAGGAGAAGGTTAATTTCTTCAAAGTATTTCTTTACTTTTTCTCCAAGGGAAGCTGCCATACAAGAGGAATCATAGGCAATCTATGGTTAGAGAAGATCTGAAAGGTTTCACTTTATTATTCTATGACATATTTTCCAGGCCCTTCTAATGGTTACCAAGAATGGATCTTAAAGGTGGATTTCTAGAACCAAAATTAGAAAAAATAAAAAGTTTAATATGTAATTTGTAAAAAAAATTCTAATTGTGAGAAGGGAGATGCCCAGAAATGTCACAGTTTTACAATCAGAGACTCTTTCGCTGGAAAAGACTATAGAAATCATTTCTTTCACTTCCTCATTTTATAGAGGTTGGAGAGCTGACATCTAGAGAGTTTAGGGGACTTTCTCAAATTCATAGGTAATCCATGATAGAACTAGCACTAGAACCTGGATATCCTCTTACCAGTAGAAGAAGATGTACTACTCTTAGTGGACCACAGATTGAACAGAATATTATGTAAACAATTTAGCGTTATTGCTTAGAGTTCAATTTATAAACCATTGTAAGGAATGAATTTGCCTAGTTAACTTTATAAGAAATTATATATACTTAATATGTCATAAGAATATATAACTAATTTAATGCATTATATATAATTTATTACATATAATTAACATAATTTACTATATTAACATATAATTAATATAATGTTATATATTTATATATAAGTATATATAATGCACATTTATATAATTTATATTATACAAAACTCTACTGTCTGTAACTTTTTGAGAGAGGTAATAAAAGTGTCATCATCCTCATTTTATTGATAGGGAAATAGAGGCTCATAGGGGTCCAGTGATTTACCTAAGACATTACAAGGAGAAAGTAGTAGAACAAGAATTTGAACCCAGGAATTCTTGGGCTAAATGTAATGTGCTTACCACTGCTTTCCTTAAACTGTATAATGGTAAAGATGTTGATACCATTCGTATAAAAATTATGGTAAGCATTTAACTCATAAGCGTCTCAGCTTGACTGATCCAGGGCAGTTACCTCTTAATTTTCCACCTGGCTGCACTTCTGCTTTTCATCATGATCTTAAGTAACTTGTGTTCCTGCAAGACAGCATCAACTCTGAAAACTCACACCTGCCCAGTACCCTCAGCCACTGGGCTTCCTTCCTTTCTCTGATGGTGGAGGGTAGAGGGTGGACCTTGGAAATCTCCTTCCAGATCCTCCATTTAAGGAGGGGCAAAAGCAGCCTTCTCATAATTTCCCATCTGTCTGTAGAACTTCATCATTCCTTGCACCATATAACCCCCCTTCCATTCTTCCTTCCATTTCAGCTTCTTTTTATGTGATGTCTTCCCCCATCAGATCATGAGTTCCATGAGGGCAGGAACTGTCTTGACTTTCTTTGTGTCCCCAGAGATCACTTAGCACAGTGCTTGGAACATAGAAGTTTAATAAACGTTTATTGGCTATTTATGCCATATCTGGTATATGGCTCCTTCAGAAGTACTCCAATTAATAGATTAGAAAAGGCTATGGTTCCATACTCATTAATACTTCATACAAATATTTTCAAAGTCCCTTATGACTGATATGACCGATTCAGCCCAAATCAACCAATCTAATGTTAGAATTCCTTATGGAATTTAAGACATCTTAACATCAGATGGTATGGGAGGTTCTCTCCTTTTCAAGGGAGCTTTTGCTTGTCATTTATACAGTATCAAATCCCTGATTTTTCAACCCATTCTTTTTAATAATAAGCAATGATTTATTACTGAATTTCTTATGTGAAACTTTTTTCCTGCCCATCTCTCCCACTCATAGGGTGGTCTGGTCAACAGCACTGAAATGCCAGGCACAGCTCCTACGGGATCATACTCTGAGACCTGTCCAAATGGAAAAGTACATTCACTTTGTTGATTGATTTACAACTGGGAAATATTTAAAATAATTATATTCAAAATATAATTACTTTCTTTTGTATATAGGACATCAGTATGTGAAAGACATGTCTGTATGATGTAGCACTCTTTGGAATTTCATTGACAATTAAGAGACTTTAGGAGGAGTTAGTGTTTACTAATCATTTCAAGTACGGTTACTTCTGGTAGTCCTGAGAAATATTATCCAATCCTCTTCTGAGGACCACAAGCTTTTGGGTTGCAACTGCCTCGCAGTTCTGCAGATATCTCTTGAGATGCACATATCCTTGAATGGAAAGGAACTGAGAGTTGGTATGCTATTTGCAGGAGCAATGGCTTAAATCAAATTAGAGTTAGGAAAACCTGGCTCCAACTTCTGCCCTAGATGCTATTAGATGTGTGACTGAGTCCTTTCACTTCTCTGAGATGCAGTCTGCTCCTATGACAAGTAAGGATAATAATAGCACCTATCTCAGAGAGTTGTGAGGATCAAAGGAGATGTGTGCAAAGGACTTTGCAAATTTTCTGTGTGACCTTAGGCAAGTCACTTAACTCCAATTGCTTCTCATCCCCCTCCCCAAAATAAAACCCAAACCAAAAAAGAAATCCTTTAAAGTGCTTTGTAAACATAAGCTATTATTATTACTATTATTAATGATAATCAATGCCAGGAAACGAAGATTCTAGTCCTTCATTGGACACCTGACTTGTAAAGGGAGTAGAGCTTTTGTGGCGAAGAAAGCATTTTATAAAGGCTCTCGGGGTGTGAGCTATAGTGAACCAAAAGGACTTCAGTTCTATTCTGGAATATCCTACAACCCTGCCCACTGAAAACATATCCTGCTTTGCTTTTACGCCTAGCCCCAAAGCAAAACTTTGTAAGCCTATCAACCCCCACCCCCTTATGAAAAACACCTCCCCAAAACTATTAGTCTCAGAAATAACTCTACTATGTGTCCTAGCACACCCATCTTTCCTTTTCTCATGGGCTAAAACAATGTTTCCAAGGATGCTTGTCCAGCATCAATGCCAGTTAAGTAAGTGCGTTGGATGTTACAGGGCCTATCATGACAAGTCATTGAGTGGGAAAGGAAGTACTCAAGAATACTTGAGTGGGGGGGGGGGGGCGCTGTAGTGGTTTTATGTGGACATCTGCAGTGAAAGGTGGTGCTGGGCTAGAGGTTTATCATTGGCAAGAAGAGATGGGCTTGTTTGACATCGGGATTTCTGAGGGTGGGCTTGTGCCGCTCTGTGAAGCCTGTAGGGTGTTTCCGGGGTAGGGGGCCCTTCTCCCATTTTTCCTTGCTTGGCTTCCCCTTTCACCTTGGCTGCCCCACCCAGTTATTCTGCCAGGGGTTCTTAACCTGGGATTCACAGACCTGCCAAGGAACCCATAGAGAGAGGTCAGGGGCTCTGTAAACTTGAATGGGGAAAAAATACATTTTTTTTCACCTTTACTTCGGTGAAGTACTTTGATTTGCTTTGTAATCCTATGCATTTATTTTATGTATTTAAAAATATTCCATGACACAGCAAAAGCTTAAGAACCCCGGCAATTAGCAGGTGAACCAGAATGTTTCTTTAAGAAGGTCAGAGTTTTCTGCACCTTGAAACAATAAAAGACCTTTGCCTGGGGTGGGGATGGAGTGGGGGGAAAGGTATCCCCTTTGTCTTAGGGCTTGTAGCCCTAAATGCCTTCTGGTCTATTTTCTGTGTTGATTTTACAGGAGAAGCAAATAGTGTCTTATTTTAACCTTTTTAACTGTATTATTTTAATTATTAAATTAGTAAAGTATTTTAAAGTAGATTTTATGGTCCACCAAGGAATTATTGCATTTTAAACCTCAAACTTGAATGATAAGTTAAGTCTATAATAGTCTGACTAAGGAAACCATTGTGGGAGATAGTACTAGAGAGAAAGAACACTAGAGGGTTATTCAGATGACCTGGGTTTGAATCCTGATTTAATTAGTCACTGACTGTATAACTCTGGGCAAATTACTTAGCCTCTCTGAATCTCCTCAGCATCTTCATCTGTAAAATGAGGTGTTTGGATAAGATTATATATAACAAGTTTTTTTTTTCCAGTTATCAGTCCTAAGAGAGTTTATTTTTTCCTTAAAATCAAGGATTTCTGATTGAACAGATCTGATAGCAGCCCCCCATTGGTTGTAATAATTGCCTCAATGACCAAAAACATCTGTGGATCAAGTGTTCAAAAACTGAAATAGTAGCTGAGTTAGGCTGCCAGTTTGGCACCTGGTAGAGACACTAAGTCTCATGTAGAGGACGGGGAGATTAGAAAAACATACAAATAGAGCTGCTTAAGCCATAGTGCATATACATACTGGTTGATATCTGAAGTTGCAGCATTTGTATACATGAATATAACTAGTCCACATGCATCTGTACAGGTCTTTGAAGTTCTGCCCTTACACTCATTTGACTGATGACAGTCATAATTTATTTAAGATAGACTCCAAATAAATGCCCGAATAGATATCATTATGTTTGTCCTAAGCCATTCCTAAATGAGCCCTTAGTTGTCAAGGTCTAGACATTCCAGCATCCCAAAAGAGAGCCTGAATTTTCTTGTTAATTATTTTTAATGCCAGCTAAACTTGGTCAAGCATGTCCACATACTTGGTGTTTGGAATAGACAAGTGACAACTTTTAGCAGCAGCAGCAGCAAACATAATCAGGAACGATGTAAAATGGAGATGAAAACTTAACAGTAAAAGAAGACTCCGTAGACAAGGCCTGGGCATCCTTCTGCCCAATGGCATTTCTTCCATGGGATCTTCTGATGAGTGATGGCTTGTCGCTTGCCTTGTTTTCCCCACTAGTGCTCATGGGTGGAGAGCATTCAGATCAAAGTGGAGAAAAGAGGAATCTTAAAAACTACTGAAAGAACTTGGTCCAAGGGGAGGTAGAGTAGGGGGAGGGAGGAGAAGACCCAGGAAGATGCCAAAACCAATGTCTCCTCTTTATGAACAAACTCATAATGTCTATTAGTAGAACACGAATGGACCAGGTTCCCTGCCTTTCTCTGTTCCCTTTCTACAGTGCCTCATCTGGGAGAAATTATCCTGCTGGATCTTACAGCCATCTGTCCTTTGGGGGTCCAGAACCCCACAGCTGTGGCGTCAATGCCAGCCAGTCCTACAGTGCCTCCAGTGGGCAAGCCTTAGGAGCTGCACTCTTCACAGTGGCAGGAGAGGATGTACCGGTAGGTGGCTGTGAGTCTCATTCCCCCAGAGCATCGAAGCCTCAGGGCCTTCAGTTTGGAGGTCTGGGGTCGGCAGCAGTGACAGGTAGAGCGAAAAGGCTGCTTCAGCACCGTGCTGAAGGAGACCAGAGGCTCTGAGCGGGAGGGCTGACTGCAATGCCCCTCACATCTTGCCAACAGCACCATCTAAAAGAGAGAAAAAGAAATAGTCAACAAAATTTACCACAATATCCACTTTTTTTTTTGCATCTCTGTGTGTGTGTGTGTGTGTGTGTGTGTGTGTGTGTGTGATTACCAAGACAAAAGAAAGAACTGTGGAACACTTGCTACCTGTGTGACCCTGGGCAAGTCACTTAATCCTGTTTGCCTCAGTTTCTTCATCTGTAAAATGAACTGGAGAAGGAAATGACAAACTACTCTAGCACCTTTGCCAAGAAAACCCTAAGTGGTTTCATGAAGAGTCAGACATGATTGAAAATAACTGAACACTACAAAATCTTAAAATGAACTACCATAAGAGTGTACTTCCCCAAAGAGATTGTGCTCATTCATAAACTCTTTGTTTCACGTTGGTGTTTCTATCTGGACAGAAAAGGAGAGAAGCTAGACAAAAGCAAAAGTATTAACTCAGCACAACATTAACGACCCCCACTTGAAGGTAATTAAGGAATTAACAGAGCCCACTAGAAAGTAGCTGTTATATATTATTCCAACATTTTTTTTTTACTAATTTTTTTTTACTAATGCCTTTAGGCGTTATGTCTCTCCCTACTGTTCTTTACCTAGGGAACAATCATTTCTTTTTTTTTTTTTTTTTTTTTTTTTTTTTTTTATTTTTTTTTTTTATTATTAAATTTATTTATTTAACTTTTAACATTCATTTTCACAAAATTTTGGGTTACAAATTTTCTCCCCTTTTATCCCCTCCCCCCCCAAACACCAAGCATTCTAATTGCCCCTATGACCAATTTGCTCTCTCTTCTATCATCCCTCACTGCCCTTGTCTCCATCTTCTCTTTTGTCCTGTAGGGGCAGATAGCTTTCTATACCCCTTTACCTGTTTTTCTTATTTCCTGGTGGCAAGAACATTACTCGACAGTTGATCCTAACACTTTGAGTTCCAACTTCTCTTCCTCCCTCCCTCCCCACCCCTTCCCTTTGGAAGGCAAGCAATTCAATATAGGCCATATCTGTGTAGTTTTGCAAATGACTGCCATAATAGTTGTGTTGTATAGGACTAACTATATTTCCCTCCATCCTATCCTGTCCCCCATTACTTCTATTCTCTTTTGATCCTATCCCTCCCCATGAGTGTCGACCTCGAATTGCACTCTCCTCCTCATGCCCTCCCTTCTATCATCCCCCCCACCCTGCTTGTCCCCTTATCCCCCACTTTCCTGTATTGTGAGATAGGTTTTCCTACCAAAATGAGTGTGCACTTTATTCTTTTCTTTAGTGGAATGTGATGAGAGTAGACTTCATGTTTTTCTCTCACCTCCCCTCTTTATCCCTCCACTAATGAGTCTTTTGATTGCCTCTTTTATGAGAGATAACCTGCCCCATTCAATTTCTCCCTTTCTCCTCCCAATATATTTCTCTCTCACTGCTTGATTTCATCTTGTTTTAAAGATATGATCCCATCCTATTCAATTCACTCTGTGCACTCTGTCTCTATGTATGTGAGCGTGTGTGCATGTGTAATCCCACCCAGTACCCAGATACTGAAATGTTTCAAGAGTTACAAATATTGTCTTTCCATGTAGGAATGTAAACAGTTCAGCTTTAGTAAGTCCCTTATGACTTCACTTTGCTGTTCACCTTTTCATGGTTCTCTTCATTCTTGTGTTTGAAAGTCAAATTTTCTTTTCAGCTCTGGTCTTTTCATCAAGAATACTTGAAAATCCTCTATTTCATTGAAAGACCATTTTTTCCCCTGAAGTATTATAGTCAGTTTTGCTGGGTAGGTGATTCTTGGTTTTAGTCCTAGTTCCTTTGACTTCTGGAATATACTGTTCCATGCCCTTCGATCCCTTAATGTAGAGGCTGCTAGATCTTGTGTTATCCTGATTGTATTTCCACAATACTTGAATTGTTTCTTTCTAGCTGCCTGCAGTATTTTCTCCTTGACCTGGGAACTCTGGAATTTGGCCACAATGTTCCTAGGAGTTTCTCTTTTTGGATCTCTTTCAGGCGGTGTTCTGTGGATTCCTTGAATATTTATTTTGCCCTCTGGTTCTAGAATCTCAGGGCAGTTTTCCTTGATAATTTCATGAAAGATGATGTCTAGGCTCTTCTTTTGATCATGGCTTTCAGGTAGTCCCATAATTTTTAAATTGTCTCTCCTGGATCTATTTTCCAGGTCTGTTGTTTTTCCAATGAGATATTTCACATTATCTTCCATTTTTCCATTCTTCTCTCTTTGTTCTGTGATTTCTTGGTTTTGCATAAAGTCATTAGCCTCCATCTGTGCCATTCTAATTTTGAAAGAACTATTTTCTTCAGTGAGCTTTTGAATCTCCTTTTCCATTTGGCTAATTCTGCTTTTGAAAGCATTCTTCTCCTCATTGGCTTTTTGAACCTCTTTTGCCAATTGAGTTAGGCTAGTTTTCAAGGTGTTAATTTCTTCAACATTTTTTTGGGTCTCCCTTAGCAGGGAGCTGATCTGCTGTTCATGCTTTGACTTCATGTCTCTCATTTCTCTTCCCAGCTTTTCCTCCACCTCTCTAACTTGATTTTCAAAATTCTTTTTGAGCTCTTCCATGGCCTGAGCCCATTGGGTAGGCTGGGACACAGAAGCCTTGATTTCTGTGTCTTTGCCTGATGGTAAGCATTGTTCTTCCTCATCAGAAAGGAAGGGAGGAAATGCCTGTTCGCCAAGAAAGTAACCTTCTATAGTCTTATTTCTTTTCCCTTTTCTGGGCATTTTCCCAGCCAGTGACTTGACCTCTGAATATTTTCCTCACACCCACCTCACCTCCTGATCCTCCCAGCCAGTGTTTGTGGTCTGAGATTCAAATGCTGCTTCCAGCCTCAGGGCTTTTGGCGGGGGCAGGGCTGCTATTCAGTATGAGATTATGATCTGGTGCTGAGATCGGGGCAGGGCCACCTCTCAGGCTCAGTTCCCTCAGGGGGTTTATGCACAGACCTTCCGCAATGGATTCAGGCTCCCGCCCGCTTGGGGAGCCCCTGTCTGCAGCCACCTCTCAGCTTCTACCTCCCGGGGGGGGGGCTGTATTATGGGGGCACCCCACTCCCCTCTCGACCCGCCAAAGAGACTCTCTCACCCACCCCTGTCACCTGTGGGTGGAGGGACCCGCGTGGCCGCTGGAGATCCTGTCTGTGAAGCCTGCTCGGATCTTTTCCTCTCGGTGCCGCGGCCGCGGCAGGGCTGCACTCAGCTCCCAGTCCCGGCGCCCAGTCCGCAGCGCGAAGGACCCCCCGCGAGAGGTTTGCAGGTCTCTCTGGAACAGAAATCTCCCTCGGAATTCGCCGTGAGTTACTTCCCTGTAGCCATTCTATGGGTTGTGGGTTCAGAGCTATGTGTATGTGCGTCTTTCTACTCCGCCATCTTGGCTCCACCCCCCGGAACAATCATTTCTTGAGACAAAAATTTAAAGTTGGGGCTGGGGGGAGCAGCTCAACAGAACCTATTAATACATTAGCTTCTGATAGTACATTCAATATTTCATAATTATGGTCTCCCACTTCTAAAATGAAGGGAGAATGGTGCTTTTGCTCGACTCTTTTCCCAGGCCAGTCTTGATTGTTAAAATTGTACAGTGTTCAGTTTTGCATTTTCATTCCTTCAGTTTGCATTGTCATTGTTTTCCTGGCTCTGCTTGCTTTACATTGTGTCAGGTCATACAAGTCTTCCCATGGAAATTCTTCATATTCACTGTTTCTTATAGTGTATTGACACCTCCTCTAAACTCATGCTCCTCATTTGGTATAGCCATCCCCCAATCAATGGGTACCTACTTCGTTTCTAATTCTTGACTACCTCAATAAGTGCTGCCGTGAATATTTTACTGTAGATGGAACCTTTTCTTTTTCTTTTTTTAGTATTGAAAATATTTTATTAAGTAATGACTTCAGTCATTAATCTGAACTGGACACTTTCAGTCTTATAAAATTTCCATGAAAATAGAATTTTTTAATTTGTGGATGTGTATACATATAAATTAATTTGTTTATTTTTAGTTCTAAACATTCACTTCCATAAGTTTTAAATTTTCTCCACCTAGAGCCTTTTCTTCCATTTGTTTTTCTTTTTTTAGTTTAGTTTTTGTTCTTGGGGTACATGCCCACCTACCCCTGGGAACTCTGGGTTGAAGAGTGTAGACATTATAGTCACCTTTAAAGATAGTCCAAGAGAACAAGATTAGTCCCAGAGGACTGGAAAAGGGAGAATGACAAATGGAAGGGTGGATGACCACTCTTAGAGGCCATGTGCGCTTGAACATTGCCAGGGAGGACAATGAGGATGGCAGCCTTGGCAGCAGATCTCCAGTTGTGAGGACTTCAGAAGAAATGGGAAAGTAGGCTGGCTGCCCTCTTAAGTCCACAGACCAAACAAGTGTGGTAGATTGGGGTAACTTGTTTTCATACATGTCTCTCATTCCTGGAGAGTTCTCTCTCATCTCTGCTTCCTGGAATCCCTAACTCTAGTCAAAGCTCACCCCTACACCGGCATTTCCTGCTCCCCTCTTTCCTTCCTTTCCCATCTTCTCCCAATTACTTTGTATATATTTTAAATATATACAATATTTCTGTGAACACATTGCCTCCCTCCCCCGGTAGAATGTATCCTTCAGAGCAGGGACCATTTACATTTTTGTCTCTGTATGCCTCCTACTGAGCACAGTGTCTGGTACATAGTAGACACTTAATAAATGCTTATCTAATGGAATTGAATCATCTCATTCAAACCTTTGTTGTTTGCCTGCTGCATCCTGAACCTTGGGCTTCACCATTTGCTAGTCCCTTCTTTGACCACGTTGTCACTACTAATTTTGACCTTGCTTCCACTTCAGCTATCATTTTCACCTGTCAGTCAATCAATTAACATTTATTAAGCACGTATTACGTGCTGAGCGCTGGACTAAGGTTGGGGATACAAAAAAAGCCCAAAGAAGGTCCCTGACCTCAAGCAGATCACAATGACACGGGAGAGACAAGAAAACAAAAATGTACAAACATGCTAAATACAGGATAAATAGAAAATAAATAAGACAAGAAAGGGGTAGAATTGAAAGTGATTGAGAAACACTTCCTGAAGAAGATGAGATTTTATTTGGGACTAAAGGAAGCCAGCGAACTACCTCTAGCTCTTTCAGTTCCATGATGAATCTCAGCTATCAGGTACTAGATCTTGCCTTAGTCTTATAATCTTGATGTCTATTTGTCCATGAGTCTCTCAGCTATGCACCACCCCCTCCTCCATGTCCCAAATCAGAGAAATTTCAGTTGGTACCATGGGCTTCACTTCGTCACAGCTCTTAATGATTACTCCTTTTAACTGTTCTCCCCTCTTTATATTTCCTCTGAATAATAATACAGCCAGAGTAATTGCAGAATATTAATATGATTATCTGGGATATAGCACAAAAGCAATTACTTAGCAACCACATGAAAAAAAAACAGAAGATACTAGTACTCAACCACAATACCTTGGCAAAGTACAAATAATGACAGACCAATTTCATTTATTTCTCCCTTATAGGAGCATGCTATAATAACAGCAAAAATAAGATATGAAAACTATCTTCATTTTAATCAGGATTTTCTCTCAGGTCCATCTTGACAAGCTTAGAAAGTACCACATTGGTTTTTCAGGCCCAGTGTTTCTCAGCAGGCTGCCTCTACATGAATCACATCTTTTCTCCCTGAGCAGTATCCACTGCCTTTTCTGGAATCCTCTGGGCTAGAGACTTCCATCAGAAAATCAAGTAGACCCGAGCAAGGCCTCACCTGTGCCCATAAAACACCTGACCTTTTCAGCTTTATAAAGGAGGGGGTATACTTGGAGTTACTATGGATGTAGAAGCCCTACCCATCAAACCTGAGAGGAGCAGTGGGAGATTTTTGTTCCAATGTACTATGTTTTGGGGGAAACTCATCAAAGCATGTTTATGAATTCTTTTCTGCTGCAACGCTGACAATTGCAATTATATTTCTTGTTTGCCCTTTGTGCTCTCCTATTATCCCTTCCTTTCTAGATGCTGGACCTCATGAAGGACTAAATAATACTTTGGACAGTCACTAGCTCATCTGACTCTTCCATAAAGCCCTTTTAACAGGTCCCAATACACCTGTACCAGAGGTCATCAGTTATACAACATATATGACAAAGATGGTAGATGCACACCCAATGCATCAATGCTTATGAGAATCATGGCCTTCCACCACCCTCTCTGGCTGGCTATTACCTGCTAATAAAAGTCAATATAAGATTCTGATTCCAGTTTCTACAACTCTTGGTATATCAGAAGAGGGACCATTAAACCGATACATTACAATTAGAAGACTGTCAATATCTAATCCAGGTCATGTTAGGTGGATGAAAAGCTAGACCAAGAGTTACACCCAAGGGATGGTTTTATTTACAGTGAAAAACATTCTATTGTTATCTTTCATCATCAAATTGTATATGTACATAAATATAAAAGTTTTATTTATATTAGATTCATATATTTATTATTTATATCATGGTTGGTTATTATATATTTTAACAATTTATTTCATTGACAGGAGAAAAGTCCATTCTGCTATTTTCCACCTATATTTTCCAAAGGCCTGTGATTAAGTTATCGTGTGATTTCTGTGGCCTTATATGGAAGCTCATGAGCATTTTATTTCTCTTGTTAAAAAAAGAAATAGGCATAACTCATTACATTTTTAGCAAGTCATAGCGTAAAGGTTATTCACTGATATCTTCATCTGAGCGGCCCAGTTCCCTGTTCCTTGAGGCTGGTCACAATCTTTCTTCCCTTTTTTGGAATTCTTTGTTTCCATAGAGATGCACGTGGTGGTGAAGGTAAGACAGTGAACCTGACAAATTGACTGCCAACCAGCATGGATGTGTCCACTGAACTTCCCTTGAACACGATGATTGGGAAAGCACTTTGTTTTGGAAAAACCAATGGAAATTTTTAGATGTTTCCATTCATCTCTCCAGTACATCTCTCACTCAATTTCTGACAAAATATGTTTGGCTTTTTCTAGGCACATCATATATGCAATCTTAATTCTATAAAATAATAAAACTTCATCAATTCAGACTAAAGAAAAGAAAGCTTGTCAGATTTAGTAAAAAAAAAAAGTCTAAATTGCCAAATATTTTAAAAATAAAAATGTTTGTTACTTCTAAGATTAACAATACAGAAATGCACATCAGGGTATGAAAGTAGATTCTAGCAATCCTGCTTAGATTACTAAATATAAATCATCTACAAGTCATGACATAATTTGCATAAAAGTATTACTCTACTAACATGCCTAGGAAACAGAGTTTGAGAATAATTTGCTACTTCTGAGAATTTCAAACATTCTCTTACTGGCTCATTTTAAAACGATTGACTTTTCCTATTTACGGAGTGGAAAAGGTCCTGCCAAATAAAATGGGTACCTGTGGTTTTGAATGGACAATGGGTATGACTCATTGTGGTATGGAGTGGGCAGTGGGTACTTGAGGACTACAGAAGCAGAACACTAACTCTGGCAGACTCTATCATACAGAATCCACTAAATCTACTTTCCTAGGACCAACTTAGCTAAGCGTGGAAAGGTTTATCAACAATAGGATGTACCCTTGGTGATGAATTGTTCAATAATGGCAACTTACGAGAAAAGGAAAAATGCAAAATGGTCTTTCATCCTGTGTGGCCCTTTTCAGTTTCTACAGTGATGATGGCAAAGTTAAGGAAAAGCAAGGCAGAGAATAATGAAAATAATACTGTTTTTATACCTCATTTAAACATTAATGTAATCATCGATATGCAAATGTAAAATCTTTTGTCCAATGACCAATCAGTGGTAATAAAACTGTATAAATTCAATCAATATAAAAGGTATTTATTCATTAAATACCTGCTATATGCCAGGCACTGAAGATAAAAGAAAATAGTCCCTGCCTTCAAAAAAGTTTATATTTTTAGCAGAAACAACACGTACACATGGTTCAGGTCTGACCACGGTACATTCCCCTGCACACACACACACATACACACACACACACACACACACACATCCATTGGCCGTCTCTCACCTCCAGGGTCAACCATAAAATCCTGTTTGGAATCTAAAACCCCTCATAACCTATTTGCCCTCTCCCACCTCATATTTCCAGCCTTCCTGCTCTTTGTTTCCTTTTTTCCCTTGGATCCATTCACATGAGCCTCCTTTGCTCTTCCTCAGATAAGACACTCCATCTCTTAACTCTGGGTGTTTTCAATTACTGTTCCCAAGCACGAAACATCCTCCCTCCTCATCTCCACCTCCTGGCTTCCCTTGATTTCTTCAAGCACCAGCTAAAATTCTTCTGTTTACAGGAAGCTTTTCCTAACCTCATTTTCTTCTGGAGCTTTCCCTCTGTTGATTGCTTCCTATTTATCTTATATATAGCTTGTTTATACATATTTATTTGCCTGTTTTCTCCCCCGTTAGACTTGTGTTCCTTGAGGAAAAAAATTGTTTTTTCCTTTTCTTTGTATCCCTGGTGTTTGGCACAGTGCCTGGCATGTAGTAGGTGCTTAATAAATGTTTATTAACTGAGTGACTTCCTAACATATAACTAAATACAAAACATAAACAAAATAGATACAATTTAATTTCAGGGTGACCAAGGGCACTAGCAGATGGAGGAATAGATAAAGTTTGATAGGTGACCCCTAAGTGGAGTTTTGAAGGAAGCTAGCAGCTCTTGAAGGTAAAGGTGATGAAGAGGCAACTTCCAGGCATGGGAACAGTAGAGAAATGGGAGGTGGCATGTCATATATGAGGAATGTGTGAAAAGGAGGAGTGTAAAACAGTCTGTAAATTTATATCAGATTGTGAAGTACTTTAAATGCCAAAAAGAGGAATTTACATTTTATCCTAGAGTCATCTGAACTGTCTGAGCAGGGGAACAATCTTTGCAGACTTTTACCTTAGGAATGTTATTTTGATAGCTTCATGGAGGACATATTAAGGAGGGGAGAGACAAGGCAGGAAGACCAAAGGATATAGTCAAGGTGAGAGATGATACGGAATTGATTCAGCTTGGTAGACATGACCAGTGAAGTCAAGGGCAAGAATGTGAGAGATGGCAAGAGAGAATCAACAATAACAATGGATAACATTTATAAAGTAACTTAGGATTTGCATAACATTATAAATATATAAGAAGGGTCTCAGGACACAACCAGATCATCCGACTTTGAGGCACCATCCTTCTGTGTTCTCCCAAGTGGGTGGATGAAGGGAATTAAATTGTCTTCCATTGACTAATAGCTGGAACAGGCTAAGTCTTTAAAAACTGTCAGACTGGAGGAAGCGCAGAGCGCATGCAGAGCAGCCTTATGACATGGCAGGAACAGGACCTTTAACAGACTTCAGGGAGCCACTGGCAGCACCCGTTCCCAGATTGCTCAACCCACAAACAGCTTCAAAGGTCAGTGGGAGGGCTTCTTCACCCAGGAGAGGGGAGCGCAGTCTGGATCCCCAGCAGCAGCCACTACAGGGGCAGCTTCCATATTTGGAGACCTCCACCTAGAGTCCCTGGGGGAATTGAGCCTCTGATCTGAATCTCAGCCCTGAGCTTGGCCCTGACAAAATACTCAAAAGTCAAGTAACTGGCTGGGAAAATGCCCCCAAAATGGAAAAAGAATAAGGAAATAGAAGGTTACTTTCTTAGTGAGCAAGTATTTTCTTCCATCCTTTTGGATGAGGAGGAACAATTTAGATCTTCAGAGGAAGACCTAAAAGTCAAGGTTTCTGCATGCAAAACCTCCAAAATAAATATGCAATGGTCTCAGGCCATGGAAGAGATCAAAAAGGATTTTGAAAATCAAGTAAAAAAGGTGGAGGACAAAATTGGGAAGAGAAATGAGAGTGATGCAAGAAAACCAGGAAAAGCAAGTGAACAGCTTGCTACAGGAGACCCAAAAAAATGCAGAAGAAAGTAAGACCTTAAAAAACAGACTAACTCAAATGGCAAAAGAGGCCCAAAAAGCCAATGAAAAGAAGAATGCTTTAAAGAGCAGAATTAGCCAAATGGAAAAGGAAGTTCAAAAGCTCAATGAAGAAAACAGTTCTTTAAAAATTAGAATGGAACAGATAGAGGCTAATAACTTTATGAGAAACCAAGAAATTACAAAACAAAACCAAAAGAATGAAAAAATTGAAGATAATGTAAAATATCTCATTGGAAAAACAACTGACCTGGAAAATAGATCAAAAAGAAACAATTTAAAAATTATTGGATTACCTGAATGCCATGATCAAAAAAAGAGCCTAGACATCATCTTTCATGAATTTATCAAGGAAAACTGACCTGGTGTTCTAGAACCAGAGAGCAAAATAAATATTGAAAGAATCCATGAATCACCTCCAGAAAGAGATCCAAAAAGAGAAACCTGTAGGAATGTTGTAGCCAAATTCCAGAGTTCTCATGCCAAGGAGAAAATATTGCAAGCAGCTAGAAAGAAACAATTTGAGTATTGTGGAAATACAATCAGGGTAACCCAGGATCTGGCACTTCTACATTAAGGGATCAAAGGGCTTAGAATATGATATTCCAGAAGTCAAAGGAACTAGGATTAAAACCAAGAATCACCTACCCAGCAAAACTGAGTATAATACTTCAGGGGAAAAAATGGTCATTCAATGATATAGAGGACTTTCAAGCGCTCTTGATGAAAAGACCAGAGCTGAAAAGAAAATTTTACTTTCAAACACAAGAATCAAGAGAAGAGAGGAAAGAGAAATCATAAAGGACTTTCTAAAGTTGAACTGTTTACATTCTTACATGGAAAGACAATATCTGTAACTCTTGAAACTTTTCTCAGTATTTGGCTAGTTGGATGGATTATATACACACACACATATGTACATATACATATATATATATGTATATATAGACAGAGAGCACAGGGTAAGTTGATTAAGAAGGGATGATATCTAAAAAAAATAAAATTAAGGAATCAGAGAGGAATATATTGGGAGGAGAAAAAGTGAAATGGAATGGGGCAAATTATCTGTCATAAAAGAGGCAAGAGTAAGCTTATTCAATGGAGGAGAAAAGGGAGGGGGTGAGAGGGAAAAAGTGAAACTTACTATCTTCACATTTGGCTTAAGGAGGAAATAACATGCTCACTCAATTTGGTATGAAAATTCACCTTACGCTACAGGAAAGTAGGGGAGAAGGGGACAAGTGGGGTGAAGGGGATGATAGAAGGGAGGGCAGATGGGAGAAGGGAGTAATTAGAAGTAAACACATTTGGGGAGAGACAAGGTCAAATGAGAGAATAGAAGAAATGGGAGGCAGGATAGGATGGAGGGAAATAAAGTTATTCTTTCACACCATGACTATTATGGAAGTCATTTGCAAAACTACACATGTATAGCCCATATTGAATTGCCTGCCTTCTCAGTGGGGATGGGTGGGGAGGAAGGAAGGGAGAGAAGTTGGAGTTCAAAGTATTAGGAACGAATGTTGAGAATTGTTTTTGCATACAACTGGGAAATAAGAAATACAGGTAATGGGGTGTAGAAATTTATCTTGCTCTACAAGAAAACAGAGAAGATGGGGATAAGTGAAGGGAGGGGTATGATAGAAGAGAGGGTATATTGAGAGAAGGAGTAATCTGAATGCAAGGCGTTATGGGGTGGGGGGAGGGGAGAGACAGAGAGACAAATTGGAACTCAAAACTTTGTGGAAATGAATGTTGAACACTAAAAATTAACAAATAAACATTTAAAATAAAAAAAAAAAAACCTGTCAGACTGAGACAGTGTCTTTCCTGTTACATCCAAAGAGCAAAGAACTCACCCAGTTCACCCATAGCATGAGCACCAGGGGAAGAGAAGGTAACATCCCTCCTATCTTTTACCCTAGCTCTGAGAAATGGGCCCAAGTTCTCTGTTATGTTCAATTTGTCCTCAGTTTCAGATGCAGGTGGCAATCTCCACTGAACCTGGGAGTTCCAGTCACAGTGAACAGGAAGCCAGGATTCCAGGCAGGGTGCTATGACCTGCCAGTGTGGTGGGAAAGCCTGGAGAAATCAAGGTGTCTGGGACATGAGCCCAAAGAGGGTTTGCAGCTTAGAATTTGGAATTGTGCTCTACAGACATGAGCTAAGCCAAGAAACTTATCTCCTTCCCCTACCTACAGGCTAAAATAATATAGATAGGGGATTAAGCCCTAGGCCTTGTGGAGTAAGTTTGTGTATTTGTCGTTATACCTTTTGAAGTAAATATTCCTTTGTCAAAGCTATTTTGTAGTTAAATGTAACTAGACTACAAGCCACCTAAACATTAGGGATACACCATTTGTAAGGGCTGGTGCCATTGACAGAGTCAATTGCCAACCTTACTAAAGGGTACCTGAGAATTCTAGAGAAGGGTTGAAATGTAACCTATCTAGCCTTTAGGCAGTGAGGAATTTGGTCCTCAGTGTCGTTGTTCAGTCCCATCCCACTCTTTGTGACCTCATTTGGGGTTTTCTTGGCAAAGATACTGGAGTGGTTTGCCATTTCCTGCTCCAGCTCATTTTACATAAGAGAAAACTGAGGCAAACAGAGCTAAGTGACCTCCCCAGAGCCACACAGCTAGTAAGTGTCTGAGACTACATTGAACTCATGAAGATGAATCTTCCTTACTTCAGGACCAGCACTCTATCCACATACATTATCTCGCTTGTTCCCCACAATAACCTTATGATATAGTCGGTATGATTATCATAACTTCAGAAACAAGGAAACTAAACAGAAAAATTAAGTGACTTGGCTGTGGTTAGAGAACTAACTGTCTAAAGCAGGATTTGAATTCAGGTCTTCCGGTCTTTTAAGTCTAGATCTTTTCCCACTATTTCAAAAATACTTGATTTACAGATGAATGAATAAACTATTGGGCTTGACCATTGGTGAGTGAGTGTGTGTGTGTGTGTGTGTGTGTGTGTGTGTGTGTGTGTGTGAGACTTAAGAGTCAGCAAGCATTTACTAAGCACTTAGTATGTGCCAGGAAGTGAGCTAAGTGCTGGAAATATTACAAGGAGAAAGAAGGACAGTCCCTTGCTTTCAAGAAGCTTACATCTGGGGGAAAGACTAGGGGCAGACAATCAATGGGGAAAGACAACAAATAAAGGGAAACTGAAAGGGGAGGGGTAAAAATGAAGGGACTAGTATTCCTCTCAGGAGCATGATAAAGAAATATCAGAGTCAGCCTGCCCAGGAAAGAGACCTGGCTGGCTCCAATGCCTTCCTTAAAGGGAAGTTTTGAGAGGAGCCATCCAACCACTAGGAGAGGCTGTAGGGGCAGAGGATACTTTCAATTTGTGAATTATAGGAATGAGTGAGGCTTCAGGAAGCAGAGTTGGGGCATGTTGGAGAAGGTCCAGTGTATATCTCCTCTTTCCCTCTCTGTCTCTCTCTCTTACTCTCTGTCTCTCTGTCTCTGTCTCTCTCTGTCTTTCTCTCTCCCTCTCCCTCTCTCTTACTCACTCTCTTTCTCTTGCTATCTGTCTGGCTATCCACATACCTCCCTATGTATCATCTCTCTAGACATCTATGTATCCTTCTACCTATATATCATTAATCTATCTACCTACCTATGTATTATCTATCATTTATCTATCTTGAGCAGGCACTAAAAAATGGGTTGTGACTTGGAACAAGATTTGAAATTATAAGCTTATGTAAATGACTCCAAGCTTTTATTGCTCAATTCCATTTTTATGCTATTTGGGGAGAATCTTAGGAATAAAGTGTGCTTTGTAGCCTTAGCTTCCACTCAGTCCCCATGTTGTTGTGATTGGTTTTGGTTTATATGTTAGAAGGATAGCTAGATGGCACAGTGGATAGAACACAGAGACTGAAGTCAGAAAGATTCATCTTCTTGAGTTAAAATGTGGCCTCAAACACTTCCCAGCTGTGTGACTCTGTGCAAATCACTTAACCCTGTTTGCCTCAGTTTCCTCATTTATAAAATGAACTGGAGAAGGAAATGGCAAACCATTCCAATATCTTTGCCAAGAAAACCCTAAATGGGGTCACAAAGAATTGGGCACAATTGAAAACAACTGAATGACAACAATGAAAAATATTTTAGAATTCCCCACCTTCAGTTTAGGAACACAGGTTTGCTACAAGAGGTTAAATGTAGTTACAATAAATTTCTCACCCCAGATAAGATGGTCTTCTGACACCACGGACTTTGACTTAGAACCAGAAACAGGAAGTCAAAAGAATAGACTTAATCTTTGCCTGGGATGTTTATTCTCTCTGGCATTTCTCTGTTGCCCTTAGCTCGATGTTCTACTATGGCCTAAAGAAGCATTAGCATGCATTTGCTTAGGGAGACACTTTCTAATCACTATGGTTTAGCAAAAAGGAGTTAAGATCTACTAAGATGGTCGTGAGGGAGCAAAGCCCATAAGACGAGAGCAAAGAGAAGCCCAACAACCAACAGACCAGCGGATATGCCTACCAGAGACATGGTTAAAAAATGCCCATAGAAGAATGTGAATACTATATTTAGAACAGAGATGGGGTGCTCAGCTTAGTTAGGAGTAGCAGAGAGGAGCATGATGATAACACTGAAGGACATCAACATCCCTGAAACAGTTTGGTTATCAGCTGACCTAGTCACTATGTTTCCTATATGTATGACTTTTGTACATTTGCCCCTAGTTACATGGATTCCTGTATGTATTCCTTTACACAGGACTTATGTTTATCAATATTTCCCAACTTTGTCTACACTTATCATCTCTCTCAATATAAATACAAATCCATCTATCTATCTATCTATCTATCTATCTATCTATCTATCTATCTATCCCTCTTCATCCATCCTCCCTTTTGTACAGCATATATGACTTCCAAGGTATTAAGGCCCTCTTGACCTTACAAATTTTTCTATGACAATGAGTCAAGGAAGATGTGTAATAGACTAAATCTTTATAAGAAGATGACATAATCTATAATCACATCAACAGAGAAGCTTAAAGTGACACACACAGGTATATGATAGATATAGGTAGATAGATATAGATAAACATGCATAGACAATATACATATACATGTGTATATATGTACACACATATTCATTTTACTTATGTGCCATCCTTGGTCATACGTATATATGGATCCTCTTTATGTATCTTCCTTTACCTGTGAGAGAATGTACCCCACTCATGCATGAAGAGATTTTAAAAATTATCCCTTTAGGACCAGCTAGGTGATACAGTGAATAGGGCACTAACCCTGAAGTCAGGAGGACCTGAGTTCAAATCCAGCCTTAGACACTTGACACTTACTAGCTGTGTGACCTTGTGCAAGTCACTTAACCCTGGTTACCTCGGTTTTCTTGTTTGTAAAATTTCCTTGCCTTCCTTCCTCCAAAAAAAAAAAATCACTTTATTTGCTACTCTTTTGATCAAATGTCTTTGGTTTTGAAATAAATGTGTGTTATAGTTGACCGCCAGAAGTAAATATGTTGGTGGAGAATTTTTAGTTATGGTGGATGCTCACTCATTGAGTGTTTCAAATCTAGGTCAGCTTTTCTGGGGGCCTTCATGAAAGACAGAGTTTCCCAAGCGTACTGCAGTTTCTGTTGAATATCCATTGGACACCTGCTATTTGTAAAGATAAATAAATCACAGTCTGCCCTCAATGATCCTATCAAAATAATTTAGGCAAAAGAGAAAGTTCAAATAGTTTGGCTGTCTGCCTCAGTGAGGGTGATGGGAAAAACCAGCAAATAAAATACTCCAATGACATAATCGGGCCAGTCATTTTTGAACCATTACAGTTGTAAAAATGCCTTTCTATCTTATTGTCAATTTCTTTTAGTTAGATTTTCCTAACAAGGATTGTGGCCATGCAAAATTTTAATTTTGTTACCCCAGCCACTGTTTTTGAGTCTCTCAAATACAAATAAAAGTCAGAGAGCTTTTCTTAGAGTGGGAAATATGTATCCTTTCCCACAGCCAAAATAATGGCCAAAGTGACTTAGCTCAGAATCTGACCTCACCAAAAATAAAAAAAAAACCAACACGTCACCTTATGGGAGTACAATCATTCTTAAAGTTCAAATGCTAATCAGAGAAAAAGGTGATAAGCAATTAAAAAAATATGAATGCTGAACAGAAATCATTTGACCTTACTTTTAATGGTTGGTATCATCTATACATATTATCATTAAAGTGGTAATTTCTAAAATATTTTCCATTTTATTGGAGAATATTTATATGGTTGACTATGGCTAAAAATTAATATCTCCAAGGATAGCCAGAATCACTCTTATTACCATGATTGGAAAAATGGAGGTACAGCTGTGTAAGTTTAGTGGCAGAGACCCTCCAGTGAAAGCCAAGTCACAATTTCTGAAAACCAAGTTGTAACTGCTGTGCCCTTTTCCTCCTCATCCTTCCTCCTTTCTGGACAGGTATCAAGGCCCTTTGACCAAGGTCTTCTCTCTTACAAACTTTTCCATGAGATTGAGTCAAGGAAGATGTGTAGCAGACTAAGTCTTTATAAGATGACATAATCCATAATCACATCAATAGAGAAGTTTTAAGTGACAAAGCACTTCCCCTGCCTCAGCCTATGAGGTACATAGTGCATTGTTACTCCTTTTCTGAAACTAGGTCTGAACTGAGGTTGAGTTCATGGTCATGGTCAGAGTTGAAGTGAGGTTTCCGGATTCTCCATAATATATTTTTCCTTACACAACATTGCCTTTCTAGTGTCCAGAACAGTTCTCAGTGTCTAATACAGTATTTTGCACATAGTAATATATGCAAATAAATGGCTGCTGAGTGAATGAATGAATAGATGAAACAGCAAAAGTGAGAAATAGAATATATAATCAATTCTTTGAAATATCTACCTTTTTGCCATGACATACCAAAAGTATCAATTGCTTAAACCAGGTCAAACTCAAAACAGAAATAGACTCCTGCTAGCTGCATATTGACTTAAAACTCACCAATTAACATTTCTATGTTTTATTGTATTTCTATCTATTTTGTTAACCATTTCTAGATTACATTTTAGGCTGATTCAAGCCTCATTGGGGAGTTTTACTGGACTTATACACCTGTGACTTAACATAGTAACTCAAAAGCATTGATTCTATGTCTAGATAGGTTAACTCCACCAATTCAGAAGAGGCTACCAAAAGGGTTTGCTGCTTATAATTCTTCACAGCAACCTCTGCACAGTAGGTGTGAAAATATAAATAAATTTCCAGATATAAACTTTCCAAGAAACCAGTAGGATTAGAGGACTGTAGATATAGAACCTGAAGGGACATTAGCGTTTAACCCCTTCGTTTTACGGATTTGCAGATTCTCATTTACAGATGAGAAAACTGAGGGCCAGGGAAGTTAAGTGACTTACCCATGGACACACTTAGGAAGTGAGACAATTTTATTTTTATTCTTCAGGGGCCCAAGGGCTTAAGCTTTAAAACTCAATGCTGTTACAACAAGAATAATATTTTATTATTATACTATAATAATAATAATACCACTTTACAAATATCATCTCATTCGATTCTCACTATAGCACAGGTCCTGATCCTCACTACAGGCCAGGTCCTGTTATTATACCAATTTTACAGATGAGGAAATTAAGGCTGACAGTGGTTAAGTGACTTGCCCATAGTCACACAGCTAGTAAATGTTTGAGTGTGAATTCCTGATTGTAGTTGGGGCGGCTAGGCGGTGCAGTGCCTACACAGAGTGCTGGACCTAGCATCTCATCTTCCTGAATTCAGTTCTGACTTCAGACGCTTACTTGCTGTATGACTCTGGACAAGTCACTCAACTCTGTTTACCTCAGTTTCTTCATCTGTAAAATGAGCTGGAGAAGAAAATGGCAAACCATTCCAGTATATTTTACCAAGAAAACACAAAGAGTTTGAAACAACTGAACAACAAAAACCTAGCTGCTTCTATTTATTATTTATTCTCTTTTTTCCTCTTCACTGTCCTTTGTTCTTTCATCCTCTACTAGAAAAACATGGAAATAAATACTATTTGCCTTTTTTAAGTTTTAGAAGCAGAAGAATCCATGACCTATAAAATCACAACCTCAAGGCAAATGCATATCCTTCACACAATCTCCAGGTAATGGATGTAGCTTTCATAAGACCAAGTGCTAGCACATGCATAAGATCTTAGAAATTCTTAGGATTTCAGAGCCAGAAGGGACCTTAACAATCATATGGTTCAGTTTATTCATTTTACAGATGAGGAAACTGAGACTCAGAGCGATGGAGGGACAAGCACAGTCACACAGGTGTCAATTGCAGTCAGGATTGAACTCAACTGCTTTCCTTCCAAAGCCAGTACTCTTCTACTGTGCTGAGAGCACAGGATGTCCAATAACTCTGTCTTTCTCAAGGAATATATAACACATAGCAGGAAGCCCTTGAAAAGGACTTCTGAAGTTAGTACCCTAGCAGCCAAACTCAAAGATTATCATTCCCTATATGATAAAACAAAAAAGCAAAACAGAAAATCCATGGTGACTCATGTTCCTGGTGACAAAACCCCAGGTGTAGACATTTTCCCAGGGACTCACTTACCTTTGAGCTGCATTTATACAAAGGGTGACTGATAGAATCCACATAATGATGCCTCATGCAACGCCCAGGGTCAGAGTCCATCATGAAAGTGCTGTCCATTTTGCTGTCTGTATCTCCCATAATCACCAACAGGGAGAGCATCGAAATTGATGCTGCTAGTACATGATTTTTCATTGTTGTAAAAAATAAAATAAAATAAAAAATTCCCAGTAATAACAGTAGAGGGAGGTAGAGTATTAAAAGAAAAAAAAAACACCTTCAAGTCTTAGGACCTAGTTCTTTTCAGGGAAAATGCAAAATCTGGCTGAGGCCTCTCGGTTGTCATCGTCCTTTGGATGCCGTGTTCCTTGGCATGGGGAGGAAGCAAAAAGGTTTCCTGCTTGTAATCCTTCACAGCAACCCTTGCACAGCTGGAATAAAAATATAAATCATCTGTCAGACATAAACTTTCCAAGAAACCAATAAGACTGGAGATTTAGAACTTGAAGAGACATTAGAGTCCAACCCTTTCATTTTATAGATGAGGAAACGAGGGCTAGGGAAGTGAAATGACTTACCTGTGGACACACAGTAAGGAAGTAACACAAAAAGAATTTGAGCCTCAAACTCCAAAGCCTGTCTATTATGGTTGATACTGTGGTTATTTATCTTATTACTATTTTCCCTCATTCTTGTCTTTTTCAATGGAGTAGTACATTACAGTATAGTACATTATCTTGAATGACAATAAGGGTGATAGTGATAATAATAATAGAATGCTGGCAATCTAAAAATGTTTTATGAGACCCAAAGTGATCGTTATGGTGGATCCTAAGAAGTTCATCTCAAGACACTTTTAGTTCAAGTTACTTTAGTGATAGAAGTAAATTGGCTTTAGGCTACACCTCCCCTCCACCCCCATCCCCAAACTTCCAGTTAGTAATTCACTGAGTATACTCCTTCCAATCCAATGGTACACTCTGATTTAATGGAAGCATGTGGTTGCTTTAATTGGTTAAAAGCATATTCTTAAGAATGAGTATAATTTGTTCCCCATGTGAAAGGCGAAATTTCTTTTATAGCCATAAATGTGAGTGAGTTGGGTGGTCTCATTTCTTTTCCTTTTGGATGTTTGTCCAGTTTCCCACTAAGCCATCAGTGACAGCTTCAACTCACCAGAGATCTGGCTCTAAAAACCCTGAGAAAACAAGGACGATTCAGGGTCAAGAGTAATAAGCAATCCCTTAGGGGTGGAATCACAGCTCTCATTCTATATCAGTTAAATATCTCATTTTTTCCCATCTCTATGTATCCACCCACCTAATTTTTGACTTCTGTTATTGTCTGTATGCTGTGTGCCATCCACTTGGATGAGATACTACATCTGAAATAAACATTTTGCTTCATGTTGCCCCCCAGTGCATCTTAAAATTCCTAAAGGGAAACACATATGGTGTTTGTGAACAAAATTACACATTTCTGCAGATTCTCTTTATTCTTAATGCAGGCAGGAATTTGGAAGAGCAAATGATGAGTGGAGTAGAGGGTCTTCATTGATGTCATTACAAATTCATTTGTCACAAGGAGAAGAGGACAGAAGTCTCCCCAAATTATTTCACTCTAAAATCTTCATGCTGTATGGAAAGTATGGGTGCCACAAAACAAAAAGAAGCCAGATTACATACACATACACACACATATGTAACTGTTTTCAAAAGTTTGGGAAATTTAGGGGCTACAACATTATGTGCTGAGGAAAGAAGCATAGTATTTACAAGTTCAGACTTCATAATACACTTGAGACAGATGATTCTAATTTAATTCCTTATTAAGGGTAGAAAATAGTTCCCACTTTATGGGTAACAAAAATTATCAAGGTATAATGTCAATGGGGCCAAAATAACAGGTTCTATCCTTTTGCTAAGCTTTGCTTTGCAAAGGATAACCTTGGTTAGGGACTATAGTCTCAGCTCTAATCAACCATTTCTCAAATGTGGAGCACTAAGGATAATGTAATAGACATTAAGAATATGGATGGTTCAGGGTAAAATATTGAATATTTTGAATTGAATTTTCAATATTGTGGGACAAAACCCTTTATCAGGTGTATTGTAGACAGGATTCACAACTTGGGTTGTACTCTTGAGGTCTTTTCTAATCTACTAGAAATTCTGGCAACCCAGAGCAAATTTATTTGGGAAAAGGGAAGGAGTCTAGTCATATACAATATAACACAGGACTGTGTAACCACATCTTTCTCTCAGATTCTGGGAGGGGAAAGTTGGGAGAGGTGGCAGTAAGTAGAAAAGACAATGGAGGAAAGTGGAACTTAAGTGAGAGTTGCTGCAGTAATAGGTTCCTCAAGGTTAGCAGACCAAGGCTGAACAAGGAAGTAGGATTATTTGAGATGAAGATGCAAGGGACCAACTCTGATGCAGGCTGTACAGGTAAGAAAATATCATGGGAAACAGATGCATTCTCTGGGTGTTAGCACCCTTGGCCAAAGTCCTGGTTGCCCTATCCTACTCATGGCTCTGTATCCAACTCTGATTATATGGTTTTATGCATCCTCCAGATTCTCCTGCTTGATGACAACATTGTGTTGATTACATCAAGTTCTAGAACATTGTAGATTCTTCTGGGAAAAAAAAATCAATATTTATGAAAAGAAGCTTGGTCTGTCTACAAACACAGGAAAAACCAAGGAGATAAATAACTTACCACAGAGCCAAGTATATAGTAAGTGCTTAATAAATGTTTATTGATTGAAGATGGTTCATTTCCCAGATTTCAAAATTAATTTGGATAGATATGCTATGTATCTTGTCCAATAGTATGCTTCTCTGGAAAGAACAGTATAGTTGGACAATGAATTGGACTTAGAGTTGACAATGTGAAAGAGAGTGGGTTGGTTTGCTTTTGACGATCACATATCTCTTTTACTGACACCTTCAAATGAAATCTTTTTGGATTTGGACAGTTATTTGAAGAAATGGGAAGAAGTTGGTTCTGAGAGAATTTCTGAGAGAGTAGCCCCTTTGAGAAAAGTGTTTAGCAACCTATACAGTTTTGAGAAGACTTGAGGGAAAAAAAGCCATCTTCAAATAGCAAATCTTTAATGAAGGAAAAATATCTGAAGTATCTTGTTTCTCAGTAGCTCACATATATGGATTTTAAGTTGATTTTTGGAAAACTGATCATTGGAACTTTTGGTAAATATGGGATAATTGTGTATTGCCTATTCATGGTTTATCTGAAAGAAATATGAATTTAGAGTTCTCACCCTAAGATAGAGGTGAGTCTTCTCAAGGGGAAAACCTTCTTCGAGTCAGGAAAATAGATGAGTTAAAGACAAAGAAGGCAGTGAATAAGATAAAAACAAAGCAGAGACTGCATCAGTAGAATGTTTGGGAGAACCAAAATGGAGAACAGCTAAGTCCTGCTGATAAGTGGATAAGTGGAAACTCAGAACGTCAACCTCCCTCTACTACTGTAAAGGAATTTGAGCCCAGTAGAGTGGGCAGCTCATAGAAAAGCAATCAAAATGAAAGCTGAAAGAGGCTATGCTAAGATGTCTAGAATGAAACAGGCTTTGCAGGAGGAGAGAAGGAAGGAGGAATCTGAGCTGATTGGAAGGAGAGCTCTATTGACTGAAAGGGCTGATTGGAAGAAAAGCATTGCTGCTAGTGACTGATTGGAGGAACAAGAATTTCTGTTACTTAGCAGAGATGGGGTTGGAGAGGAAGGTGGCTCTTTGTCTTTTCTAACTCCTACGGATTGAGAGAAGGAAAATTCCTCCGAGGCCTGTCTTCTTTGTCCTTTGCTGTTGCCAATGGCTTGAGAAAGAAAAAACTTTCAGACCTCAGCCAAGACAGTAGATGAAATATCTCTTCAGACAATAGCCTTAAAGTTATTTCTTCTGCTAAAAGAGTATGACACTACCTTAGAGCCCAACCAAGTTGTGATTTGAGACAAATATTCAGTGGAGGAAGTCCCTACCCAGCAGGGATTTGGGGTGCAGTCTATTCCCTAAGGAGATCAAAGATCTCAAGGTCAGCAGTCCAGAGACATAAACTGACCAGAGCACTTGAATTTCCCTCCCCATGGACTTCCTTGATAGGTTTCTATAACCTTGTGCCTACTCTTGTACCCACTTTGTGAATTAGTGGGAGAACAGAACTCAAGATTTATGAATAGATGGTTATATGATGATTGTTACTGCTTTGCCTTCTGTTTAGGAAATATTTCATAATTAAGAATTAATGCTATCATATTGACTGATTTGTCTAAATGGGAAAGATATTGACAAAGACTCAGGAGCTATATTTGTGAGTAGTTGAATGGTATCAACCACACAATAATTATTCCTAGTATCCTGATAGAGTGAGCTATGAATAGCAGTTTGGCTGCCAATAAGAATACAAGTTGGTTGAACTAGACTGTTCAGGGGGAGTAGAGAGAAAAGGTGGTAGATGTGGCTACTCATAATCTTGTAGAGCTATACCCTGTATTACATTAACATTTTACTGCTGTTGTTGCTACGTGATAGTGAGGTAGGGAACACTATTGCCTCTGAAGAATTAAAACTGAATATTATGAAGGGGGCATTGAAGAAGCACATGGCAGAGTTGAGCAGGTTGTAATACATGGTGAATAAGGAACTCTGAAGACATCATCAAGGAATTGTATGTCAGGAGGAGAAGAGCTAGGGGTGAAAAGTGGGCAGCCAGAGTATGCCACAGTAACCTTTGTGATATCACAAGAAGTCATAGAAGGCCTCTAGCATAGGAAGTAGACCCTCAGCAGCAAAAATTTGGGGATGCTATGAACAAAATCCAAACAGGATGTACAGGCATGGATAGATTTCACTCTGCAGAATTGGAAGGGACTCCTTAAATGATGAGATCACAGAATGAATACTTGAGTATCCTGCTGTTGGGGAATTCATGCATGGTGTGTAGACCTTTGACATTGAGAACTTTCTTTTCTGGGTCTTCAGTATCATTTTCATGTACAAAGGAATGCATAATTTGGCTTTACATTTTGAAGAGTATATCTTCATTCATGTTAACAATATATCTTTATTCAGATTAATCACAGTTTCCATTTTGATTAATTCATTCAAATTGAAATTAACCATAGTTAGATATTGTAAGTTTCGGGACCCTGGAGAAGTCATACATTATCTTCTCTCCTATTACTCACTTAGAGTTTTCCCTTATATGTTATATTGAGTTAAATTTAATTAAATAAGTATCTATTGAGCATCTGTTATGTGTAAGACTCTCTAGTAGGCACTTGGGGATACAAAAGCAAAAATCCAAGCAGTCCCTGCCCTTAAAGAGCTTACTGTTCTACTGAGGATTCAAGGAATTTCTTATTCAAATGATGAAGGTTTTTCCTTGTTTCCATATTAAAGGAATATAGTTTTAATGATCTTCACATAGATTTAAGTCCCACTGACATTTTCCTAATGACTGCCTACCTCTGCTGGATTTCGATTTCTCTAAGAAAAAGAAGACATTAATTTACTCTGTTTTCTTTTTCTTATGATCTATGGACATTGCCCTTCATCTACAACTGGTAATAAAAGTGGAGAGAAGATGCAGAAATAAAATTCCTTTCTAGTTCCTGATCTACACCATTGCCTTTTCTTAAATTGTAATTTATCACAGCTAGTTCTACGTCAAAAAGTAGTAGGGTTAAAGTAGGGCCCAGGACTGTTGGTTTCAGCTTCTTCTCTAGGGGTTTTAAGAGATGATTGGTAAACCACAATGGGATGAAATGGGTTGTGATTTCAATTTAACTTTCTGTTCAAAATTTGTATTTAAAATGTATTCTTTAAGTTAAGATGATTACATGAAAGAATCTAGAGGATTCCAACTCTCCTATAAACAACCTGGTAAAGATCTAAAAGAATATGACTCGGGGTTGTCATGGGAATAGTCACAAGATAAAAAAAGAAAAATTAAGAACCTGAGATAAGGATCTGGGCTAGGTGAAGAGGAGGACAATGAAGTCAAATTAGACTAATTTTCGTAATGTCAATCATATTCTTTTTCTTTCAACATCACTTTTTTTAAAAGATGGAGATGGAGGGGGCAATAAAGGAAAATTTTAAGACCAGATTTTGGAGGGAAAATATAATTAACAATCATGCAAATAGGATGAACTCACCCATAAAATGGAGGACAGTACCAGAATAATTAGAATGCAGAATTCAACAATATGTAGTTTACAACAAATACACATGAAGTATAAAAATTTACACAGTTAAAATAAGGGGTTGAAATTGAATTTATTATACCTCAGGTAAATACAAAATAGCAAGGTGGTGATCATCATAATCATGATCTCATTCAAAACAACAATAAAACTTGATATATTTCAAACAATGAAATTAGCTTATTCTGAAAGGAATCATAAATAATAAAGTTATGTCTATATTAATATAAATGAATGTGCATATATCTATATCTATCTGGAGAGAGAGAGAAAGAGAGAGAGCACCAAAAGTCTTAGTGCAGTTTAAAGTTTTGATACCTTAAAACGATTAGCTTTGATAGCTTAAAACTGCACTAAGACTTTTGGGACCACTTGCGTGTATGTGTGTGTATGTGTGTGAGTGTATGGGTGTGTGTGTGTTTGTGTATGTATACATGCACATGTATTTGGGACCACCTGTATGTGTTTATCTATGTATATGTTTATATACATGAAATATATGTGTGTATATATGTATATGTATTGTGCATTGAAATACAAAGAAAGACAGACAAAAAACTCTGATAGTTGGGGATCTCAATATGCCACTTTCAGACCTAGACCAGTCTAACATAAAAGATGAATGAGAAATAAATAAAGGATTAGAATAGAAATTTTAGAAAAGTTAGATATGATTGATCTCTCATGATTATTAAATAGAATATGAAAGGAGTATATTTATATGCTAGTTGTGTATTATACCTCTACAAAAATTGACCCTGTGCTAGGACATAAAAATCTCACAAGCAAATGCAAAAATGTAGAAATGTTAAGCAAATATTACAAAATAATAATCAATATAAAAAATAAAGGGCATCTGAAAAAAGCCTTCAAATTTAAATGGAGTCTAAATAATATAATCATAAGGAATATGTGGGTCAGAGAACATAGAAACAATAGACGACTCATCAAGGAAAATTATGACAGTGAAACGTTATGCTAAAATTTTTGGAGTGCAGCCAAAGCAACCATTAGGGGGAAATTTATGTCTCTAAACACTTTGATCAACATAAGAGAGAAAGAACACACAGATAAATAGGACAGGGAATTGAAAAAGAAACTAGAAAAGTAATAAATCAAAAACCCTAAGCATAAAAACTCTGAAACTAAAAATATATAAGTAAAATTGATAATAAAAAACTAACTGATAAGTCAAACATACTGTTCTGCTGGTTAGTTATTATGAATGACTTTGGACTCACAAAAGAGATGAGAAAACATATCATCCTATTTTACCTAGTTATTGAGATGTAGACTATGGTCAAGTGATGCTGCGTGTGTTGTCAAACGTTGCTGTTTCAGTTGGTTTTCATTAACTAATATTCTTTGTTGTAAGGGAAGGTTTTCATGGAGGTGGGTTGTGAGTACGAGCGTGAATGTATATTTGTTTGGTGGTAGCATATATGTGGAAAAAAATGTGATTTTAAAACCAAAGACTTCAACAGAGAAACTTTGACACTATGCTTGTCTTACATGTAGTAGACTTCATAAGCACTTATTGAACAAATAAAAGGAGAAATAAGTTGCCCCAGGGTCATTTGAACATCTCATGAGAGGTAAAGCATAAGAAGGAGTAGCTTAATTAAAGCCTGTATATAAAATTTTACTGAAAAAAAATAGAAATCATCTCCTATAAACTCCCTTTCTTTTCCTACTCCATACATAAGAATCTCTTTACAAAATCACCCATTCTTGCCTCCTTTGTGACAGTATTTGAGGATGAGATGACCTTTCTCCTTGCCAAAGCCAAACTCTCTTTCATTCTCTTTTCCAGTGTCTTCTAGTCATGGAAGCCTTCTCCTTCTGCATCATCAAGGATTTTGACCTTACTTTTCTTTTATCTTCGATCTCTACTAATCCACTGTCTCCTGGTGTGTCTATTCTTTTTTAAAATTAATTAATTAATTTTTAGTTTTCAACATTCATTTGCGCAAGATTTTGAGTTCCAAATTTTCTTCCTATCTTTCCCCTCCTCCCACTTCAAGATGGCATGCATTCTGATTGCTCCTTTCCTCAGTCTGTCTTACCTTTTATAATTCCCACCTCTTATCCCCTTCCCCTTTACTTTCTTAAAGGGCAAGATAGATTTCTATACCCCATTTCCTGCATATCTTATTTCCCAGTTGCATGTAAAAACAATTTTTAACATTTGTTTTTAAAACTTTGAGTTCCAAATTCTCCCCCTTCTTCCCTCCCACCCACCCCCATTGAGAAGGCAAAGAACTCAATATAGGTTATATATGTGTAGTTATACAAAAGATTTCCATAATAGTCATGTTGTGAAAGACTAACTATATTTCCCTCCATCCTGTCCCACCCCCCAATTATTCTATTTTCTCCTTTGACCCTGTTTTGTTTATTCTTAAAGCAACAACCTGCTCTTTTATCCTGATATCCTTCTAAGTTATCACCCTTTATCTATTTTCCCCTTTCAAACTAAACTCTCAGAGTGACATACACTCTGTCTCTATTTCCTCATCTCCCATTCACTTCTCAAGCCCTTGCAATCTGGCTTGTAATGCTACCAATGAAACAATGTTTCTTCTCTCCCAGATTACCAATGATCCGATCACTGTGAATCAGTTACCTTTTCTCAGTCATTCTCCTTGACCTGTCTTCAGCCTTTGAAATTGTTAATACCCAGTGTTAATACCCAAAAGGTTAACACCTTTCTTCCATTGGTTTTTATGCTCTCTCTATTCTTCTCTTACCAGTACAACTGCTCTTTTTCTGCCTCTTACTGAATTGTCTCCTATCTGTAATATTTAAGTGTACTGCATGTGTACTGCAAAATTTGGTCTTAAGCCCTCTTCTCTCTTAATTATTTCATCTCATTAGTTTACTTATTATCTCTACACAGATGACTCCCCAAATTAATTATTAATCTCTTTAAATTTCTGTCCAATCTCAGTAGCAACTGCCTACTGAACATCTCCATCTGGATGCTATGTAAACAACTCAAACTCAAACTGTCAAAAAAAGGCATATTACCTTCTCTAATAAACTGCTCCTCAAAAATCTCTTTTTCCTATTGAGAGTACCAACATCCTTCTAATTGAGCAGGACTGTAACCATAGAATCACCTTTTTCTTTATCCTGTATATCCCATTAGTTTCTTATTGATTCCAAGATTTTTTCACATCTCTCTGCTTATCCACATTCCCCACTACATTAGCTACTTCTGTAGTTCAGAACCTCTTCACCTGAACTCCTCAAGCCTATTGTAATGACCTCATTACTGGTCTCTTAGATTCCAGAATCCATCTTCTCCACAACCTAGAACACAGGTTCTCAACATGTTACTCCCCTGCTAAAAGATCTAGTGGTAATCTTCTATTACCTCTAGGATAAAATAAAATCTCAGTCTGATGTTTCATGCCTTCACCACCATTTTCCTTTCCAACATTATTTTATATCATTCTCCTTGATATACTCTAAATTCCAACCAAACTAGCTTATTAGCTGTTTGGTGAACCTAACATGGCACCTCCAGGCCTTCACACAGGCTGTTGCCCATGACTGGAACATGCTCCATTTCCACTTCTACCTTTTACAATAGCTACAAACTTAAAAGCTTAACTCTGCTACTACAGAAATATTTCCTGATGCCTCCCAGTTTTTAATGTTTTCATTTTGCTCAAATCAAAGTCGAGTGTTCAAGTTCAGGTTGAGGTGAGGTTGGTAAGGAAAGCTAACAAGAAAGATAAACAAAATTTGCATATAGATTTATATTTTATGTTGTATTCTATATGCATATGAGGAATATTTCATTAGTTTCTAGCTATTAAAGCTTACAACTACACTAAGACATTTGGAACACCTTGTTTGAGAACCATATGGGGATGGGGAAGAGAAAAGTGAAAGAGAGAATTGAACTGTCCCAGGTGGTTGGTACAGTGCTAACCAATAACAAATGAAAGCTTATTTTCCATTTTACTTCTTTTTTTTTTCCAAGAAGAAACATCTTTCAAGTTGAAAGAACAGAGCAAAAATGGTAAATAGTTGATATTCAAGATAAGTAAAAAGATAGTAAGAATATATAATTGTTCTTCATGAATCCAAGTCATCTGGTCTAACTAACATATTCTGGACGGATATAATTGCTGAGCCATGGAAATTGTCTTTGAAATATTGTGGAGGATGAAATAAGTGCTTCAGTACTAGAGGGCAAATATCTCAATTTTCAAAAAGTGGAAGAGATTTGCACAAATAAAGTCAGATCTAAATAATTGGAAAAGCATCAGTTGTTCATGGGTAGGCTGAGTGAATATAATAAAAATGACAATTCTCCCTAAATTAATTGACATATTCAGTGCCATATCAATCAAACTACCAAAAAATTATTTTATAGAGCTAGAAGAAATAATATCAAAATTCATCTGGGAGAACAAAAGGTTCAGAATATCAAGGGAATTAATGAAAAGAAATGCTAGAGAAGGTGGCCTAGCTATACCAGATCTTCAATTGTATTATAAACCAGCAATCATTAAAACCACTCGGTACTGGCTAAGAAGTAGAGGAGTAGATTAGTGGAATAGGTTAGGTGAATAAGACACAGTGGTCAATGATTATAACAGTCATTTGCTAAACCCAGGACCCCAACTTCTGGGATAAGAAGAACTCACTGTTTGACAAAAACAGCTGGGAAAACTGGAACATAGTGTGGTGGAAATCAGGCATAGACCAATACCTGAATGCCAGAATAAAGTCCAAATGGGTACATGACCTAAGTACGAAGTCTGGTACTATAAACAAACTAGGGAAGCAAGGAATATTTTATTTGTCAGATTTATAGAAAGTGGAGGAATTTATGACCAAGCAAGAGATAGAGAACATTATGAAATGCAAAATAGATAATTATGATTACATCAAAAAGAAAAATTTTTGCACAAACAAAGCCAATGCAATGAGGATTAGGAGGGAAGCAGAAAACTGGAAAATAATTTTTACAATTAGTGTCTGTGGAAAAGGCCTCATTTCTAAAATTTCTAAAATATATAGAGAACAAATATACAAGAATACAAGTCATTACCCAAGTGATAAATAGTCAAAGGATATGAATAGGGAGTTTTCAGAGGAAGAAATTAAAGTTATTTATAGTCATATGAAAAAATGCTCTAAATCACTATTGATTAGAGAGATGTAAATCAAAATAACTCTGAGTTACCACATCACACCTATTAGATTAGATAACATGATAAAACAGGAAAATGATACATTTTGGAGAAGATGTGGGAGTGTTGGAACACTAAATTAATTATTAGTGGAACTGTGAGCTGATCCAACCATTCTGGAGAGCAATTTGGAACTATGCTCAAAGGGATATAAAAATGTGCATACCTTTTGACCCAGTAATACCGCTTCTAGGGTTGTATCCCAAAGAGATTATAAAAATGGGGAAAGGACTCACATGTACAAAAATGTCTATATCAGCTCTTTTTGTGGTGGCCAAGAACTGGAAATTGAGGGTATGCCCATCAATTGGAGAATAGCTGAACAAGTTGTGGTATATGTATGTAATGGAATACTAATGAACAGGCAGACTTCTGAAAAACCTTGAAAGACTTATATGTACTGATTCTGAGTGAAGCAAGTAGAGCCAGGAGAACATTATACACCATAACAATCACAGTGTGTGAAGACTATTTCTGGTAGACTTAGCCTTTCCCAGCAATGCAAGGACCTAAAACATTTTCAAAGGACTCATGATGCAAATGCCATCCACATCCAGAGAAAGAACTATGCAGTTGGAACACAGAATGAAGCAAACTATTTTTTCCTTTGCCATGTTTTGTTTTTCTCATGGTTTCTCCCATTCATTTTAATTCTTCTACGCAATATGATTAATATGAAAGTGTGTTTAATAGAAATGCATGTGGAGAACTCATAGAAGATTGCATGCTATCTTGGGGAGGGAGGGGGAGAAAATTTGGAACTTATGAAAGTGATTGTTCAAAACTGGAAACAAATAAATGATTAAATCTGGGAAAAAAGAAAAATGCAATAGAACAATGTTGACAAGCCATAAAGCATTGAACTTACATTCAATTTCAGTAATATTATTAATGGGAGACAATGTGGTATAGTAGATGCACATATGACTTTAAACATGTTTACACTCAGCTTTAAGTCTCTTCTCTGATTCATTTTGCCTGGGTGATTCTTACTTAGCAAGGCACTCAACCTCCCAGTACCCTAGTCAACTGTCTAAGACTTAAGTTCCCGAGACTTCGCTGAATTACAGAGGGAATCTCCTCACTTGGCTTTCCCTGTGTCAGTGAGATTGAAGATCCAGTCCTGATTGTTATTAGTAAAGGGAGAGTTAGTGAATATCTAGAAAAGGGAGGAGAGATAATAAAGATAATAATGAATAACCATGACTTCAACAAGGACAGATTCTGCCAGACTTACCTCATTTTTTTTTTTGTGCACAAGATTATTAGGTTTAGAGAATGGTATAGATGGAGTCTGCCTAGATGTTATTAAAGCATTTGATAAAGTCTCTCATGTTATTCTTGGGGAAAAGGTGGGAAGATAGGAATTGTGAAATTAAGTGGATTCAGAGCTTTTTGAATGGTTAAACCCAAAGAATAATGGTTACTAATGGCTCAATACCAACTTGGAAGGAGTTTTTCAGTGGATTGTCCCAGGGATCTGTGCTTGACCATGGGCTATTTCAGGTTTTTATCAATAATTTGGTAAAGGTCAAAATGGCATGATTATGATTATATTTTCAGATGAGCCAGAGCTGGAAAGATCAATAACACACTGGACAAAAGAATCAGGAAAAACAAAGATCTTTACAGGCCAAAGACCTTTACAAAACAAAGCAACTCATTAGGTCAAATACAGTGAGATGAAATTTAGTAGGGATAAATGTAAATCCTTATGCTAGAATCTTTTTTAAAAAGCTACTTCATCAGTGTAATGCAGAAAAGTCATGGCTAGACAGCATAGCATAATTGAAAGAAGCCTGGTCTTGAGGTCAGGAAGGGATGTGTTCTGGTAATGCCTCTGATACACCTTAGTGCTATGACCACGACCAAGTCACTTAACCGCTCAGTGCTTCAGGCAACTTTCTAAAATCACAGTCAATTATAGACCAGCTGTTAATTGGAAGCAATAGATGTAGTTTTCACACTGGGGAGTCCCATACCTTTGAATGATATATATACAAACTAATCTATCTATCTACCTATCTACCTATCTATCTATCTATCTATCTATCTATCTATCTATCTATCTATCTAGTATGCATTAGTTATATGTTAGAACTAACATATAATATGATATGATATATGATATGGAACAAATGTAACATAATGTAATGCAATATAATAAATATATATCTATAATATATAATAAATAATAATATAATAAACATATATAATGAATATGTAATATAACAATATTTATACTATATGATAGGACTAACATGTATAATATATATGTCTATAACCAACTATAGATATAACTATATAACTAACATAAGATCTACTATATTACATAATATAACACATATAACACCTTATGTGACATAATAGGACTAACATACATAATATCTTATATTCTATAATATGACATATCTTATATGACATGATAGGACTGAAACACATACTATATAACATATATAATATCTTATATAACATAATTGAACATATACAATGTATTTCACCATGTAATATAACATATATTATCTTATATGACGTAAAAATGAAGAGGGCATAAAAGGGAGTTGGTAGAGTTTGGGATCTTTAGCCATCATCAGTAGTCATTCAGTACACCGAGGCAAGACTGCTTCTCTACCAGGAAATCAATTTTCCTTTAAAAGCACAAATATATGTTAGTCCTAACATGTTTATTATCACAGGAATCATATTATACATGCATATATGTATATATATGTATATCTGCAATGCCCATACATATATTCACATCTATATTTACGCATATATTTGCATAATATTTGTAGAGAATCTAAGATTGTGATCCTGTCCCTCCGAGACTTTGTAGGAATTTCTCTAAAGTGAGATCTAGGACTGCTTTTCTCTTGGTTGAACTGAGATATTTTGTTCTCAGTGGGAGAGCTCATTCACTCTGTACGTTGTCTGGTATATATTCTCTTTACACCTTCGATTTATGTTTGCTATTAGCTCTGTGAATGGAGAGGAAGCAAGATGTCACAACTGTTTGTGGAGTGAATGAGATTAGGTCATAGGATGACACCAACTTGGGAACACAGGTCATTCAGTCAGTCAATAAACATTTATTTAGTACTTTCTATGTGCCAGGCACTGTGCTAAGGGCTGGGGGTACATAAAAGAGCAAAAGACAGTCCCTTTCCTCAAGGAACTCACAATCTCATTGAGGAAGTCAACATATAAAAGAGAAAGAAGCTGACAAGTTGGTGAAGTGAGTATTTGCCTTCAGGTAGGAAATGATGAGGTGGGTTCACTGGGCACTCACCTTAAAGGGAGAATCTGGGAGGAACTATCTGATCAGAGTCTACCTCTTGAATCAGACTGGTCTCCTGGAGGGATCCCAGGCCAGGGGACTATTGAAGAAGTGTGCGTTCAGAGCTGATTCAATCTTACTGAAGGCTGTTACTGGAGACTTATCCAAGAGGTAAGTCTGGGTGATTGAAAGAATAGTGGTACCTTCAACAGTAATAGGGAGGCTGAGAATAAGGGGAGGATGGGGAAAGAGTGGGCTTAAATTATGACTGTGACACATATTGGCTGTGTGACCAAGGGCATGACATTTAACATCTCTGTGTTCTAGAGAGATCTCCAAGACCAAAAACAGTAAGAACAGTTGTGGTTCTAGGTTGGTATAGGGAATTACCTCACTAGGAATTTCCCATTGATAAAACCATTGGTCCAGAATAAAAAAAAAAAAAGATAAAAAATTTAAAAAAACCAAACCTGTTCATAGTCTCAAATAAAACTCCTTAATATTTTTTCCACTTCAGAGATAGGAGACTGGCTCCAGAAGTGTTAACAAAGAAGGTATAACAGAGAGATGGTGGGGTTTGGGATCTTTAGCCATAATCAGTGACAATTCAGTACTGAAGCAAGAGTGCTTCTCTAGCAGGAAGAGTCAACTTTCTTTTAAAACTTCTAAGTTTCAGCATTTAACTCTGGTTTTACTTTAAAATCTGAAATAGGAACACTCGATAACCATGTGAAAGTTTCTGACCAAGATAGAAGGCTGTTTCAAAGTGAAAAGGTAAGAATCCAGGGCAATTTAAGATCAGTGGTTCTTACTATAAACACTCAAAAGCAAGACATCAGTTCAGAGTGGAGGAAATGCTAAAATAGGTCAACGGAATGGAAGGAGAGCAGTTCACAGAAACGATGTAGTATGAAATAAGTCATATGATACCTGAAGTCGATTCCAGCTCTGACAATTTATGAATCTTTATTTTTTCTATTACTCTTGTTGTTATCCATTTATACAGCTTAGAAGGGCCAATAAGTGGGCCAGAACAAAATTAGCCAAAGTGAGCAAGAAAACAGATGACAAGGAGGATCAAAGAGAATTTTAAGCAAATGTAAGCAAAAGCACTCTAACACCTTCCAAAGGAGAATGGTTGCGTTGGAAGGCAGTATGTTTTCCACCAATGGAAGTCTTCAAGTAGAGTCTGAATGGTTATTTGCCAGAGACATTACTCTACTCAGCTACGGATTAGACTAGATAATCCAATGTTCCATCCAATTTGAGATTCTGTGAACCCGTGATTTCAAATGCTGATTATGTGATACTCTGGGGTATATCTGATTATCTTAAAAGCTACTATAAAATGTTCCAAATTAAATTAATTTTCAAGGAGGATTCAAGTCCTCCTCCAATGTTTCATCATGACAACGAGGTGATCCTGCATACTTGAAGCCTATACTAGCAGAGCTTAAGCTGGTAGGTCTTGCTGGTCTTAAAAGGTCTCCTCAAATACTAGTGATATCTATGATATGTGGACCAACTGAAATCATTTCAGAGCAACTCATCACCACACTGGTCATAGGATAATGATCTTTTTTGGCCTCAGATCATATACTAAGTCCTATGGGAGATTATGGTCTATATTGTTGGAAAGGAAATACATGTTGGTGAAATCTCAGATGTTTGAAGAATTGAAGAAAGTCAATCAATTGTTTAAAAATTTTTTTAGTGTCATATGTTGTGAAAACAAATTATACCAAACTTCACAATCCAAAATTATTGGATATCCCTGTCCAAATCAGAGACAGGAAGCTACCATTTATGGAAGTACTTCTCTGTATGTTTGTGGATGTAGGATTCCACTAAGCAGACAAGACAATGAGTTGCAACTATTCATTGAGCTTGAATTTTAATATCTCTAACAAGAAACCACTGTAGTCAGAGGTAATGCCTATTTTTTAGAACTGCTCTCCAAGTGGTATTAATGGAAAAAAAAATCCAAACAACTGGTGCCCAGATCCCCCACCTGTTATCCATGAGTGGTATAGCATAACACAAGTTCACAAAGAGGCCTAGTCTCCTGGGTAAGAGTTTGTTTTATGCCCACAGGCTGGCTTTCATGTATGTTGACCTTCCAAGCTGGCATATGATACCATGCTGTACTCACATAATTTATTTCAGTGACAGGCTAAATGACAGGGGGCTGAGAGTGCCAAAGTTGGCCTCATCCTGGCTCCAACTCACCTGGCAATAGAAAGAGGAGGTTTGGGATTCACATCTTCCCCACAGACAGCTTTTAGCACTAATAAATGTAGGCTCCTCCTTTGGAAATTTTGAGTTTGGTAGTTTATTCAGAATTGCCTGTTTTAAAGAACCATCACAGTGGATGTGGTTTTTTAAAAAGAGCCAATTTAATTCAATTCACTGGATTTAATTAATACCTAATGCATGGAAGGCACTATACTAGATGCTGAACCTTTAAAGGTTTTTTTGTTTTAAGATGTATCCTCTGCCTTGGAGGACTTATAGTAGGGTACATAGTACATAACTATTTTGAAAGTATGATATAAGGAATTAGACCTCTCTGTCTCTTGTCTATATATACATATATAAATGCCTTCTACATATATGTGTGTACAAATAAATAGTATAAAATATATTGAAAGTACTTGTTAGGTATTATTTGAATTAGAGCCTTTCAAAACCAATGGATAAAACTGAAAATCAGGCTTAGTAATACTAAAGTTTTCCTCTGTTACCTCTAAAGAGTAAGCTCTAGGGAGAAACTGCAGTCCCTATATTTCTTATTGCAAGGGTAAGATACACATCTACATAGAGGGGGTGAGAGAAGAAGGGGTGATTACTCATTTTCTTATTCTTTCTGGTAAGCTCTTCTCATGCCAAGAAATAAGCTCTAAATGATCAATTCAGATTTAACTTTAATTTCTATGTTGAACAAATGAGATGACAAAAGCATGGCTCCAGAAAAGTTCCAGTGTCTATTTGGCTCTCACTGGTATATAGTTTTAAACATTTATTTTTTTTTAACAGAGGAAGGCAGGTGATTATATTTACTCTTCCTATTGGCTACTCAAATATTCCCCTGTGGTCTTTGGTCTAGGTAGTTCCCAGTAGCTCCCACCACCAAAGTAAATTACAATCTCTGTGATTAAGAGATGAGTCCTAGGGAGTTAGTTGTCTTTCAGGGGTGGGGAAACCACATGTGGCCTCGAGGCTGCAGGTTCCCCACCCTTGTTAGGCCCAAGGAAGTCAAATGATTTGTCCAGCATTTTTGTGTGTGTTCGTCCTTCGTTGCCAAAGAAGACCATGCCATCAGAGAAATAATGACCTGACTTGCACTTGACTTTGTTTTGAGTGAGGGAGGGCTGTGCAGGTCACCAGCCTCACTTCTCCAGAGCCATCTGAATACAGTGACCAGATAGATATTCATTAGGATGACTGGAGATGACCCAGGATGAGGCAATTGGGGTTGTGACTTGCCCAAGGTCACACAGCTAGTGAGTGCCAAGTGTCTGAGGTGAGATTTGAACTCAGGTCCTCCTGACTTCTGCCCTGGTGCTCTATCCACTGTACCACTTAGCTGCCCCTAGCTGTCCAGGGTTACTCAACTACTAAAAGTCATAGTCTTCCCAACTTTCAATCCAGTCTTATCTGCTACATGAACACATATCACAGAAGAGTAGACTGAAGGAAATGGAAATATTTAGACTGGAGGAGAGAAAATACACAGAAAGGGATAGGGGGTGGGGGTGGACAAAATATTTGTCTGGTCATATGGAGGAGAGGAATTAAACCTTTTCTGTTTGTCTCCAGACCAGACACAATGAATAGAAGTTACAGAAAAATAAATTGAAGTCCAAAATCAAGAAAAACTTCTTAACAGTCAGAGGACTCATGATGAAAAATGCTGTCTACCTTCAGAGAGAAAACTGATAAACTCTGAGTGTAGATTGAAGCATGTTTTTTTCACTTTATTTTTCTTGTCTTTTCACCCCAATGTGGCTAATATGGAAGTGTTTTGCATGACTTCACATGAATAATAGGAATTGTATTGCTTGCCTTCTCGATGAATGGGGGAGGTACTAGAGAGACAGAGAGAATTTGGAACTGAAAATAAAAATTTAAAGAAAAAAAAGGAGCTCTTTATCAGTGGGACAGGTTGTCTTGGGAAGGGGTGGTATCCTCCTTACTGGAAATCTTCATGCAGAGATCACGTGATCCTTTTCAGGTATGTTGTAGTTAGGATTTTTTCAAATATATGTTGGGCTAGATAGTTATTGAAATCCTTCCATTTCTCAAATTCAATAATATTCCAGTTATCTCTTCAACTAAACAAATTACTTTTAAAAATTGATGACTAGAAGCACAGAAGGGCAGTTATCTGTAGGCAGATTTTTACAATAAAATTAGAAAATCAAGGAAACAGGTGACATCTGAGAGTACAGATTGTTAGCCATTCTCTTCGTAGATTCCCAGTCTTCTAGTTGGCCTTGGCTAAGCAAATGCCTCAAAAGATAAATGGAATGCCTTCTTCCATGGTGCTTAATTTATAAACTGTAAACAGCATGTTGGATTGTGTAAAGTATTTAGCACACTCAGTGAATGTTTTTTAATATTATTCCTATTGGGCTACATGTTTAGTAGCAGCCAAGACAGGGCTGAATGGTAACACAATGCTTGACAAGCCAAAGAGCTGGAGCTCCAGACAATGGCAGGCCCATTAGGCATCAGCAGCTGTGGTCATTATTTCAGGCTGGACCCTGCGGGTCCCTTGAAAGACACTGCTGCTACCCCTCCCACAGCCATTCTTTCTCAGAATTCCAGATTTGGAAGGGACCTCAGTGACTATCCAGTCAAATTCATACCTGAACAGGGATCGCCTCTACAATATATCAGACAAGTTAACACCTAGGCTTTATCTGAATATCTGAAATGAGAAAAAGCTTGCTTATTATCTCCAGAGAAAGCCTGGTATATTTTTGGATAGTCCTAATTGTTAGGAAGTTTTCACTGACATCACACCTAAATGTTCCTCTTCCACCAATTACACCTAGGTTCCAATTAGTGCAAACAATAGAGCTCCCCCTGGAGCAGTCACATTATTTGAATTCATACCGCATATTTCCATTGGGTTGGAACCAATTACCACATTTTACATAATTATAACTTTCAATAGTGTCTAAATGTCCGAATAAATTCAGCTACTACAGGGGATTCATTATTCACACTAATTGGGACTCTGCTGTACTACAAATTCTGACCTCTGAGAGCAAGTAGAATAATTCAAATCCCTGTCTTAGGAGACAGCCCTTCAAATTCTTTAAAACATCTATCACATGTTATGCCTCCCCCCCCCCCCCCCCGTTTTTAGCCATTGTCTTTGCTAAGTTCTTTCAAACACCTTCATTCGGCATCATTTCAAGCCATTTCAGCATCCAGGTAGCTTGTCTCTGGATTCTCGCCAGCTTATCATTGTCCTTCCAAATATATTCCTATTATTCCTTTTGGAGGAAGAAAAGGACTCTTGTTATGTAACTGCTCTGCATAGAAAATGCATAAAAATTAAGGGACTTAAAATACCATCCTACCTTTATGATAGAGTTGACTATGTGTCTTCTCAAAGCCAAGTCACCATGAATGACAGCTTCAATTACTCCCATGTTTGTCTTTGAGCAAAAGAAATGAACAAGAGGCCAAAGATGAGGGAGGGGAAATTAATGAGGAAGATAGCTAGGGAAATCATAATAAATAATGCTCCTTACCAAATAAGGATGCTGAAAAAGAGAGCATGAAGAGGAAGTTGTTTCTAGTCCTTTATACAACTATTAAGCATCTATTGGGGCAGCAGTAGATAGAATCTGGAGCCAGGAAGATCCATCTTCTTGAGTTCAATCTAGCCTCAGGCACTTACTAGTTTTGAGACCTTAGGCAGGTCACCTAACCCTGTTCGCCTCAGCATCTTCATCTTTAAAATGATCTGGAGAAGGAAATGGCAAACTACTCCAGTATCTTTGCCAAGAAAACCACAAAATAGGGTCCCAAAGAATTGGACACTACTGAAAATGATTCAGCTTAATAAGTATCTATCACCTTGACATCGCCAATTAGTCAGTATTAAAAGTAATAAACATGAGTGGGGAGAAATTGAAAATGTCAAACCTAAATCACTGTTTGAGTACTAATACTTCAGTTTTCATGAATATACCCAAGCTTTGAGGATACCACTTATTTTCATTGTCACAGGTCTTTGTTTTCTGGTAATTTATGCCTTTTTCTCTCTAGTTCTCTATTCAATAATCTATATTGAAATTGAAAGAATCCACCAATTGCCCTTGAAAGAGATTCCAAAAGGAAAACCCCTAAGAATATTGCAGTCAAATTCCAGGAGTTCCCAGGTCAAAGAAAAAATATTGCAAGCACCCAGAAAGAAACAATTTGAGTATTGTGGAAATACAATGAGGATAACACAAGATCTAGCAGTTTCCACATTAAAGGATTGAAGGGCTTGGAGTAAGATATTTCTGAGGTCAAAGAAGCTAGGATTAAAACCAAGAATCACCTGCCTAGAAAGCTGAATATAATACTTCAGGGAAAAAATGGAATTTCAATGAAATAGAGAATTTTCAAGCATTCTTGCTGAAAAGATCAGAGCTGAATAGAAAATGTGACTTTCAGATACAAGAATCAAGAGAAGCATAAAAAAGTAAACAGGAAAGAGAAATCATAAGAGATATTAAAGTTGAACTGTTTACATTCCTAAATGGAAAGATGGTATTTGTAACTTATGAGACCTTGCTTAGTATTAGGGTAGTTGGAAGAAATATATATATATACATATATGTAATATATGTAATAATATAATGGGGTAAATTATCTCACCTAAAAGAGCCAAGAAAAAAGTTCCACAATGGAGGAGAAGAGTGGGAAGGTGAGAAGGAATGATTGAACCTTACTCTTATTGGATTTGTCTTAAGGAGGAAATAACATACACACTCAGGTATCTCACCCTACAGGAAAGTAAAGGGTAATGGGATGGGGAGGGGGATGGTAAAAGGGAGGGCAGTTTGGGGAAGGGGGTAGTCAGAAGCAAACACTTTTGAAAAGGGACAGGGTCAAACCTGAAAATAGAATAAGTAGGGGGTGCAATAGGATGGAGGGAAATATAGTTAGTCTTTCACAATATGACTATTATGGGAGTGTTTTGCGTAACTACACATATATAACCTATATTGAATTTCTTGCCTTCTCAATGAGGGTAGGTGGGGAAGGAAGAAGGAAGAGAATTTGAAACTGAAAGTTTTAAAAGCAAATGTTAAAAATTATTTGTGTGTGCAACTGGGAAATAAGATGTATAGGCAATGGGGTATATAGCCCTACAAGAAAGAGAGAAGGAAATAAGTGGAAGGGTGATAAAAGGGAAGGCAGACTAAGGGAAGGGATAATCAGAATGGATGCTATATTGGGGTGGGGAGGGGAGAGATTGGAACTCAAAATCTTGTGGAAATGAATGTTGAACACTAAAAGTAAATAAATTAAGTCATTTTAAAATTTAGGACATTTTCCCTTCTCAGTTTTTTGGTACTGCTCCCATTTTCCATGATCTCTTATGGATTACTAGGAGAGGTTCTATAATCACTTCTGCCAGTACTTTAAGGGCTCTAGGAACTAGTTCACCTGGGTCAGGGGACATCTTGGTTATCATCTCTCCATTAGTTATTTTTGTACTATTTGTGTTATTATTTCTAGTGTAAACTTTCCCCCTTTCTACTTTGTAAGGGGAAACAACAACAAAATGAAAACTGAGGAGCTCTGCCTAGTTTCTATTGTCAGTTATGATTGTCTCATTTGTCTTAAGCAATGGTCCAATTCTTTATTTTTTCCTCCATCTACCGATATTACTAAGAAAGCTCTTTTTTGTTGTCTTTGCCTCCTATACATGCCCCAGCTCATTCTGAGCTTTAGTATTCTTAATACCACTTTTAGAGAGTTGTCCTACAGTCTTCTGTTACCTGTTACCTGGTCCTGCTTCCATCTTTTGTACATTGTGCATTTATTTTTAAAGATTAAGTTGGTTGATGAGTTCTCTTTTTGTCTTCATCTGTCTCTTCATATCAATCTTATTTTTCTCCTTGGTTTCATTTGCATCTTTAGGATTTCATTCTTGAGCATCTCCCTTCCTGGGCTGATTTCCCCTAGACATTTTATTCCATGGGATCTCACCTATCTTTTTGGTGAACTTTTTGCAATCTGTTTCCCCAAAATCTAGGATACTTATCATCCTATGCTTTTCCTTTCTTCCTCACAAACTCTGGGACAGAATTGTCAGTTTCCTTCAAGGTTCCTACTATTTCCACTTCATCAACCTATTCTTCCCTCTTATTGAGAATCTGATCCAGAAGAGATATTCCCCTTGTTGGTTCTTCTGCTTCTTGAAGAGTGAAATCATCACTAAGACAAATTGAGGAGTAATTAGCAGTTCTGCCTTTGGCAAAGAGAAAGCTCCAGCAAATGGCTGGATAATTGAAGTCCCTCTTATCATTATGATATCATGTCTCTGTATTAAACTTTTGACTTATTTCCAAAACTTATCTTCCTTCTCTTGTTGTCCAGTGGTCTGTAGCCTACACCAGTAGTCCAAAATCATTTCTGTTTCTCCCTCCTTTGACCTTTATCTAAATACTCTCTATCATGCTTCGCCTCCCTGGTTTTTCCTCACATGAATATATCTTCTTAATATACAATGCAATCCCATGCAATTGTCTAACTTATTTTCTACAATAAGGCATATCCATCCAAAGACATGGTTCAGTCATATGTTTCATTTCACCAAACATTCAGGGATAACTATGTGGTCAAAATTCTTCTTTCTCATAGAACCTCTAATTTCTCTTGCTAATTGCCTAAATTTTGAGTATAGACATTTGAGATGATGGGTTCCTTTCTTGGATTTTGTCTCCTATGAATTTCCAAGGGTCAGATATTATTCTTCGCCTTTATTTGAGGGTACTCCCTGTGGTACCTAATGGTATGTATCTGGTAATATACACAAGCAATATTTCTGCTCCTTTTTCCCACCCATTTTTTTTTTTAGCTTAAAGACTCTAAATTAAAATTTCAAAACATTTGGCAAATACATTCTTCTCACCCTCTCTTAGTTGTTTTCCATCATTGGCTAAAATCTGTCAACCCTACACTGTGATGTAGAAATGTAAATCTTATTCTCAAACACTATTTTCTTGGTCATTTCTTTGGCTTGACCCAACCCTTTCTTCATCTTGGCAAGTTGGCTTTACACTTATTTTTTCATTTTTTCTCTCTCTACTAGCTCATTCCCTACTGGCTAAAACTGTACCCAAGTCTCCCCCATCATGAAAAAAGTCCTCCCTTGATCCTTCCATCTTTGCTAACTATTGACCTAGATCTCTCTGCCTTATGTAGTTCTTACTATTCATAAGGCCATCTACAATACGTGCCTCCACTTCCTCTCCTCCTACTCTCTTCTCAGCCCTTTACAATTCAGTTTCCAATCTTATCATTCTACTGAAATAACTCTCAACACAGTTATTAGTGATCTCTTAGTTGCCAAATTCAAAGATCTCTTCTTAATCCTCATTCTCCTTGACTTCTCAGCAGCCTTTCACACTATTGATCACCTTCTCCTATTCAATAACCTCTTTTCTCCAGGTTTTTAGGACACCAATTTCTCTGATTCTCCTCCTACCTATCTGAATGTTATTTCTCCATCTCCTTTGCTGAATCCTCATGCAGATCACACCTTCTAATTGTAAGTGTCTCTTGAGCTTCTTCTGTTTTGGGGACTCTTCACTCTACACTACTTCACTTGCTGATCTCATCAGCTCCTGTGGATATATTTTCATTTCTATGCTGATGGTTCTCATATCTAACTGACATGCCCTAACCTCTCTGCTGATCTAACATTTTCAGCTGTCTTTCAGACACCTCAAACTTGCTGTCCAGTGGACATCTTAAACTAAACAGTCCAGAGCAAAATCCATTAACTTACCCCCTAAGTCTTCCCTTCCCTTATTACCATAGAGGGCAACATCATCCTACCAATCCTTCAGGATCACAGCTTACATGTTATCCTCCCTCCCTCTCTCTCTCTCTCTCTCTCTCTCTCTCTCTCTCTCTCTCTCTCTCTCTCTCTCTCTCTCTCTCTCTCTCATCTCTCATGCCCCATATTCAAGCTATTACCAAGGCCTGTCATTTTCACCTCAGCAATATCACTCATGCATGCCCCCTTCTCTCCTCTGATACTGTCATTACCCTGGTTCTGGCCCTTATCACTTCACTCCTGGACCATTACAATAATCTACTGATGGGTCTGCCAGCCTCGAGTGTCCCCTCCACTCTAATCCATCTTCTATTCAGCCACATAAAGACACATCTGACCATGTCACTCCCCTACTTGATAAACTCCAATGATTTCCTATTATCTCCATGACCAAATATGAAATGCTTTGCTTGACATTCAAAGCCCTTCATAACCTATCCCCTTCCTCCTTTTCCAGTCTCTTCATTCCTTACTCCCCTCCTTGACTCAACAGTCATTTTCAGTCCAACGATACTGGCCTCCTTGTCATTCCTTGAACAAGACACTTCATCTCTCATCACTAGGCATTTTTTCTGGCTGTTGTGGAATACTTTCTCTCTTCAACTCCACCTACTGACTTTCCTGGCTTCTTTTAAGTACCAACTAATATTCCATCTTGTACAGGAAATCTTTCCCAACTCCTCTTAATTTTAGTGCCTTATATCTGTTAATTTGTTCCTGTGTATCCAGTCCATACTTTGCTTTGCATATATTCATTTGCTCACCATTAGATTATAAGTTCCCTTGCCTTTTTTGCATTAATTTGTATCTCTTTTACTTAGCACAGTTCTTGGCACATAGTAGAAGTTTAACAAATATTTATTCATTGACTGAGCTGTTCACTTCTCTATTTTTCTCTTAGACATCCCTTAGGCACAAGGATGGGCAACAGTGGATAAAACACAACCTACCTCATGATAGGTTTCTTGTTCAAGACCTCACAATCATTAGCAAAACTTTTCTGGGTCCTTCTGGTAACGTCATTATGCCGAAATGAATCTCCAAGAATCAGCAATTGTCATTCATTGAATCTGGGATATTTTCTTTCATTTCTTGACTATCTTAAAAAAAATTTTAATTCTTGAATATTTATCCTCAGGAATACAACTGATTTTTCTAGCCTTACTCTCAGGTTGGAAAAATAACTACCTAAGACTACTTCTCTTTCTCTTCCCTTTAGTGGACATGGATCTGAGATTTTTTTATAACATTCTTGGGAGAGCAAGCAGCTTCTTACCCTTCAGAGAATTCAGATTTCTCCTTTTCAAGAATAGCCTTGAATGTGTTTTTAAGCTTTAATGATACAGCTGTCCCCTTCCCCCTTTCCCCTCTTTGTAACAATCTTCCATGCTCTTTTACCCTTACAAAGGTCATCTTCCCTCCTCCTCCAACTTGAATCATTTCCCCCTCATTGAAGTCTTTAATCTGCTTCCTTTATGATCCTCTCATTCTCTCTAATGACCTGGGGTACAGAGAGGCATTTGTCATATCCCTTTGCCTCTTTTAGGAGAAAAATCAGCCCATCCTTGAAACACAGTCACTCAAATGTGGCAGAAATGCTAACATAACACCCTCCATGCAGGTCACACACAGTTTCCCCTGTTCAATATATTGGTTGAGAATTTACAACCTTGTGTCTTCAAATTACTCACAGATATTTATACTTCGCACCTAATCACATGGATAAAACTTTTTTTAAAGTCATAACTTTGTAATTAATAACTAACCCTCTCAAATTCTTTTCTTTTGTCTCATTAATAATTTCATAGCCACATCTACCCTTTTGTCTACTTTCTGTTTCACCTATTTGCCCCATCCACCAATCCACTTTTTCTATTTGCTTAACTTACACATTAACCCCTAGAACAAGGTCACATACTAAGTGCCATGAGTATACTGAGCTTGAAGTTCCTTCTTGTATGATGCTCAAGCTAACACTGATCCTTTAAGATGACTTTTTTTGTAATTGATGATACTTCCTCTGATCCCTTCCCCTCCTGCTCCAGCACCTAGTGATGTCTTTCTCTTCAGATTTTCTTGGATTATGCTGATACACACACACACACACACACACACACACACACACATATGTATATATATATTATCATCTTAGTAAGGGTTAGAGGTTATTTCATTTTTCTCTTTGCATCTATGGAATCAATGATAGTCTGACAAATTTTTAACAACTGACTTTTGGAGAAAAAATTCACATGCAACACATTTTTAAGTTTAATTTGCACTATTCACAGTTTCTCCATCACTTTCTTAAATCTAGCATAGATAATCAACAAAATGATAAGTGGTGCCCTAACTTATAACATTTGTTGACTTTGGAGATATGAATGTGTTCACTGAATATTTAACAATTAAAAAATCTATAATGTGATAATACTTATAATATGAAAATATATGTAGAGCCTATATCAGATTGCATGCCATCTTGGGGAGGGGGAAGGTAGGGAAGGGGAGAAAATTTAAAACTCAAAAGTTGTGGAACTGAATGTTCTAAACTAAAAATATATAGATAAATTAAAATAAAAAAAAAGTCTAGCTCAACTCTGCCTGGAACCCAGATGAGTGTTTTTACTACAGAAGACACTTTTTCCTGTTTTTCAGTCATTTCAATTGTGTCCAATGCTTTATGACCTTGGGGCTTTCTTGGCAAGGATACTGGAGTGGTTTGCCATTTCTTTCTCCAGCTCATTTTATAGATGAGGAAACTGAGGCAAACAGGGTTAAGTGGAATGCCTAGGAAGACATAGTTAGTAAGTATTTGAGGCTGGATTTGAACTCAGGGCTTCCTGACTCCCAGCCTGGTTTTCTGTCCACTGCACCACCTAGCAGACCATAGAAGACAATGTGGAAATATTTGTTGAATTTAATTTTTTAAAAATTATTTTACAAATGCATTTTTAGAGCCCAGACTGTCCGTAAGTTGGGGATAGTCTACACCAAGTCTTCACAAATACAGTCCTGCAATCCTTATCAGTAGGTTGTTCATGCCATCCTGGAATGCCTAGTCAAGGCATTTCTTTATATGACACTGACTCCTCTAGAAATGCCTTAAAAGGCACCATCCAATGGCATTAAAAGCCCACAGAAACACTCACAACTCTGGCTTTCTCCTTTACCCCACACCACTGATTGCCAGAGAGGGATAAAAAGGTGAGAGAAAAAAATTATAGGAAATTGTGGGGACGTCGTCAGTTGGGAAATGGCTGAACAGAGTGTGGTGTATGATCATGATGGAATACTTCTGTGATGTGAGAAATCACGGGCTTGATGATCTTAGGAAAGCATAGAAAGACTTGCCCAAAAGAATGAAGACCAAAATGAGTAGAGAGGAGTTAACTGTATACAGTTAACAGCAATACTGTTTTACTATTGACTTTGAGAGATCAAGTCATTTTGACTATTATAAATACCCAAATTAATTACAAAAGACTTAAGAAGGAAGACGATATCTGCATCCAGAGAAAGAATTAATAAACAGAAATATGTATAGAATGATTCTTATATATACATATTTGCGCCTAATGGTGGCCATCTCTAGGGCACAGGTGTGGGGGGAAGGGAAGAAAAAAAGGGCGAAAACTTACATAACTTTATTATATATTTAAAAGGAATCTCAAGTTGTGCATAACAGATTTTCAGTTTCATGAGCAATCATCTTTTTTTCTATTCTACTATGTTATAGAAATGATTGTTTCATTTCTCAAGTTCAGAATAAAATAAAAAAAATATAGGGGTAGCTAGGTGATGCAGAAGACAAGAGTACTGAGCCTGGAGTCAGGAAGACTCATCTTCCTGATTGCAAATCCAACTTCAGACACTTGCTAGCTGTGTGACCCTGGGCAAGTCACTTAACCCTGTTTATCTCAGTTCCTCATCTGTCAAATGAACTGGAGAAGGAAATGGCAAACCACTCTAGCATCTTTGCCAAGAAAATCCTAAATTGGGTTACTAAGAGCCAGACACTACTGAAACAATGGAACAACACTATGTTCTAGGTTTAATTTATATCTCAGATGATGGGAAAGTAACTTTTCCTCTCCTTTCTTATTTCCTTATGTCTAAAATCATGATAATAACAACACCTACTTTACAGAGTTGTTGTAAGCATCAGTTGAGATAGCATCTCTAAATCACTTTGTAAGCCTTAAAGCACTTGGCTAATGTGAGCTATTACATTCATCGTGTTCTTGTCTGTTTCAATGGAGTTTAGATATAAATGGTCATGGGATAAGGCACTATCCACCTACCTGCCTAGCTATCTGCATACACACACATTTGTATATCAGTTATATATGTATGTAAATCATATACACATTTCTATCCTATATCTACATATAGGATATATGTGTGTGTGAGCTAGGTGGATTTAGTGCCAAGCCTGGAGTCAGGAAAACACCTCTTCATGATTTCCAATCCAGTCTCAGACACCAACCAGCTGTGTAACCCTAGGCAAGTCACTTAACCCTGTTTAACTCCATTTTCTCATCCATCAAGAGAGCTGAAGAAGGAAATAGCAAACCACTCCAGTATCTTTGCCAAGAGAACCCCAAATGGGGTCACAAAGAATTGGATATGACTGAAACAACTGAACAATGACTATATATATTATATATCATAATGAATATAATAAATAATTAAATAGTAGATGAATAACATATTATAATGCAGGTGGATAAAATAACTGCTTTTGGTAATTGGCAATTTTTGTAATAGAATAAAGCATTGGGATGTAAGTTTATCTTTTGAAATCCATACGAAATCATCTGCAGAATAACTATAGTAGTAGAGAACATAATGATATGCAGTCAGTGCTCATTCTATTGCTTCATGGTTTTGATTTCTTTCACTAGCTCTTAAGGTTTTGAAAGCTTCCCATGCCACTTAGCTTGGAAGATATGCATATTTGGTATGCCAACATCTATTAAAGAGCCATCTTGAAGTTTTTGTGATTTGATGGTTTTTTCCTGGGTGATTGCAGACAATGGTTTTGTCTGTGATATCGCTCCATTTGTTGTACAGCGTATTTATTGAATTCTCTAGAATAATTTGAGGTCTCTGTGGTAGAGAGATTTATTGTCTCTTAGCTTATGAGCTAATGAGCTAGTACTATTATAGTTACTGCTACTGCGCTCATTATTATGACGGATGAGAGTATTAATAAGCTCTATAGGGTTGAAGAAGGTAAGTATACTACATCTTTACAGCTAATCACAAAATGACTGCCACATTTTATACCTCCTTTCTGCCAGTCCAACACTTACTGACAGTCATTTCAGGAAAGATAGATGGGTAAATATAACTGAGCATGCTCATTAGAATGCTCGTTCATCTCCAGGAGTGAGGAAGGGAGTGCCATGCTAGGACCCAACCCATCTTCCCAGTTCTCATTTGGTAAGATCCTTGGAGGAACAGGTAGCTGGTTCTGGAAACTCCACCCCAAGGATTTCAAGTACTCCAGACTCCAGATGGCAACATATATGTGTATGATGGTGCAACACACATATCTTCATGTAGAAAAATGCAAGGAAGCCAGTTATCCTAAGTGCCTTCATCTTTAAGACCCCTAGCTACTTTGAGTTTCACTGCTTTGGATTCTGGAGAATGTCCCTAGGAAGAGAGACACTATACATGTTAATGGCATGACTTCCAGTCTGAAGTCAACTGGGCTTTCTTTTCTACTGCCTGGGTTTTTTTTCCTCCTTCTTCTTCTACTTCCTAATAGAGTATTTCTAAATCTGGATTTCCATCAGCAGCTGGTGACTTCACCTAACAGTTGTATATAGCCTTTGAAATGGGTAAGCATTAACAATGGAAACTATTTCATCTTTCCATTCACTATTAAAATAGACTTTTTGGGGGCCAATCAGTGGATATGAGTAACAAAATTCAACACTCCTAATTGCAATATAGTCACATCTGAGCAAGACTTGTGTCAGAGGCTGTCAGAATAAATAGCACTGGAAACATTTACTGAAGTTGCCAAAACCCCAAAGTCACAAAACTGTCGGAACAATGCGTGCTAGAACTCTCATTTCTAATTTCTAATTCTTTTGCAAATAATCTTGTTGGGCAATTACTGGGCTTTGAATACCAGAAGCAATGAATCAAATTCTAAAAGATAATTATTTTCTGAAACACAGTAAAAAATCTCAAAAATATCAGCTCCTGAAATCTTTCCTTGCTTTAAAATAAGAAAGTCCCAAACCTCAACTGAGGTTTGAATCACTCAGTCTTTCCATATTCTCTTTATAATAGGTACCTCTATGTCCACACAGTTGGTAAGGGTAGGTTTTTTCAGTTAAAATTTTGCTCTGCTCTGAAGTCTGCTTTGACAGAAAAAAAGGTCACATTTTAACCATCATTTTTCTTCATTTTTTCATTTGAAGTTTACATGCCACACTTTCACTTTAAAATAATAGTGCCATGGGTCAGAGTAAAGTTTTTTTGTTTTGTTTTTAGGGGTTGAAGTTAGGCCAAGGCTTGGAAGAAAGATTTTAACCATCAAATGTAAAGAGATTTTTACCAAACATTGCAATCAGATAAGGGTGCTAAAACCTCTTCTCCAAAACATGTCAGAACTTGACAGGAAATAGACTCTGAAAAGGAAGATTTTCAAAATATAAGCGCTGTATGAGGTAGTATGGCAGAATGGACAGAGGACTGACCCTAGAATTGGAAAGATCCAGATTGACTTCTTGTCTTTAACACAAACTAGTTACGTGACATTAGCAAGTTTTTAACCTCTCAGTGTTCAGACAACTTTTTAAAGTGATATATTTTGGAGGAGTTGTCCAAGTGTAATAATTGTGAAAATTTCCACACTGGGAGTTTTTTTGAAAGAGACTTTTTAAAGACAAGTTTCATTTCTGTGATGTTTTATGTTCTTCAGAAAATAATCCATTTTTGGAATTTGAGTTAAGGTTTAGATCCCAGAGTTAGCCTAACATGATTATTTGTAGAAGAATTAGAAATCAGAAGTGAAAATTCTAGCATTTTAAAAACTATAAATTATAGATGTGCTGTCCATCTGTGTCAGTGGAGGGGAGGAATTTTCCACACTTAGGAACCTATGATAGTTCAAATTGTCCTTCTCCCCTGGAAAAAAAAAAATCAAAGGGGAAAAAACCCAAAACAAAACATTGAGAAGGGTTTTCCCCATTCATGGAATCTCTCCAACTCGGCACTCTTTTGGATAAGCAAATGCTTGCTCCAGAATGTAAATCCCATCTGGTGCTGGAAGCCTGGGTTACCTGATGTGGGTGTACTGTCTGTGACAATAAAATAAACCCTGACACCTGTCAACCCTTGGCTCTGAGCCCCACTGAGCCAAAGGCACAGGGACAGGGTGGGAGTATGTGAATGGTGAAAGGCAAGAGCCTCCCAGGAAAGGCAACCCCTGTGGATGGTCAGTAAAGTTGCCACCTAAAGGGACTCCCTTAGTCAAATCTTTCCCCAAATACTGATGAGGTGACTGTGTATGTGTGTGTATGTGTGTGTGTGTGTGTGTGTACATGCACTGCACGCTATACACATTTGTAGCATGCAGTATCCGTGGCCAACTGATGTTTCCCTCCCTTGAGGCCCCTCATAGGTCTCAAATGGATCCCCTGTCTTTGTCTTCTATGGAAATCAAATATAGAAGTTCGTGGCTGCTGACCTGACTGGTAAGCAGTGGGTACTACTAGCTGGAATGTTGCCACTGGCAGGGGTAGACAGGAAAATAGGAATGTTCTTAATGCACTCCCAAAGAAAACCATTGGTGGACAAAAGAGTGGCTGTATTTTTACCCTCTCTCTTCATGCTGCCAGGAGTCTTTAAATAGAACCTCTAGGGATTTGTATGGAATAATTCATATTAAAACCCAAGAAGTGGCAAAGGAGGAGGGTGTTGTTTTTTTCCTGGTAGAGCTGGAAGGAAAGAGCTCATTTTTAATTCAACTGTGTTAAATTTTCTCCTTTTGGGTTTTTTAATGGACTTTAGCTAATTCAGTAAAGAGTATGGAGACCCCCAGGAAAAGAAAAGGAAGGGGTAACGGCCCCAAAGATTCCATTTCCATTCTGAGGATATTAGCTATACCATTTATGAATGCAGCACAGTGGGCTGTGTGAGACTCTTAAATGGGAAAATCTAATTGAGATGTCCAATTCTTTCCATTTGCATCTTATAAACTAAACAGTTGCTTTGTTATAAAACAAGCACAGTCTCCATTTTCAAGGTTCCATGGACTTTCAGCTTGCTTCATGCTAACTTACCCTTCACCAAATTCACTTAATGATGACAATCCAGTTTGCTGACTAGAATAAGAGCCATCTATATCTATCTTTACAGGGTGAATCGTAAGGGTAAAGATGAGGAAATGGGCAGAGCCATTTTGGTTCAGTGGAAAGAACAGGAGATTTGTGGTCAGAGGACCTAGACTGGAAGACTAGCCCTGTGACTTATTACTGCAGGGACATTAAGCAAATTAATTAACCTCCTGGGGCCTCGGTTTCTCCACCTGTAAAATGAAGAGTTTGGAATAGAAAATTCTTAGAGTACTAAGTCTCTAATCCTGGATCTTATCTGTTTCTGTTCCTTCAAACTTTCCCTAAAAATAAAGAAAACTACTATTTCTACAAATTTAACTCTGTTAACACCCACCGCATCAACTGTGAATGTTACAAAATTATAAAGAACACGCATAACCACAAAGAAGAAAAATGAGAAAACAGCCCCATCTCACTCCTTTGCACAAGTGGGAGATCCATGGATGTGGTACATTACATATGTTTTCTGACTCTTTCAATGCATCGATCAATTTTGATGATATTTCTCTCATTAAAAAAAATATTATTTATGTGATATGACTCCCTGAGAGTGGAGAGGACCAGGGATACTGGGAGAAATTCTAGTGGTATAAAAGAACAAAGGAGATCAATAAAAATATATTTAATGAAAAACACCCCTTCCTTCCCACCCAACTCCCACCTCAGCACTTGGACAGAGATGTGTTCAGCATTTGCATTGTTACGGCTGTCTTTGACCAGTCCAGGGTCTCAGTATTAACTCCAATTTGCCTGTCCTAATGGACAGCAGAGGCACACTGCTTCTCATGATCAGAAAGGGGTTCAAGCTTAGATTTTTAAGAGCCTCCAAACTGTATTATCCAAGATGACATGCATGGAATAATACAGAGATAGAAAAATTTTGTTAGTGACCTTCCTCAGAATGAACTGCCCCTAAGCCATTTTGAAAATAAGTGGGAACCCAAGATACGTCTTTGTTTTTGCTTCAATATTCTTATTTGTTACAAGTGAGGGTTTTTGGACCGTGTTGAGGGAGAAGCGACAGGAAGATTGAAGTAGTGACTGCTATTCCCTGCCCCCCTCCCCTCCAAAAAAGAAAGAAAGACATGAACATTAATGAAGCATTAAAAAAAACTATGAAGAGGGCAGAAGGAAAGGGACATAAACAAGGCAGTGTTGGAGTTATTATGTTAAATTTAATATACGCTTTTAAAAAAGATAGAGTTTTGCATCACACACAGTCCTCTTTTCCTGTTCTTTGTATAAGAAAATGCTCATGTTTGTTGATGTATGTCAAGTTCATAATTAAAAAAAGAAAAACAAGTTGAGTAAAGAGAGGATTCATGATAGAAGGGGCCCAGTTGAAGGAATAGTGGAATAGGAAAGGAAAGAAGTAAAGAAAAGCAGTAACTTTACATATTTGCACAGGCAGGAGCAGACAGAGAGGGACACAGTGACAAAAATGACAGAAAGACAGACAGAAACAGACAAATATAGAGAGGCAGAGCCAGACAGAGTGAGACAAATAGACAGAGACAGACAGACAGAAACAGACAAAGACAGGGGGAGTTCAGAGACAGACAAACAGTGAGACAGACAGAGATTAACAGACAGACAAGAGGCTGAGACAGAGGCGCATATAAAGAAACAAAGATAGGGGAGAGAAACAGACAGACAAACAGTGAGACAGAGACAGACAGACAGAGATGCCAGGATTACATGGAGAAAAGGAGGAGATTCCAGAAGAAAGACTTATGTAGAAAGGTCAGAGACATGGCAGTGCCAAGGGTACCCAGATTCTTTTTACAATTAGATTATGTAAAAGAAAGAGGGGTGAATATATAGCCTGCCATCTGTTCAAAGGCTTACAACCTTGCTTTTATTGTTTGGGTAACTTGGTGAGGTGGGGCATCAGAGGAATTCCAAACATACCATCCTAGAGAAATTTTAATATGTTCCACACTGTCATACATAAAAAGGAAATAACAGCTGATCATGTCTAGGATTGTCAACAGTAAGCACCCCCCCTACATCCCTATTTCCCCTTTTCCTTATATGTACTGACCCTCCTCTACCCCCCAATGTAGGCAGTTAGTTTTAGGGAAATGATGCAAGCCCACTGCCATGGGGAGGAATGGGGGGGGGTGCAGCTGGCTAACAGCTAGGTCTGGTCTAGGAATTGTTATGAGTTAGGTCCCCTTGGGAAGTTACAAGCATTTTAACCTCACTGAAACTGATTATCTCCTGATAAACACCAGTTCAGTGGACCACGGTGATTCTGTGTTTTGGGATGCTTACAGATGACCTAATCAGTTACAGAGAACACGAGATGAGATGAGCTGATTTGAAAGTAGCACTGTGTGTGGCTCTGAGGGAGACCTGAGTTTTGGGAACAACCTCCAACTTCCAATTCCCAGGGACCTTTTGAATTCAGGCCAGGCCCAGAGGTCATATGTTTTGACCTTGGGGGTGGGACTGGTGGTGGGAGATAGTAACTGCATCTCTCTCCATGAATGATTCTAGTTGAATGATTCATCTAGTGCCACTGATGTCAGTCCCAGAGAAGGTGACTCACTCATATCCATCCCAGATAGAGAAAGAGTGTGGTTGTTTTCAAGATCTTGGTGGGGGTAGGGGGGAATGAAGGGTGGGGATGTGGCAGGGTCAGGGCGGGAAGAGAAAAAGGACAAGTTGGTATTCTCCCAGACTTCTTTCAACCTTTCTGAAAAACTCTGGGCTAGGCTAGATTAGTTGTGAAAATGATGAATATCCTAGCATCAAATGATAGGTGTCAGAAGGGAAGGAATCACAGCACTACAGGTAAGAAGGAAGAGAGCTACTAGGTGAGAGGGATTAGGGAATCTCTATATGCAGAGGACTATGACATCATTATAGACAAGGTATTATTCAATCATCCATTTCCAAGGGTCATCTCCTTTCATTGAGTAGAAATCTAACTGGTGCTATTATAGAAGGGAAAATAGAGCTGTAATGTTTTAAGACAGTTACAAGCATCTAAACTTCTGGAAATACCCTTGGTGAAAACATTCAGCAAAATACAATGAATACACTCAGTGAAAGCCATCCCATTTTTCAGATCAACTGACTGAATGAGTTGGAAACTGTTAAGTATTATTGAAAATTGCCTTATGGGCTCTTGGCAGTGACTTTTAAACTTGAATTACAAATGAGAGTTAAACAGGCGTGTTGCCATCCCTGAATATATTACACACCACATACTCATGGATTGAAGCCTCTGCCTGTGCCCTTTACCTGTACTGACCATTAATGTATGTGAGCAAATCATGTAAAACTGACCTGGATGATGGCTTCACAAAAATAGTCAGAGCTAGTTAAATGTCATAGCCAATAATGATTTTGTTTGCTTGTTTTTGGTTAAGAATCACCGTGCAGTCTTAAGGCAATGAAATTCATGACTTCTTTTATGGTAATTCTATAATATTGTCTATCTTCCCCAATCTATCTATCCCCAATGTCCCAAAGTACTTGCATCAAAAGTCAGATATGTATTTTAACATTTGTTCAGATTATTAGAGAAATTGAAAATTTCCCAATAAGCCTATATTTTTAAAAGACAAGGAGTAAGCATCTCTCTAAAAGACACATTTAGCCTCCTTTCTAGGTTATGTACATCTGATGTTGGAGATCATTTTAACATATAAGATAGGGGTTAACTCAATCATTTTGTATTTACAAGTTGGTTTCAATAGCCTCTACAGAAGCTCTATATCACATGCACTTCAGTTTAATGACCCCCATTTATTGTGCACACTTTGAGTAGTTACAGATTTGTAAATGCACCTGGTATTCCATACACATCCACTGGAACAATTCATCGCTAGTTGCCATTCAAAGAGTGTAGGGTTATAAGTGAAAACATAAATAAACAATTTAACTAATCATTCTAATTATGAAGGATAGACTGTCCTAAATTCCACCCTTGCTGAGTGACTGTCTTTCACTTACCTGAATTTTAGTAACATAGGGACCTATTTTTTTAAATTGTTTTATTGCACTTTACCCACTACAATGAGCTCTAGTTCCGCTGTACTCTGACACATTAACATTCTGTTCACAGTCAAACACTTCTTTTAACCCAAACAAGAAAAGGGTTACACTCATGCTTCCTACAGTGAGAATCCCATTTAAAGAGAGAACTTTTTGACCAGAAAACAATGATTTCAGGAAACTGAAAAAAAAAAAAAAAAAGACAACTCTCATATTCCCAAGAAAGTGTTTTGGAGTTTTCTCTTAGCATTTCTCACCCTGTTGCGGGGTCTGAGCATCCTTGCTTAGCTACTCCTTGGACCTCCCCCTTGTGCTAATTGTCACCCCTCAGGGGTAAAGCTGACTACTAAATATAACCAACGCTCAGGGATGTAGCCAAGACTAGCACTGGGAATTTCCTGGGTGTTTTTATGCAGTTGGAACAATACAGTAATCCATACCCAACTCTAAGGAGCGCTGTGCCCTTCCCAGCAAAGTATCCCAAATCAGAATCAGTAAATGCACAGATTCCTAGTGCTCCTACAAAGCATGACACACAAAGCTAGAAATAAATATTGCCTATTGTTTGAAATTATTCTAAGCACTCCAGCAGATGACTGGCAAGAGATCAGCCGCATACATAAGTAGCAATAAAAGTAAACAGCTCTCTTAAACTAGCAGGACTTGGGTCCTGCATTAATAGTGCCCCCATTGTAATGGGACAAAGGCAGTGCAGAAGATGCCTATGAATTAATACTGGAGGAGTGGTGCCTTCTATACCCCTTTCAACTGATCACATGGTAAGAACCATTACAAAATTACATATTAAAATATAGGCAGCTTTCAAGTGAAATATCTTTAAACCCACAAAATAAAAACTGTGCTTGCTTTTTCGAGTTAAGGAACACTTCGTGTGTCTTCCCTTGATCTGTCACAGACTTCAAAGGCACTGTAATTTAAGAAAAATCAAATACTGAAGTGCTTCAAATGAATACAAATTAAAGGAATGCGAATTTAAATGGCATTTAAAGACCATGTGTTTATTTAAGAAGATGAAATGCTCAGTTTGGAAATAAGTAACTTGCTATGAAAGTTGTAAGCTCTTGTTTTCCTGCTTACCTTGGGGAAAATGCAGGGCTCGTTTCGAGAGCTAGAAAGAGGTCCTGTTACTTCGAAATCCTTTTGTTCTTCTGTCCCTCTGTCACATGGCTTTCCTTTTATATTTGCAACACACAAAAGTTAGGGCTGTTGTTTAAGCCAGGCGGGGGGGGGGGGTGGGTTGGGGGGGAGGGTGGGGGTGGGGGATGGAGAGAGAAAGAGAGAGACAGAAAGAGAGAGAGAGAGAGAGAGAGAGAGAGAGAGAGAGAGAGAGAGAGCAAGGGAGGGAGAGAATGTCAAATGGAAAAGTGCCATTGCAGTCATATATCAATCAGGCTCACGGCAGCAGCAGCTCACTGGCAAATGAAAACTCTACAGAAACGGGAAAGCTCTCGTTATCAAGAGAAATCGCTATACACTGTTCTAGCACTCTCTCTGCAGGAGCATCTTATTGCAGAAGCAAAAAAAGAAAAAAAAGAGAAGAAATAGGATTCTTTGAAAATATATATAGATATATAAATGAAAAATAAACTTTTCTTTTTAAGGATGCGTCCTGAAAGAAAGATGCTCACTCTGTACAATTTAAGAAGAGGTGGAGGAGTGAAAGCTATTTCAGCTTCTGAATGGGATAGAATTGGAATTCTAGAAAGATGAGAAGAAATTGGAACCAGAGGCACTTTTCAGGCAATCAATGCATATTTAAGTACCTGCAGAACCCTGACCTATATTGTCAAGATCTATGTAGGTGGTGAGATATTTTTATTTAGCAATGACTATGCCTCCACTATGCAAGCTTCTTATAGGACTACTTGCATATAATCATCACCTGAATGAGTTGAAAAATGTGTGGTTGGAGATATAGAACCAGAATAACCAGAATCCTTGTGTATCTTACATATAATTAATATTTAGTGATTTCTTGGAATTAAACTTTTAAAGTTTTGTGGTCTAGCTGCAGGGTGCTACTTAATTTGGGGTATGTGAACTTTTTTAAAAAGTGGTAACTTGTCTATATAATTGGCTTCTCTTGTAATCCTACGCATTTTATTTTATGTGCTTAAAAAGCATTATTCTGAGAAAGGGTCCATAAGCTTTACCAAAATGCTAAAAAATTCCATGGCACAAAAAAGGTTAAGAACGCGTGCTCTGGGGTTCTGCTTTATTAGCCATCTAACCAATATCATCTATCATGCCTGCTCTGGGGTTTTTAACCTTTTTTGTGGCATAGGCTCCTTTGATAGTGTGGTCAATGTTACAGAGCACTTTGGTTTGTTGCCTATTTTCAGAATTTAAGGAAATGCTAAACTTCAGTTAGAGGTTAGTGAAAAAAAGATGAATTTTTTTTCCTATTCCAATTCACAGACTCCTTCAAATCTATCTATGTGTCTCTAATCTAGATACTATACAGCTATGGACATATAGGCAATGCCTAAAATAAACACCCCAACTAATTAATAGAAAAATTCATTGCTTTAACAAATAAATGTTAAGTGTCTTGGTAGGCACAAAGAAATAGAATGCATACCCCCAGTTCATCGAGGTATTTCCAGTCTGATTGGAAAATGGCACACAGCACATGTACATGCAAACATGCACAGAAATTTGAAAATTACATATCCAAATGGTATTTATGGTGTAACCGTAATCTTTCAGTTCTTAGAATTCCACCTCCATTTTTTTAGTAAATGAAATGGCCCTTCTCTACCTCTTGCTATTTTTCAAATACTTTCAAAAATGTTTTTATTGTAGATTGAGCATCTTACTTTCAATTTGCGTGCTGGAAAGGTTTTATATATATATATATGTGTGTGTGTGTGTGTATGTATATATACACATATAGAAAGAGAGATATACATACATATATAAACACATGTATATGTGCACATACACACGTATGTATGTAAATCTACACACATATACAAACATGCATACACATATATGTACGTATATTTAGATACGTATATATAAAGTTTATATATGTGTATATGTATATACAATACATGAAAATGCATATGTATAATATAGGTATCTATATAATATCTAATTACATAATTTAAATATAGACAAATAATAATACAATATACCACTCAGTGGTCACATTTACACTTATTAATGTTTTTGTTTATTTTTGCTGAATTGATCCTTTTTATGTCAGATGGAAAGAATCTCAGAGCAAAGTCTACTTATTAGCCTTTATGGAATTCTTGGTGTAAAGACTGGATCTTTTAGGGGATAGTGAAGTATTCTTTGTGCCAAATACCTGATGGGTAAATTCTTTCTCAGTGCTTTCTCTTTTTTGAAGTATGTATTGGGGACCCAACTGATTTCAGTGGTGTAGTCAACTCTCCACTAAAGTTCTGTCCACTATTGTAAATTAGCAACAACTTCACAATTTACAGATTTATAGAGTTGCCTGGGATACTGAGAGATTAAGGTCACACGCTTGCACGCACCAGATGCAGTATTTGAACCCAGGTTTTTCTGAATACAAAGGCAGTCCCTTTGTCCACAGAATCAAGCTGCCTCTAAAAAGCACCATTTAGTCTCTGTTTATTAAAATGCCTGTTATTGTAAGTAGCTATTGTCCAACATTGATGATGGTCACATGATTCCTTTTTTGTAGGACCACCCATCCCTCCAAGAAAACTTAGACATTTTGCAAAAGACTTCTTTTAAAAAGGCTTTGAACTTTATCATGTTACTTAAAGGAGCATCCCCTGAACCATCTGGCCTGGTGGAAGTACACTGGTTAGTCACAAACTGCATCCATGAAATAGATGGATAGAGTCCTAAGTTCAAAGTGTTTAAAGGAAACTTGGCACTTGATAAATGATGATATTGGCTAAGTGTCTAATGAAACAGATCAAAAATCAGATGGAAACTGGGCCTTAAAACACAGTATTCAGAATGAAGGAAATGACTTGTCGTTGAGTAAGCATCATGGAAACAATGAATGCACTCTCTGGCTTGGCTTTTAAGATCTTATTTAGTAAGAGCATAAACTGATTGGACATTGCCACTGTCAAATGTCCAGACTTAATTTCCATTAAGAGGCAGTGTGGTGCAGTGGATAGAGTCATGGCTTTCATGTCAGGGTTTAAATCCTATCCTTGGCATGGATTAGCTATATCACTATGGGCAAGTTACTTTAAATCTCTTTGCCCCAAGGCACTTCTCTAAGATGTCTATTAAATTATCAATTGACTTCTTTGCAGCATTTGGCATTGTTGATCACTATGAACATTCTCTCTTCTCTGTATTTTTGATATGCTATTGTGTCCTCATTCTCTGGCTAAAAGCTCCTTCTCTGTCTCTTTCTCTGGTCTTTTATCTTTATCATTCCCCACTAACTGTGGCAGAGTTGTTGGGCTCTGCCCCCAGCTTTCTTTTCTCTTTCTACATTATCTGTCTTGGTGACCTTATCAGCTACCCAAGGTTTAATTATTCTCTCTGCACAAATAAGATTAAGATATTTCTATATCTACCCTAATCTGTCTCCTGAGCTCTAGTCCTACATCACTGACTGATTATTAGAGATTTAAAATTGTATATACCAAAGATACCTCAAAGTCAACATGTCCAAAACAGAACTCAATATCACTCCACTCCCTAACTCAACCCTCTTCAGAATTTCTTTTTTTCTGTCAAGGGCATTTTTCCAGGCTCCAAGGTTAGTAACCCAGGTTTTCACTTCAATTTCCACCCTTCCACATATCCAGTTAGTTGCCAAATCTTACTTATGTGCCTCCTGTTTTCCCTCCACTCACACAGCCACCACCTTTATTCAAGACCTGTTCACCTCTTACCTGAACTATTGCAATGGTTTCTTAATTGGTCTTGATACCTTAAGCCTCTTTTTATGCCAATGCTCCACACAACTGGCAGGGAGGCGGGATTTTCCTTCATTTCAGGTCTGACTATATCACCTCCTCCACCTTCAGTGAGTTCCAATAGATCCCCATTGCTTTGTAGGTGAAATACAAATCTCTGTGTGGCTTTTAAAGCCCTTAACAAACTGGACCCAACTTATCTTTCCATCCTGCTACATTGTTGTTGTTCAACTATATCTGACACTTTGTAACCCACCCCATTTGGGGTTTTCTTGGCAAAGATACTGGAGCAGTTTGCCATTTCCTTCTCCAGCTCATTTTGCAGATGAGGAAACTGAAGCAAACAGGATTAAGTGACTTGCCCAGGATCACACAGCCAGTAAGTGTCTGAGGCTGGATTTGAACTCAGGTCTTCCTGACTCCAGGGTAGGCAAATCTATGCACGGCACCACCTACCTGTCCACCTAGTGTGTAGTAGACTACAATGATATGATTTCCATTTACCTCAGTTAAAAAAAAAGTCAATTTCTTACTTTACATCAGGCCAAAATTCGATCTTTATTTCCTTGATTCTCAGTCAGCTCATATTCCCCCATTGGTGGAAAGACAGAAGAAGAAGGGCACTCAATTCTCATGAGCAATGGTCTGGCTTCTCTAGTCCCACAGGAATAGGTTCTTCAGAACAAAAAGCTTTAAGGAATGTGTAGAAATGACAAACACTTGTGCATTTGGCAATGTGCAAGAATTTGGCCTGTGAGAACAGGCTCACTCCTGAATGCCATCCCAGCAGTTTCTTCTGTTACTCAACTGGCATAAGGAAGGGCATTATCTACTGATACTTTGCCTTCTCCCCAAAGGACAACAGCCTGTCTATTTCTAAGTCAGTTGCAGTTAACTAGAAGAATTTTTCCAAAACAGTAACCATACTTAAAAATAAATGCATGTATATACATATATATATAGAAATATGTATAGATATACACACACTCTATATTATTATATATGTTATATTATATATGTGTAGATATGCACACATATACATGTATATGCACACATATGCAGTTATCCCTTCCATATTGCTGGGATTAAGGGCATGGCGCCCCTGCAATCTGGAAAACTTGTGTAAAATTTTTTGGCTCTCCCTTCATACCAGAGAAGAAGTCTGAATTATTATGGTATTAAGACAAAATATGTTGATATTATATAATACTATACATATATTTTATGCATTTCTGAGTTTTTAAACTTTTTCTGAGTCGTCTGCTGGCTTATGGGTGTTGTCTGTAGCTTCTGCAAAAATCCCCTAAAATTCCCATTTAATTTCTTATGACGACCCATGATATATTGAAACTGCAATGGGGAAAATTGTGATGTGAAAGGATGATCGTACACACACACAAACACACATATATGTATGTACACAGGTAGGTATACGTAGGTATATGTGTGCAACTGTGCTATGAGTTGTTACTACTATAATCCCCAATGTCACTGTCCACAGAAAGGAGCTACTTTTTGTTTTCCATTTTCAGGAAAAAAAGGAAAACTCTCCATCAGACATTTCTTGCTTTAAGATGGAGAATGAAAGATAAGTTTCATGTATTACCTGAGCAAATCGTCCTTCAAGATAAGACAAACACAATTAAGGAAATTCCTATTCTCTGTCTCAATTCAAATCTTGTCTCCTTGGCTATATAAATGTGATCTCTTCTAAGATCCCTTCACCAGTTCCTGGGAAAGGACATCTTGTTCTCTCAGTTTATTCAAATACGCACTCATTCTACCTCTTCTAGTAAGAGCCAACAATATTCCAGTTCAATTTTTTTACTGAATCTTTATATGCCTCTTGCTTTGTATGTAGAAAATTCTAAATATGAAAATCTACTAGGCTCAACAGAGCTCATGCGAAGTTAGCTACCTAGATCCTCACTTACCATTAAAGATAGCAAAATTTGTCTATATTTCTATAATACATATGAACAAATAGCAATATCTTTCAGTTAAATTTTAATTAAAAGTCCAAGAGAATATTGGTCTTTATGTAGGGGTGGGCTGAACCTAGCTCAAACGAGTTTGCAAGAGCTGATTGTTAAATGTCTAGCTTAAGTATATTTACACTTCAGAGCTGATTGTTAAATGTCTAGCTTAAGTACATTTGCACTTCAGAAACTGGCAAATGCTTCAATTCAGGGTTTGATTTATTGTTTTGTTGATGGTCCAAGTGCTTTAATGGCTGCATGAGAAAATGTCAATGATGCAGATTAAACTTTAAAGTGATTCATGTATACATGCTTCCTCTACCTGCTCCCCCCAGAGAGCCAGTTGCTAGACATTTCCTAGCACACCATTATATAGTACCTCATAAAGATAAGTGGCAGTATAAGGTTTTGAGTAAGAATGGTGGAGAGGAATGAGTCCTAGCATTATCAGATTCTAATCTGGGTTCTAGTTTGATACTACATATGTAATCCTTGGCAAATTACTTAACCTTTCTGAGATGATTTGCTCGTTAGCAACATGAAGACAAAATCCTTATACTGCCTGCCTCACAGGGACAGTGCTTCACAACAAAAGTGCTTTGTAAACCTTAAAGCTCTTTCCATATGTTACTCGCTACTAATATAAATTAATAAATGTATTGGGAAACCTGAGATTCCCAAACTTTTCCTCTAATCCTAGGGTGATGACTGTATTTCATTCTGGATATGTATTTTTAAAATTCATAACATCTTTTATTTTCCTAAATATTGCTGATTCTTAGTTATTTGTACCCATCCCCAGGTAATTCCCTCTATTCTAAAGTGGCTCTAGTTGCTGCTATGTCTTTTATAGGGCGATCTAGAAGGTTAGATGAGAATACCATGCTGCCTCTGGGAAAGATGCCCATGTGTGCTTAGGTCCCTAATATGCTGCACTTGGAGTCAGGGGAACTGTATTCAGATCTTGACTTACTCTCTTCTAAACTGTTTGTAGGCATGTGACTTTATCTGTCTTTGTTAGTTGTCTCCTCTACAAAATGAGGGTGTTAGTATTTGCAATATCAACTTTACAGAACTATTGTGAAGAAAACACTTTGCAAGTCTTAAACCAGTACGTAAATGTAAGCTGTTATTAGCATGAAAAAATAGGTTTAAGGTTAAGCCATGTCAGGTATCCAATGCCTTCCACCATCTCTGCTGAGCCACTGTGGTTCTAGTTTATGCTGAATCTATGTGTAACTAACTGACCGTAGAGACAGCTAGGTGGTGCGGTAGAGTGCCAGGTCTGAAGTCAGGAACACTAGTCTTCCTGAGTGCAATTTCAGCCTCAGACATTCACTAGCTCTGTGTCCCTGGGTAAGTCACTTAACTCTCTTTGCCTCAGTTTCCTTAACTGTAAAATGAGCTGGAGAAGGAAAAGACAAACCCACTACAGTATCTTTGCCAAGAAATCCCCAAAAAGAGGTCACAAAGAGTTGGACACGACTGAAATGACTCAACAACACAGATCTACCATGGCAAAATAAATGGAAAGCTGGCGGCAGGAACCTGGGTTCAAGTCTTTAGTGTGATTGTGGGCAAGCAACTTAACGTCTTAGTGCCCTCAGACAATTCTCTAAGGCTATCAATTTCAGGGCAGGGACTGATTGCATTGGTATAAGGAATCATCTCTCCAGGAAATTCTCCACATCCATGAAATCATAAGCCTTGTACAAAATGTTTTAGTCAACTTAGCAATTAAGCCTCCACTGAAGTGCCCCATTGTGATGTGAAGATGGAAGCTAGGTCAGCAGAGTATAGGAGCGTTCTACCAAGCTGCCACAGGAGTGACAGCAGACTCTATACTTGTCCTTCTAGGACTAGTTACTTTCTGAAAAGCTCCTTCACTACCAGATTGTCTTCACAGTGATAAATTTGTCAGTCACGGAAATCAATCAATCAATAAGCATTTATTAAGCACCTACCATGTGCTACAAAATATACTAGGCACTTGGATATCTATCTATATCTATCAAACTCTACTATATATATATGTGTATATACATATGTACATTTATGCATATATGTATATACACACATACGTACATACATATACACATATACATACATACATATACATACATACATATATATATATATAGTCAAAACAATATAGTCCTTGTCTTCGAAAATTTACATTCTACCTCGGAGACAAAATATTCTTGCATAAAAATGGAGGAGGTGGTTTCTCACCATCTCTGCTGATGTAATCAGAATACAGACACATATAATGAGATTTTCAAATGCAAACAAGATACTTTGTGTTTTGGCATGTGAACGCATCTCCGAAGGAAACAAAAAGAGAACACAGTTGGTTGAACGAGCAGGTTAGTTCCCCTGTGGGCTTTAAAGAGCTGAACAACTGCAGGAGTGAGTTTAAAAGTTAAAGAGCCGGAGGCATTTGTGGAGGAGTTCCCCATGCCTATACCACAGGTCAGCAAAGGTGGGGAGGGAGTTTGCTTCCACCAGGTAACAGAGACTCAAAATCCAGACAAACATAGATAGAAGGAGAGCCAAGGGAGAAAGCTTCAAGGATCATGGTCCCTGGTAACTAAAAATAAAGCTGAAGAAAGTATCCACTCCTGGAAACCCAGTGTGCGAACTCTAAAAACAAAGGAATTCAGGGTTTTGCAGTACCAGGAATCACATGTGACTTTTACACATATGCCTTACTCCTACTGGACCCTAAATCTGAATCGATTCCATTCATGGATACTGTTTATTTGCAGAAGAGTATACCCCAGATAAATGGTAGGAATGCTTTATAACTACTATTTCTGCTGTTGCCTGAGCAATTACCTTTGCTAAGAGCTAATTAAATATCGCTTGATTGCTAATGGGAAGCACACCAGTGCTTCATGTAAGGGGGACAGACCAACAGAGTTATCCCTTGAATCTGATGTATTAGTGGGGAACCAGCCCACCAGTGTAAGAGTACACTTTTGGAAACAGCTAGTGGATAGAGCACCAGCCCTGGAGTCAGGACAACTCGAGTTCAAAACCTGTGTCTAACACTTACTAGCTGTATGTCTCTGGGCAAATCAGATTGCCTCCCCCCCAAAAAAGAGTAAAGTTGGTAGATGTATCCTGAAGAGTATTGAATTAATATGCAAAAAAAATGTATCACTCCAATACAATAAACATTTATTAAGTACCTACTACCTGGCCGGGCACTTTGCTTAAGTGCTGGAGATATAATTGGTCAAAGGAATGATAATTTCTACTCTCAAAGAGATCACAATCTAATGGGGGTAAGGTGGGGAGACACACAAAAGGAATCAGAAAAGGAGAGAAAAGGGGCATGGGGAACTCGGAGGAATCTTGTTTTGTGGAGTGTGTGTTCGTCCTTCATTGCCAAAGAAGACCATGCCGTCAGAGAAATGAAGACATGACTTGAACTTGACTTCTTTTTGAGTGAGGGCTGTGCAGGTCTCACCTCCTCCAGAGCCATCTGAATCTAGTGACCAGATATTCATCAGGATGACTGGAGATGACCCAGGATGAGGCAACTGGGATTAAGTGACTTGCCCAAGGTCACACAGCTAGTGAGAGTCAAGTGTCTGAAGTGACATTTGAACTCAAGTCCTCCTGACTCCTGGTGCTCTATCTACTGCACCACCTAGCTGCCAGGGGTGTGAGATTAGCACCTAGGGGAAAACCTTGAAAGGCATCATGGACAGGAGACTGAATGCTGTGAGCATTAAAAAGGCCAATTTAAGCTGAACCAGAGAATTTGGAAAGGGGAGTAATATATAATAAAGGGAGAAATGATAGTTTGAGACCAAACAGAAGAGTTTATATTTTATCCTAGAGGTAAGGGTCGAAAAGGGAAATGACAAAGCCAGATCAGTTCTCTAGGAAAATCTCTTTGGCAGGAGCATAGCACAGGTGAAACAGCATGGGCTCCAAAGTCAAGTGACCTGAATTCAACTCTCATCTCTGACATTTACTATTGTTACTATTGTTGAGCTGTTTCAGTTTTGTTTGACTCTTTGTGTGCCCATTTGAGATTTTCTTAGCAAAGATATTGGAGTGGTTTGCCATTTTCTTCTCCAGCTCATTATACAGATGAGAAAACTGAGGCAAATAATGTTAAATGACTTGCCCAGGGTCACACAGCTAGTAAGTGTCTGAGGCTAGATATGAACTCAGGAAGATGGGTCTTCTTGATTCCAAGTCCAGTGATCTATCTACTGTGCCACCTCACTGTGCCACTTTAACTCTCTATGTCTCAGTTTCCTCAGTTATAAATTAAGGTTGTAGATGGCCTCTGAGGTCCCTTACAGCTCTAGAACTCTGATCCTATGAAATGATTGGAGAGACTTAGAACAAAATTAATTAAGATGTTATTGCAGCAGTCTAGGCAAGAGGTAATGAGAACCTGGGCTAAGTTGATTCATGTGTGAGGAAAAGAGGGGATAAATGTGAAAGATGTTGTAGAGACAGAAACAATAAAATTTGGCAACTAATTAGATATTTGTGGTAAAGGAGGGTGAGGAGTTGTGCTAACACTAACATTTACCAGCATTTACCTAAATCAGTTTCTTTTCCCCCATCTCAACAGAGAGCAGGCTCAGGACTTTTCTTCCTTTCCCCTTACCTTCAACAGGGATTAATTTTCTCAAAAGGAGACAAAGTTATCCCTAGAATCTGACTAACCTTACTCCTCTGACACAGCTTCCTGGTCATACTAAGGCATAAAAAGTCCCAGCCATAGGCAGTCAGAGCTCCTCCAACTTGGTGGATTTATGAAGACCTCATGACCACCATGTGCTGCCTGATGAGCATGATCTTCAGCATCCCACTGGCACCTGGATTCTGAAAATAGAGTCTAGTTGAGACCAGAACCCATAGAGGCCACTAGCAAGTAGACTGAGACAGAAGCCAGGGATTAAGAAAGAGGATAAGTCCTCGTAACATCTGGATAGGCATGGGCAGTAGCATCTAGTCTTTAGATGGGACAGGACCAAAGGACTACCCAATCCATCTAAGAGTGCTAAAGGGGACTGGCCCGAGGACAAAATCCCAAACCAAGAAATGAGGTTGAAAATATGAGTAAACAGAAGAAAATGCCAGAGGCAATGAAGAAATACAATGTGTTAAGAGAAGCCCAGAGAAATAAAGCCTAGAAGAGAGTATGGCATTCCCTCTGGGTCCCCCCATGTCCCCTCACTGCCACCATGACTCATACTCATACTGGTAGATTGAATCACCAGAGTGATAATTATGTTCTCAGTTTCTTGGGGTGACCACTTCTAACATTATACTGCATGAGCTACCTCTGGTATGCTTCCCATTATCAATCAACCAGTAGATTCAATTGGCACTTAGAAAAGACTCTAATGACATAGAAAGGAAAAATTGTTATAAAGAATGTCCCTCCTCCCCTCAAAAAAACAAAACACAAAACCCCCCAGAACTATAGGAGCATACTCCCACAATGGAAAACAGAGCTTGAGTTAGGGATAGTGGATACAAACTTAAATTACAATGGCACCGAGGCAAATGTGCAGTGAACATGTAGGTCCAAGACAAGTCACAGAACAGGATCTTTCAATATCTTTTCATTCTTCAGAGTCTACATAAAGTTCACCACCAGGTGAGGTGTTGGTGACAGATGTGGCTAGTCTGTGCCATTCATTACAGAGCACAGGATCTCAGCTGGGTGGGTTTATTTGGAAGTTGCTAAGTTGCTAAGTTGCTAAGCTGGCACCTCTCAGGGAATGAGGTCTGTCATGGATAGACTGATCTACTAGACCCTACATATTCATTCCTAGATGGACAGCTGTAGTTTCTATTACCTCAGGCTCAACTCAGTGTTTCAGCTGGGGGGGATACAATGCCCTTTACACTGGAATACAATCTTGCTCTTTCAGAAAGGGCAGATACCCATGGCCTAAGCCAGGAATGGGGAACCTTAGGTCTCAAGGGCACATGTGGCCCTCTAGGTCCTCAAGTGCAGGCCTGTGACTGAATCCAAACTTCACAGAACAAATCCTCTTAATAAAAGGATTTGTTCTGTAAAACTTGGACTCAGCCAAAAGGCTGCACCCAAGGACCTAAAAGGCCACATGTGGCAGTGAGGTCACAGGTTTCCCCCCCGGCCTAGGATTTCTCTAATACTGCTCCCTGGTTACCTTAACTTTGAGGGTTTATCACCAAGTAGGGAGTAGAAGAGGTATTTTATTCTACAATCAGAATATGATAGAAGCTGTTCTATTTTACAGTTATTTACAATTCAGAACTGGATTGCCTCAGTGATAAGGTACTTCTACCCTAATCTGCGATGATCATCAGTTATATTTCTGAAATTCCTGTTAAATCTTATTCAAAACTAGTGTCAGGGAATTAAAGTACTGAGGAAGTGTGTACTGGAGACACATTGATTTATTTGTCTTTTACCATCTTCATATGCAATTGAGTCATTCGAACATCAGAAATGCTTCCCAGGTGTGGAATATTTCATTTACACCTGAAATAACTTCACTTTTTGTTTGATTTCCTCTGTTTTTGCTCCATTTGAAGGTCAACTTTGATTAAGCCTAAATGAGGTACACACTTAGAACAGTCATCCCATAACAGCTATAAGCAGAGTCTCAGAGGAAAAACAAAATAGCCTGGTAATAAGAGTGGTTGGAAGAAATGAAATAATAAGAAAGGAAATGATAAATGAAGTGAGAGTCTGAAAGGAAAAAATAAACAAAAGGTAGAAAATCTTGACCAATAGTAGACTTCCTGAAAATCATGATGGAACAAACAGACCTCAATGACTCCATAAGAAAACAAAGCAAAACAAAAAAATAGAAGTTAAATGGTTGAAAAGAATGAAGAAACTATAAGGTATCTACTATCAGATACAACTGACTTAGGAAAATCATTAATCTTGAAAACTAAGATCTAAACATTGGATGCTATATTTCAACAAATCACAAAAAAAAATGCCCAAATCTTTAGGATATACCTAAAGTCTTAGTGCAGTTTGAAGTTCTAGTAGCTTAAATCTGAATTAAGATTTTTTGAAATATCCTGTAATAGAACCAGAAGGCAAAGTAAAAATAGAATCCATTGATTCCTCTACCTGAAAACAAACCCAAACTGAAAACATGCAGAAAGTTCATAGCCAAAATCCAGAGCTTCCAAGCCAAAGGGAAAAAAATGCAGGTAGTGAGCCAGAAATAATCCAAGCACAAAGGAACCACAGTTAGGATTCTAAAGTTTATTCTGCATCATCTAAAAAGGAGAGAAAATCTTGGAATATAATTTTCCAAAAGACAAAAATTATAAGCAAGCATAATTTGCCATGCAAAGTTAAGTATAATCCTACAGAGGAAAAAAAAATAAAGTTTTAATAAAAGAGAGCTCAGATTTTGAAACATTCCTATTGAAAAGACCAGATCTGGCTATAAACTTTGAAATGTAAGAATGGGAGTCACAACAAACCTATCGAGGTAAATACCTTTCAGTAACTACAGAAAGCTAAAAGATGATGATTACAGTGTCATGGCTGAGAAGAGAGAACTAATTCTTCAGAATCCTAATGTTTTCAAGGGTCGTGTAGGGAGGAGTTAAATAAGAAACAAAGCAAGGATGGGGTTTGGTTTTGTTCTGCTTTGTTGGCTTTAAGAGTGGAAAGAAAAGAGAGGAAAAAAAGGAATATGCTAAGAAAACATGAGAAAGCAGAGGGAGGAACTTATACGGTGTATGAGACAAAGCCTACAGAAACATGGAGGAAGGAGGGAGAGGAATAGGACCCTCATGGCCTCCCTCTTATTTGAAATGGACAAAGAACACACACATACACACACAGAGTTTGTAGAAGACATATATTAAATTCACAGAGATACAGATGAGCACAAGAAATGGGGAGGGAGAGGATAAAAGGGACAATAGTCAGGAATGAAATAATCACAAGCAAAACAAATGTCAGCTTCACGTAGTTGATTTGTAAGGGTGATTAATAAGAAAGTAATGAAGTGTAAGGACCAAAGATTGTGACTGCGGCTTTGTGAAAAAAGGAGGGGGCAGAGAAATAGGAGCAGACTACCTCAATGACAGATTTCTAACAGTCATCAGATTTCTTCTCTTTCTCTATTGCCTTTTATTTTGTAAAAAATGGAGGAAAATGAGGGGAAAATTAAGAAGTTATGATGGGGGAGAGAATACACCATTAACTATCATAATTGCAATTATGGATGGGATGAACTAACCCGTAAAAACAAGGATTAGAACAGAATCCAATGACGTGTTTATAATAAACATTGGAAATAAAAAAAAATTCTTACAGAACTAAAATAATAGGCTAAATGGAATTTATTATATGTTAATTAATTAATATATTATTAATGTTATATTAATATATTATATTAAGGAAATTTTAAAATAAGGATGGTCTCCCACATAGAAATAAAATAAAAATAGACATATTTAAAAGAGATGTAATATGTGTAATATGTGGATTCCTGTCTAAATACATAGAGGTACAGGTCAAGATTGGCATGGAAAGATATATTCTAAGACCTTATCCACCTCTTCAGAAAGGAGAAAGAGGGCCATAACAATAACCTCACTTGGGAATAGGACAGTCAAGATCAGGACTGCTGGTGCTAGTGCATCCCATCTACCTCCAAAAAGGGTATTGGGTTAGAATTTTATCTATTTGCTGCCCTTCAAACGTTGCTATTTTTGAATACAATTTTAGGAGTTCAGAAGGAACCTGATTCTCTGATTGTTCATAAGAGTGTGTGTGTCAGTAGCCCCCGACTTACATTCCCTTGCTTACCTCCTGCTCACCAAACAGTGGTTACAAAAAAAATCAAATATTGAGAAAACCCATTTATGCAAAACAACATTAGAAATTGGAGATCTACCCATTAGAATGTACCAAAGAATACATGAGAGTAAATGAGCTTGTCAGCTGAAATCAAGCTCTCAGCCCAATGAGAAAAGAAAAAAAAAATGATTTCATCGGAGGAACATAATACTCTCAGAAGTTTCTACAGTTGCAAGCTCTGGAAGTGAAAGTCAATTTCTTATACATATCTATGGTTCCAGGGGTTGGTCTGCCATTCACAAGTTTACACTATATAGAAATTTCTCTCAGCCTCCACTCAGGAAGTTCTCTTTTAAGAGAACTGAACATAACCGAGTGAAATAAGTCTCTTATTCAGGTCTGTAATGTTACATTTGATAATTCTCTCAGACAATTGGATGTTACATCTCTCTCTACATAACTCAGAGTTTAGCACAGGGTAGTCATATCAGGAAACAACCACCCAAGGGGTATAACACTGAAGTTGGTGTGAGAAATGTAAGTAATTATGCTAAAAGGCACCCTATATAATGAAATTATATCAATAATTAATATGTGTACTCTGAATAACATCTAGATACTTGAAGGAAAAGTTTCATCACATGATAGGGAGAAATATGCAATAAAACGATATTATTTCTAGATCTCAGTGTGTTAATTACAGATCTAGACAATTCAAATAAAAAGAGAAACAAAAAGATGTTTAGTACCTGAATAGAATTTTAGGAAAAAATACATATAATTACTGAATGAAGAAAGAATATATACTTTTGTCTAAGAAGTCATGACACTTTTATCAAAATTGACAATATATTAATTAGGGCATTTAAAACTTCAGAAAAGTTTTACAGAAAAGTAGAAATATTGAAAACATCTCCTACTGACCATAAAGTAATGAAAATTACAACCAGTGAAGGGCATTTGAAGAAAGGATTCAGTTGTAGGAAAGAAGGATTCAAATCATTTAATCCTAAATAAACTGTGCTGCTAAGGAAAAAAAAAAACCATAGAGACAATAAATAACTTCATTAGAGAAAATAGTAATGAGACAATATGCCAAAACTTTTGGGGATGAAAACAAGGTAAGCCTTAGAGGAAAACATATCACTAAATATTTTCATTTCCCCCAGAAGAGAGAAAAATTACAAATCAGTGAATTGGCTATACAAATAAAAAAATTAAAAAGTCATAAATTAAAAAATAAGAATTTCAACCAAACACAAAAAACTGAAATTTTGAAAATCAACACAGGTGTAAACAAAGCAAAATAAAAACATTGAATTGATAAATAAAAAGGAGCTAAAACACCTTAAAATAGTTCATGTAATATTAAAAAAAGAAAAAATCTCTTGATATAAAAAAGGAAAAATATAATTAGCAAAAGATGAAGGGGAAATGAATTAAGTTATTAGAAAGAGTTTGCACAGCTATATGCCAATGAAGTAGAAAACTGAAGGAAATGGACATACACAAAGCTAGATTAACAGAATAAGGAACAGAAAATTTAAATAACCCAATCTCAGAAAAAGAAAATGAGCAAACCTAAAGAAACTTTCAAAATGAAGCACTCCAGATTAGTTGAAATTATAAATCTATCAAGTATTAAAATAAAATTTAATTACAATGTTGTGTAAATTTTGGGGAGAGAAAATGGAAAGAAGTGATCCTTATAAATATATTCTACAGGACAAAGATAGTCTGGACATCTAAACCAGGGGAAGATAAAATAGAGGAAAGAAATCATAGAACACTATCACTAATGAATATCAATTGAATAATACTGAGTAATATCACAAAGAGGTTACAGTAACATATTTAAAAGATCATATCCCACTAACTTATAGCCACAATGGAATTTAACATTAGGAAAACTATAAACGTAAAAACAATTAAAAGTTCATATGCTTTTATCAATAGAGGCAGAAAAAAGCTTTTGACTATAAATATAAACCATTCCCTTATATTACAAACAGTACCTTGTATTGTAATAAACACTCTTCCTAAATATGATAAACTGTATCTGCATAAAAGAAAGAGCTAGCAATATAATATAGAGCAGAAGCACTAGAGGCTTTTCCAGTAGGATATGGGTATAAGCAAGGATATTCATTGTCACCACTATCATGTGATATAGTTTTAGCAATGTTCTATATAAGTGATTACATAAGAATAAGAAATTTAAGGAATAAGCATAATCAAATGGAAAATAAAATCATTTTTTGGAGAAAACATGGTGCTTTAGGTCAAGGAAATTAGTCACTTAACATTAATTGAAACAATTATTAACTTTAATAAGTAGTAGGACATTAATCCATTAAAAATAATCTGCCTTTCTGAATGCTACTTTTGTTATTTAGTCATGTCCATTTCTTTGTAACCCCATTTAGGATTTTCTTGGCAAACATTCTAGTAGAGTTTGCCATTTCCTTCTCCAGTTCATTTTACAGATGAGTAACTGGGGTAAAAAGAGTTAAGTGACTTGCCCAGGGTCACACAGCTAGTAAGTGACTGAAGCTGGAATCAAGGTCAGGAAAATGAGTCCTTCTATCCACTTTCAAAATGAGGCACTCTATCCATCGTGGCACCTAGTTATCCCAATGTATGCCATTCACAAAAGCCAATAGGAAGAGATAGTGAATTGTAATTAAAAATAATTAATGAATGCATAATATTTTTAGGAGTCTAACTACCAAGAAATACCCAGGAATTAGAAACGATGACCCACCTACATAACTACAGAAATGCTAAGGATTCTTGGTCAGGGTATGCTAATACAATAAATATGGTGGCACCATCTTAGTTAATGCCAGACTCGCTGAGATACTGATTAAATTACCAAAGAGTTACTTTATAGAACTAGGGGGAAAATAGCAAAATTCACCTAGAGAAACACAAGTCAAAATTCTTAAGGGGAATAATAAAGACGATTCAGAAGGAAGACAGCTTAGTAGTACCAAATCTCAAATTGTTCTACAAAATAAATGTAGTAAAACTTATCCAACAGAAAAGTTGATAATGAAAATTAGGTAACATAAACACATAAGTTATTGAGGATAGCAGTTTAGTGTTTGATAAAAGGCATCTAAGTGGCACAGTGGATAGAGTCCCAGACCTGAAGTCAGGAAGACTCATGTTCTTGAACTCAAATCCAACCTCCGATACTTACTAGCTGTGTGACCCTGGGTAAGTCACTCAGCCCAGTCTGCCTCACTTTCCTCACTGTAAAATGAGCTACGGAAGGAAATGACAAACTACTCCAGTATCTTTGCCAAGAAAACCCCAAATGGGGTCATGAAGAGTTGGACATGACTGAATAATAGAAAGGGATGAAACTAAAGGATTCCAACTGTTTTTAGGTAAGGATTTACAATTTTACAAAATAATGGATTGATATATTTTACTTAGATTTTAGCAGAGCTTTCAATAAAATGTCTCATACTATTCTTATGGAGAAGATAGAGGGATATGGATTAGACAATAATTGAATCTGATTAATTCAGGAATAGTCATATTACCAGACTCAATGGGTTGCTGTTAAAAGCTCAGTGTCAACATGATAATAGAGAACCCTAGCAATATGTGCTTGTCTGTAGTCTGTTTAATTATTTTATTTTATATTTTAATATTTTTAATATTTATATTTTATATATTTATTAAATATTAAATACTTTTATTCATAGCATATTAAAGGGAAAATAGTTTGCTCATCAAATTTCAGATGACACAATGCTGGATGATAGTCAGGACCCAATTGGATGAAATTCAAAAGGGATAAATGTAAAATCTTGCATTTGGGTACAAAAAAAATCAACTTCACAAATACAGGATGGGGGAAGAGAGGAAAGTAGCAGTTATTCTGGGAAAAAAGAAACAGAAATTTAAGTGGACTACAAGAACTTGTGAGCAGTGTATTGTGGTAGCCAACAAAGCTAATGTGATCTTTGAATTTCCTTTCCCTTTCATTGTATCCATAGTGCATAGAACAATGCCTAGCACATAATACGGGCTAATTAATAAATGTTTGTTGGCTGCAACGCTATTTGGGATTTTCTTGGCAAAGATACTGGAGTGGTTTGCCATTTTCTTCTCCTGCTCATTTTTCAGATGAGGGAACTGAGGCAAACAGGATTAAGTGACTTGCTCAGCTGAAGTATCTGAAGTAAGTATCTGAAGATGAGTCTGCTTGATGCCAGGTTCGGTGCTTTGTGTCACCTACCTGCCCCATAGCTTCTAGGAACAGGGAAATAAACCCAGTGTATTCTATCATTGTGAAAAATTATCTGGCATATTCTATTCGGTTCTGAGCACCACAACTTAAGATGGCCATTCATAAGTTAAAGAGTCTTCAGAAGAGGGCAAATGGAAAGCTGAAGGACCTTGAGTTCAGGACATGTAAGAATCAGTTGAAGGAACTGGAGAAAATAAGACTGTGGGGGATGGCGATAGGCAGGGGACCCAATAACTATGCTTAAGTACTTGAAAGACTGGGTTAGATTTGTTTCATTTAGCTCTAAATGGCAGAATCAGAAGTAGTGGGAAGAATATGCCAGGAAGTCAATTTAGGTTTGATGTCAGGTAAAAGTTCTTAATAGACTTGTCTGAAAGTGACGTGGGCTGCCTTGAAAGGTTATGGGTTCTTCCATCTTGGAAATCGTCAAGCAGAGGGTAATCACTTGTTGGGTACAGTATACTGTATGTTCCTTCCACCATAGGTTGGTCTAGTTAGTCATTGAGATTCCTCTCAAATTCTGTGATTCAATAGTAAAAATTCTAGGAAACCAAGAAAATAGCCGGGAAAAATCAGATTTAGAGTAGGGACTTTTAACATTATTGTATCATGTACCCTTTTGGTAGTCTGAGGGAGCCTATGGACCTCTTCTTCAAATATTGGTTCAAAGTACATAAAGTATGGAAGGAATTGATATAAATTTATTAGAGCAGGGGCTATTACTGAATGGATAGATGATCAAAGAATCTGAACAGGCAGGTCTCAAAAGAAGAAAAGCAAGTTTTTCAGCAGGCTTATGAATTCCCTCCTCCTTTCCAATCATCAGGAAAATGCACAATAAAACAACTCTGAGATTCCACCTCACACCCATCAGATTGGCACAGACATTTTAAAAAAAGAATTACAATTATAGGAGGGGATGCATGAGGACAAGCACACTAATGTACTGTTGTTGGTACAATGAAATGGTTCAGCCATCCTGGAAAACAATTTGGAACTATACCTCAAAAGGCACTAAACTGTAAACACCCACTGGCTCAGGGATAACCTTATTAGGCATATATGCCAACAGAAATCAAAGACAGAGGGAAAAATTCAATTTTACAAAAATATAAGAGCACTTTTATTTGTGACATGGAATTAAAATCAAAGCATGGACCTATTTATTGGAGTGATGCCTAGACAAATTACAGCATATATTGAAGGGAGCTGTTCTTCTATAAATGCAATAAAAAGTGCTAGATAATTGAGTTTTAAAATTATTATAAAAATGAGTCCATGCAAAGTAATTATGTAGTGTTATTGAGTCCCTTGAGGGAATAAAGAGAACTAAGCTCATAGGATGGAGGATGACAGGTCCTACCTCTTGGTGACCTTTAAAAGTCCATTTGGTGAATTCAGAAGTCAGATCAAGAGAAGAACCTAGCTCTTGAATGGACAGAATGGAAAATACATACTGCTAGAGAAAGAGAAGTTATAAAAAGTCATAACTACCTATGTGAAAAAGGCAAAGTTCACAACCATCACCAACAAAAAAAAGAGATAGGACTCCAGGAATGAGGTCATTCAGACATGAGGGATGTCTGGACAAAAGTTCTGCTGCTGAATTTTCTTTATTCCCGTACCCTAGACCCCAAGGAAGTATTATGTTCCCCTTTGCTCCTTGAACTCCTTCATAAAAGTCTGAAGCTTTTCCTGGGATATGAGGAAGATCTCTTTACCTTTCTAAATAAATGTTTGTTTTGTCTATATAAAAAGTATTAGCCAATGGCACTTGCAAGTAAGTGTGTACTTAAGAGGAATACAGTTGTGAAGAGGCAACTGAGAGAGGAACATTCTGGGGGAAGAGAGCTATAGATCTACGCCCTGAGGGGTTTTACTAGAAGTACTAACCTTGGTGGAGACTTGGAGCTAACAAATCCATAAAGAGAATTACAGTTCCATTGTTAATATTCTTCCGAGTAGAGAAGGAATATTTATATTAAAAAAAAAAAAAACATCTAGGCAACTAGTTAGTAGTACAGTAAGGGAGGGAAATAGCAATTATTGAAACACCTTGTTCACTACCCCACCACGACTACACATGAATGTAAAGGAATATTATTATGCCATAAAAAATAATGAAAGGAATGAATTCAGTGGAACCTGGGAGGACTTGTAGGAACTGATGCAGATTTAGGAGAACAGTTATACAATGACTGTAATACTGTAAAGAAAAGAAGTTTGAGGAGGCTTAAGAACTATGATTAGTACCATGATTTGAGAAGACAGATGATGAAACATACCTCCCATCTTTTGGCGGAGAGTTAATGAACTAGATGTTCGGAATGAAACATACATTTTAAGACATAATCAATGTGGTTGATTTGTGTGTAACTACACTTATTTATTACAAGGTAGACCCTTAATTTGAGGAGGAAAATCAGAAGGACAGGGGTAGTGATGATACCAAAAGAAAGAAGGAAGGGATGAAAAAGTAAATGAATCATCAAAAATAAGTAACAGAAAAAAGTTCAGAAGGGGATGTATATATGTAGAGCAGTATTGAAACTACTATGTTTAATTTGAAATATATAGAAAAAAACCAAGCTGCATGTAGTAGAAAAATTATATATAATGGAAGTTTACAGTTTTATATCTAATTTTCTTTTTTGCCCTCTTTATATATTGAAACGTTCATGTTTGTTGATGTTCGTTAAAAAATATCCATTTTAAAATGATAGCAAATCCAGATATAACAAAGTCACATAAATAATCAAGGAGACATCGAAAGAACAAAAAGTATACTTCCAGAAGTCTAACTATAGGTGGGATGTCAAAGACCATTCAAGTAAACTAGGGCTGAAGAAACCTTACTCTAAAGAGAAAAAGGAAATTAGGCTTCCTAGAAAGGCGAACAAAGCATGGACATTACGAAGAGCAAGTTGGGGAAACTTTACTCATCTCTCAGCATCTCCCTTCTCCTCTCATCTCCAGTCATGTTCATGGTAATGCAGAGGTACAAAACCAGAATGACCACAGCCTTTTATGGTAAGAATCCTCATCTCACAATGCTTTAAGGGTTTGCAAGCTACCCTAAGATCAACAATTTCTACTATGATCCAATTGGGCATGGGAAGAGAATTCCACGTTAAGTAGAGAATTCAACTAATGAAGTCAATTTAATGCAGTAATAAATAGAAAAGGATTGTAGATGTTATAAGGCCTGAGGGTAATAGGGCTATTTTAAACTGCACATATTAAAAAGGATTAAACATAAATTTTAATACTAAAGGCTAAACTATATTTAAAAAGTCAATTTAAAATAAGATAAAAGCTATAAAAACAAAGTTTATTGATCCTAAAACAAGTAGTTATACTTTTGAAACCACTGAATGGGCTCATGCTGGTGAAAACCTCAGAAAGTACAAGATTTTCAGATTATTTCAAAGGCTTTAGTCCAGGGGTGGGGAACCTGTGACCTCAAGGGTACACGTGGCCCTCTAGGCCCTCAGTTGCAGTCTTTGACCTGAGTCCAAGTTTTACCAAACAAATTCTTTTATTGAGAGGATTTGTTCTGTGAAGTTTGGATTCAGTCAAAAGGCCACACTTGAGGACCTAGAGGGCCACATGTGTCCTTGAGGTCACAGGTTCCCCACTCCTGCTTTAGTCAATCAGCTGGAGGGATGATTCCATTCCCTTCACTCCAGTTAATGACTTACTAGATACATGTTTTATTTAATGAGTAACATTTTGGCAGCCTGTCCGACATTTTATGAGTTTCTTCAAAGCAACAAGAGGATGTCTTTTCTTACAACATACTGTACATCTTACTAAAGGCATAAATCAGCAACAATCTTTGAAAAGCACAGAAAAAAATTCAGCTATAAATTGAAGTACCTTTTGAACTTATGGAAGGGGAGGGAAAGCACTTTAAGAACAAAGTTGTTGCCGTAAGAAGAAAATGAAAGATTTTATCTTGACTTAAAAAAAATAAATTCTTTATTCTGTGAGTTACTTTATAAAGATGAGGAGAAAAAAATGCTTTGAGTACAAAGTTAGAAATGTAATAATCCAGAGGAAGCCCTGAGAAGAAATGTTAAGGAAACTAAAAGGGTTCCTTTTTATTATTATTTTCCCTCCTGGTCCTTTTTGATCTAGAAAGGAAAGTGCCTGTACATGCATCCTGAAAAATACTTCTTATTCTCCGTTGAATATTATTGCCCAAGCAGTACCTTTGCCAGATTGCATGGTACTTTGATTTCTACCGTGGCCTGGGTATCAAAACCATATGGCATCATTTTCCGAAAATACTGGAGATTCTATGGCAGGATAAGTAGAGGTAAAATTCTTAAAAGCATACTTCAAGAAGAATCTGTGTTTAAATGCAGCCCCTACCCACCAACCCAGCTATAATACATTTAAATTCTAGTTTTATTACTTTCAATTACAGATAACAATAATAATTGTAACTCATTTTTTATGGAGATGTAAGGTTTTCAAAATATGACATCTCATTGCATCCTCACCACCCTATGAGATAAGCGCTATTATCATCCTCATTTTACAGATAAGGAAGTTGAGGCTCAGAGAAGTAAAGAATAATTTCAGGGACATACAACTAGTGTTTGAGGTGAGATTTGTACTCAGGTCTTCCTAACATTAATCTGAATACTTGATCCACTGTTCCACTACTCTCCCTCATATTAGTCAAACTTGGCTAACAGTATACAGTATTACAAAAAGCCATTGTTTTTTTTTATTGAATGTAGCCTTTCTTGTAGTAGAAGCACTTCAGAAACATCCCAGCCCCCTCCTCCTGCCCATTATCCACTTTACTGAAATTTCACATACTGGAAACCTTTCAACTGGGAAATTCTTAACTGCCTCTTTAAGTGTTATCTGCCTATTGATGACATGATATCCAAAGTAGGAAGCCAATTAGACGCTCCTACTGGAGACCCCATCCCTCCAAAAAATACTTGGCCCTTGTTCATATCAAAAAGCAGCCCTGTTGAATGAAGCAGGTATGTCAACCCAAGTTTGGGGTAAGTAACAAGAGCCTAGAGTAACCTCGGTACTGGTTCTAAAGGGAATCTCTCACTGGGTCCCTTTCTTCTTCTTCCCATGTCCTGAAGAGCATCTCATTAGAAGCCTCAACTGGGTTCTCAATAGGACTACTCCTTTTATTGTGTAGATGTATCCTAGGCCTTCAGAGATCCCATTGTATTCTTGCCTCTGCACATATCCTTTCTCCTCTTCCTTTCTCCACCTCTTAATGAGGGTCTCCAATTAATCACTTTCCCCTCTGTGAATTAAAATGAGCAAAGTAAGAGACTATTGCTTTCAATATCTACTGACCCTTTTGTCTTTATTTTAGAAAGCTCTAAGACCCTCTCAAAGAGGCTGTGATGGGCTGGGGCACAGTAAACCAATGGTCTCCAAAATGGAGTACATACCTCCAAAAAGTTATATGAGATGATACATTTGGGATCAAGAAGGAAATATTAGAACCTCTATTTATTTTTTTATCTAAAATCTATTTTACTAATATTTAATATACTCTTTGACATTGCTGCCCTCAATTTGTCTTTATGTTTTATAATCACCTATCACATTCAGTATAAGAGTGTAGCTTGAAGTGTGACTGAGTTTGAATCATGAAAGCATCAGGATGGCAAGAACCCATAGCTTGCTAGCAAAATAATTTTTTGAAAGGGGATAAATTCTTATTTCCAGCACTACTAAGAAGCCCCAGTGAAGACTCCATAAAACCACAGTCTATGGAGCAGCTTCCCAGCATAGCTGACTTGAGCCAGATAGAGGCTTCAGTGAACCTAATTAAGACAGTCTCATATATGGACTACCTCTTAGGTATATAACTTAGAGAATAGCATAATGAAGTCTCTAGGTAGTTAAACCTAAGGAAGCTCATCTGGCCATTTGTTCATTCTACTCTGTTCTTTGGGGATGGAAATGAGGGTTGGGGGAGAGTCTCAAAGTGGTCTCTAGCCAGATTTGAGAAAGACTTCACCCTCTCTTTTCATATAAAGTCTCTTGTTACAATTCATCTGTCCTCTTTCAGTAGGAAGTAAAAGCAACAACAGCCTTACAGTCCTTCCCCTGAACAAAAGTGACTTAGTAGGTTTCCATGTCCTCAGAAGGATTCTGTGTTATAGATATTTACAAATGCAAACCATTGCAAATAGCAAGAGTTAACTTTTTGGTGAATTGGACTTGCAGTCCTAGGCTTTGATTTTGCAGAATGGCCTCCAATTCCATGGTTCTGCGAAATTTTCTCTTTGGGCATGGCCAACATCAGTCTGCCACCTGTACATCTTCCCTTGATTTAAAAAGATTATCTAGTAAGGGGGAAACATAAAAGGAAATATATAGAAGCATTCCCCCACCCCAAGTACAGACTTATTAGGGATCCTTAGAGGAAAACTAAACAGTCAGTCAGTGGCCTGGGATACTCTAACAGAGCTACTACAAAGATCTTTTCAGTTCTCTACCATTGTGGAAATAGAAACACCAATTCTTCTTCCCTTCTCATACCCATAACAGCCCTGTTTCAGCCTGGGTATAATTTCTAATGGGTCCTAGTGCTCTAGGATGACCTCTAAGAGATCCCTATTGCTGAGCAGCTCTAATTCTTTCCATCCTCCCACTAGCTGGCTCTCAAAGAGACATTCTCTCTAACCTTTCTAGGCACAATCTGCTGATGTTTAAAAGTCTCAGCATCCTCTTTCAGCTGTTAGCCTGCAGCCTCTTATTGGAGGCAAAAAACACATTCATGTAGGAGAATACAACAAGTAGGACCTATTCAAGATCCCTTTCTGACATGAACTCTGCCCAAACTGCTCTTTTCTGGCTCTAAATCTAGCACCACACCCACTATTTCCTGGTATAACATATGGCATATGCATATTGCCAATTTAAATATGCAAACCAGTGTAATGAAACACTAATTGGACTTGCACTTCTCAATGCATTCAATCAAACTTTATTAATCAAAGTATGCAAATAGTACCTTCTAAGAACAAAACACCAACCTTAGTCTTAGAAGTTCTGATAATTATTTCTTCCATTACCAGACTCAACAAGATTCCCTCTCTGCCCAGCTGGATGCTATTTATCTCCCTCCAAGCTGGTCATCTGGCATTTCTTCATTAATTATCACTGTCCTCAAGTCAACATAAGCTGCTTGGGTCTCAGAGTTGGGAAATGGGAGCCAATCCTAGAAAATACCTACAAACAGGCTGAGCACTTTGGTCTCAGGTGGGTTTTTATGCTTTTAACCAGTTGTTTACCACACAATTTGATTCCTAGCTTACTTCAAAATCACCAATAAAGTTATTCATAATTTTTTCCAATGGTGTTTTATCTTACCAGAGAGTCCATACGTTTTTAAGCTGTTTAAGAGTACACACACATTGCTTACTACATATCATACAGTTGCATATTTGATAAATGAATGACAACTCACAGAAAAACAACTTACTCAAAACAGTCACAGAATGATGGCTTAAAACAAAATGGAGTAAGTTATGCTAAGTTTGCAAACTTATTCCAACTGTCTTGTTTAGGTACTAAAACTTATTCTCACTATACCTAGGGGTTTACAGTTTCTTCTAGGCAAAGATGATCTCAACCACAGGGTTCTACATAAAGCACCAGGGCTACAAAAGGTATCTACAAGCAGACAGCCACCATAGCTGAGTTGCTGCATGTTTTTGCCTTTTTCAGTTTATAGGGACTCCCCTTTTCCCTCTCCTCTTTTTTGCTGCAAACAAGGGCATGACTTCAACCTATGCCAAGTATATCCCCAAGGACCAAGGTTCAACTCCCAAGCTCACTGGGACAGATAGAACCACAATGTGATAGCAAAAAGAATTTTTATGGAATGGGAATAAGTTCACATTTCCAGCAGCAGAGGGAATCCCAGGTAAATACCCTATATAATGGTGGTCTATAGTGCAGCCTCCTACCATTAATTCGGATAGAGACTTCAAGGAACCTAATTAGGTTAGTTTCTTTTATTCAGACTACCCCTAGGCATGCAACCTAGTGAGTCACATAAGTAGGTCTTTAGACATTTATATACTAGAGACTGCTGGCAAATGTTTACTACCCAGCTGTATGTATGCGTGTGTGTGTGTGTGTGTGTGTGTATGATACATTTTAAAATTTAATCTTCACTACCATCATTTTCTCCATCCCTTTCTTAAGTCTAGACAAACAAACAACCAATAACTCAAGACTTGATTTTCCTCTACTGATTTCCAAGGTATAAATGCTTACTGTGAAAATTTAACAGTAGACTCTCAAAAGTGAGTTCCAGGTGTCTCTGATTAGGGGGCTCACTTTGTCAGGTTCACACCATCACCTAGCTGAAAAGGCATGGCAAAGAATTTCGATTTTGTGCTGGGTAAGACAATTGTCGCTAATAGAGTTAGAACCAAGATATATTCTTTGCTCATCTTGTCTTTCTCTATAAAGTGTTCCACATGTTCCCTGTCTCCTACAGTGAGCTATCCTGAGGCAAGAATGAAATTTCTACAATGCAGAAGGTTTGCTATTGGCAGCTAATTTACTCATTCATGTTTTTAGCATCTTGCAGTTTGATGCAGTTGGTCAAGTGGATTTATGGATCGTATCACTTCATTTTATCTAGACTAATAGAATAATGGATTAAAAACATTCTTGTAAAGAAACAATGGATTAAAGATAATACTAATAATGTGATCTCCAGTAAAAAACAAAATGGCAGAGATTACATTTTTTGTACTCCTAAGATGAGCTCTTCAGCAGTCACATTATGAAGAAAAACAATCCAAGAAGAAGAATGGTTAACATTTAATAGCACTTAAAAGTTTGCAAAGCATTTTACATATATTATCTCATTTCATCCTTATAATAGCTCTCAATCAGATCTGAAGAGAATTTAGTCAAAAATTTAAAATTGTCAAGAGGGTTATTTGAAATATGTGTTTGCATCTGCTATCTTTAATGCCTTAAATACATATTGTACCTTGAGATATTAGCTGAAGATGAATCTATCACCATCAATAAGATATTTTAATATCTTTTGTTATGGCAAATAATGTATCATCTATTAAAAACTCTCATATCTACACACTTTGAAAACATACAAAGCAAACTATTCTAACTCATTTCAAAATCTTTCAAAGTAAGAAGTTCAGTGTGTTTTGATCCCATTTTTAAAAATAGAAAGAGGCAAATATTTTCTGGTTAGTTCAAAAAACAACTGATTGATATAAAGAAAGATGGAAATTAGCTAGCTGAACATCAACAAAAACTTTAGGAAAATTAGTAGATGTAATTGAAAATGAGTATCATGATTTGGTAAGTAGATTTTTTTTTCCATTTGAATATATGAGTATTTTTGGAATGTCTTTTTCAGCTTTGATGGCCATTAAAACTACGTCTCAAAATGAATTAAACTTAAAACTGAACTCTCAAATAGCCATATCACATACGTTAGTGTTAAACGAACATTTTAAAGGAATATTGAAATGTTTAAAGATATTGCTCTCAGTATTAAAAGTAACTTTAAAAAAGAACAAAAAAATTATTTTTGTACTGTTAATAAATAAAAGAAAAACTATGGCTAAGTATATAAATGTATTTAATCTTTGTCTTATTCTTTTAAGTTTCTCTTTTATATATGTTTTATTGCCTGCCTGATAGTGCAGTAGAATTGTGTATATAATTATCAATAGATACATAGTAAGAAGGTGTGTTCCCCTCCAATTTTTACTGATAGAGGTGCTTATCTGAAAAAGTTTGAAGACCACAGCAGTAAGGGACCTGCTCTGTAGAATAGTTAGGAAATATTTGTACTAGATTTTTGTGGTAGTAAGGAATTGGAAATTGAGGGAGTGCCCATCAATTGGGGAATGGCTGACCAAATTGTGGTATACGAATGTAATGGAATGCTATTGTGCTATAAGAAATGATGAACAGGAAGATTTCAGAAAAACCTGGAAAGATTTACATGAACTGATACTGAGTGAAGTGAGCAGAGAAAAGTAATAGCAACATTGTACAATGAACAACCCATGACGGAAAACAATACCTTCATCCAGAGAAAGAACTATGTAGTCTGAATGCAGATTGAAGCATCCTATTTTCTCTTTTTTGTTTTTTATTTCTCATGTTTTTTTTCCCTTCTGTTCTGATTCTTTCAGGACATGACCAATGTGGAAATATATTCAATATGAATATATTCAATATATGTATAGCCTATATCAGATTGTATGCTGTCTTGAGGAGAGGGGAGAGAGGGGGAAAATTTGGAACTCAAAATTTTCTGAAAGTAATGCTGAAAAATAAAAATAAACTTTTTTTTAAAATGTTGTTTTCACGTCAGTGGTATGATAGTGCTTTGAGGAATTTGAAGTCAGTGTAGTCACCTACATTGTAAAAATATTTTCTGACCATATTTTTCATATCCATATTTATCTATGAAACCCTTTCTTCAAAAAATAAAATGATAATTTTTGGTTTTAGTTCATATTGATAGTGTTACAAATTCCTAATTAGTGACATCTAAATTAATAAAGTTTTAATGCAGTTGCACATCCTAAACTTTGTTAAAGCCTTAGGTATTCGGATCAAAATTTGAGAGAGTGAGTAGTTAAAACAGCTCTCAATTTCTACCACATGGACAGCCATTCACCAACTGGGGGTACTGAATCAGTGATGTTCTGGCAGATGTTTAACAGCTAGTGTTTGGAGAAGAAAAATATTCTCATGGTATGCTTTTAAATTTAATCTGCATTGTTAACATTTTTTTCCATGTTCTTAAGTCTAGACAATCAACAGAACAGTAAATTAAGCTGAAATTTGTAGAGTTTGTCAATTTCTCAGGTGTGTATGCTCACACTGAAAATTTTAAAATAGGCTCTGGAAGCTGGCTCCAGCACACCTCCGGCACTGTTTTTCTTTTAATTGATTCTATACACATAAACCATTTTGAAGGGTGGTCACATAGAATGTTTACTATTATTATTTGTTAAACAACTAGCTGAACTTCCCTCTTTTTGGTAAAGATGTGCAAAAGGCTGCATATGCTGTACGAGTGGGTTCTGTTGAATTGGTTTTCTTTGGTCCTGTGCAAAGGTTTTGTGGGGATAGTGCAGATCAGGAAATGTATGGGGTGTGAAAAACAAAAGGGAGGTGGAGGAGGAGGGATAAGGATAGGTTAGGGAAAAAAACAGAAAGAGAAAGAGAGAGACAGAAAGAGAGAGAAAGAGACAGTTGGAGAGAGACAGAGAAAAAGAGGAGGGGGAGAGGGAGGGAATGAGCAAGAAGGGAGGGAAAGAAGGAAGGGAGGGAGGAAAAGAAAGAAGGGAGGATTATTGGGTCATCTTTTTTTAAAAAATAAATCAGAGAACAGAAGGAAGGCATGAAAGAAGCACTAAGAAGCAAAACAGCTTTGAAAACTTCCTGTTGAACTCGTTATGTACTTAAAAAGAAAAGCAAGCTGTATGTAGCAGGGATCTATAACTTCATGTATAATCCTTTTCTACTGTTGAACTATGTAGGTGAAAATGTTCATTTTGTTTAATGTTTATTAAGTTTGGAATAAAAACATGATTTTTAAAAAGTTACCAATAAAAATTTAAATAAAAAAATACTAGTTGAATTCGTGGGGTTTTTTTCCTCTAAATTACTATTCTCGTTTTCCTTTGCAGTTTCATTCTAAGTCAGAATGACTGTATAATGGTTAGTAGGCTATTGTTAAAAAAAAAGAGGATTTGGCTTTTAAACTAAATTCACCCAGTGGTTTTGCAGCTGAAGACTGTGGTTCCTTACAGAACAAGATAGCGGAAATCAATCAGGCAATGAAAGAAAGGGTCCTAAGTCATTGGCTCAAAGATTGTGGATCATGTGAAAATCCTGGCAAGTTAGGAAGAGAAAACATTTTTCTTAAAATGAAAACCCAACAGTTTTCAGCTATAATTGAACTTAGATTTAAAATAGTCTTGCTGCTACAGAATAAATAGATCTTCCTGTCATTTCTTATTTTCTCAAGTTCTAAAATTTCACAGTATTCAGAAATTGTCAGCATCCCTTGTATAAACTTGACATTTACTTGAAAATATTTTTTAAATTAGCTTTGCATTTCTGAGTCACCATCTAGAAGTTTAAGCAATAGTATGGAATTAAATTTAATTCTATTTAAGGTTGGTATCACACAGGCAGAATTATGGCATAATTTCAAAATTACCATTTGTATGCATATCTTTCCACTTCAAATAGTTTATCCAAAGCAAGATCATCTTTGCTGTGTATACACCACACTCTTGATACTTGAACCACAACCACAGATACTTCTCCACCAGTGACAGATTTTATCAAACCCCAGTGCTCACTTCACTTTTCTGGGTTTCAGTTACCTCATCTATAAGATGTGGAGGTTCAATTATATGATCTCTAAGAGGTCACCCAGTTCCAAGTCTTATTCAATTAATCACTTTTAATCAAACCTTTTTATACAACTCATTTGAGAATTTCTACTATAAGAAGGAATGGGCATTTAGAGGATTCTACATGGCAGAATGATGCAAATAGCTTAGTTTTAAGGGTCATTTAGCAGATGTTATTGCATTCTGAATTTCAGAGTTAGGAGAGATTTCAACAGTCATTCAGACTAACCCCATGCTGGATATGTAATCCCTATGATGATACACCCTAATGGTGTCATCTAGACTTTGACTGAAGTCCTCCAATGAAAAGTTACCCACTACCTTCCCAAACACACCAACTACAATTTGAAATAAATCAAATTGTTATTAAACTTTTCCTTGTCAAAGCTAAATTTTCCTCCTAGCATCTTCTACTTATTACTCTTAGCTCAGCTCTTTGGAGCCAAGCAAAACAAATCTAATTCTTCTTTAGGTGATTTCTTTCAAGTAGTTGAAGATGGCTCCCTTGTCTCCCTTGAGTCTTCTCCAGGCTAAATAGCCCCAGTTACTTTAATTGTTACTAACAGAACATTGGATCAAACTCCTTTCCCTTTCTGTTCATTCTCTTCTGGACACCTCAGCAATGGCTTTCCTAATCTGTGGAGAGCAGAACTGAACTAGAATGTAACAGATATGGTCTGACCATGAGATCAGTGGATGATGATCACCCCTTTAAGTAACCAGCTGAATGATAAGTCAGTACTATCCTGACTAAGGTTGCTTCAGACCAGATGGAACTGGAGTCAACCAACCACAGTCTTCAGAGATGTGTATCAATGGTATAACAGTCCTTAATAAGTGTAAAAAAAAGCGAGAGTTTGAAATGATCACTCCTACAATTCCTTGGGACCTTCTTTTCCCCTTCTCTCCTTTGTTTCAAGATTACCAAAACTTCAGTTCCCAAAGCTAAGAAAATGGTACCTCTGGGAGCAGGCAATCCATTCCTTGGACTAATCTGGACATGTGGAAAGGAGAAAAGATGAGGCAGCTGATAATGCAGGAGTGTGATGTTATGGAAAGAACATTAGATTAGATTCTGGTCCTGGTTTTGTTAGTAATATTCTAGTATATACTAAATATAGTATATTATGCCATATAAAGTTAGTCATAGTAGTTTTGTGATATGGGCAAGTACTTGTTTGGACCTCAGTCTCTCCATTAAAGAATTCCCTTTCCTGAATTTCCCCATCATCTCTCTGTCACCCAGATTCTCAACCTTAGAATAATCTTCAAATGTTAACTCATTTTCCTTCCACCCCACTTATCTGATCACTTGACTTCTGCTTCTACAATATCTCTCATATCCATACTCTTTTCACTTACCCAGCCACCTTTCTATTTCATTATCACCTCTTGCTTAGACTATTGCCATAACCCCCTAAATGCTTGCTATTGTGTTTGTCCTTCGTTCTCAAAGAGGACCATGACGTCAGGGAGATGATGACAAGACTGCAGTTGACTTTGATTTGAGGGAGGGAGGGCTGTGCAAAGTCACCAGCCTCACTTTCTCCTCCAGAGCCATATGGGTCCAGTGGACAGATATTCATTAGGACAACTGGAGATGGCCTAGGATGCAATAGGAGACCCTGGCTCTTTTAGGCTAAGGTTCTCACTAACTTTTATACATGCCTCAAGTCACTCCTTTCTCCAATCCAATCCCTACACTCAATGTCAAAGTGAACTCTACTAAAGCACAGGCCAAAATGCTCAGTCTGTTAAATAAACTCCAGTGACTGTGTATTCCCTCCAGAATCAAATCCAATATCCTTTGTCTGGCATTTGAGATGTATTAAAATCTGGCTCCTGCATAACTTTCTAGCCTTCTATATTGCTTCCACTCACAAATTCTGCAGTCCTGTCAACCTGCCCTTTTTAGTGTTCCTCCCACCTGATACCTCATCTACCACCTCTGTGCTTTACTACCCTGTTCTTGGAAGGTACTCCCTCCTCAACTAGGCTCATAGAATCCTTAATTTCCCTGAAAGCACTGTATGTTACTACCTATGGAAAGCCTTTCTTGATCCTTTCAGTAAGAGTTCCCCCTTCGCCTCATTAAAAGCAACTTGTGTTTATCCTATATATACTCATATAAGTACATGTTGTCTCCCTAATAGAATATAAGCTCCTTGAGGGCAGAAACTATTTTTTTTTGTCTATATATTTCCAGAATCTAAACTAGTGCCTGGTATAGAGTAGATACTTAAGAAATACTTATTGGTTAATTGATTTATTTATCTGTAAAATGAAGAGATGGTTCTAGATCTCAAAAGTTCCACCCCTTCTACCATTCTATGATTGTGACCAGCTAGCCGTATATGTGTGTGTGCATGTATGTGTGTGTGTGTGCATCTGCTTGTAAAATTCCCAGAACACATTTGATTTTCTATATGGGCCCATTCTAATGTGTGTTTTTTGAATGTCATGAAAAAGGCCTTTTTATTAGATATAAAGGAAATATTAAAAATAATCATAATAAAGTCAGGAAAAGTTGCTCCAGTGATTCTGACATGCAATCAAAAGTTTAATATTGTAATTTGAATCTCTTTTGATCCTTTGTGCATTTTTAATGTAGACATGTGACTTTTAGGACTCATTTAAAGGACTAATAAATATGAAAATGGTTTTCTTAAGGAGAGACTGACAATATTCAGAAATTATACACAGAGGTTACAACCGAGGTTGAGTACAATAGAACCGCCTCTTTTGTTCACTTGCAAAAATTATCCCTAATATTATTATTAACCTGGAGACAATTTGAGATCTTCTTATAAGTAAAATTGTTGCCCACTAACCTGCTGTAAGGGATATTTTATGTCCAGTGTCAAGTACCATTTGGCATCTGGATTTCTTCTTCTCCTCTTGTCTTTATCAATGCCTGTTTTTAATATGGGTAAAACCTTGTCACATTTCCCTCTGTTATCTCTCACACTCCCTACCTATCTGCTGGAATTGAAGTTACATATATTTTTTTATAATGGCAAATATATTGAGGCAAAGGGCTACATTATTAAGAACTCTTGATTTGAAGACAAAGGTGTAGGATCTGAATCCCAGATGTATCACTTAATATCTATATAACCTTAGAAAAGTCAAATCCTCTTTGGGCCTCCTACCCAAGGAAAGGAGCTGGGAGGGGGAGAGTGGATTGGCCCTCCCATGCAATCAGTCTATGAAGTGATTAGGTTTTGTTTTTTTCATGTGCAAACAAGATGCTCTACAACTTTATGAGGTGTGAACTTCTCTATAATTAGGTTAAGAAGGGCACCTAGTGATCAGCTAACTGAATGAACTAAGCACACATGTTGGAGCTTTAAGAGAGAAATTTTAGCACTTGCCTGGTTCAACAGTGGGTTAGACAAGCAATGGAAGGCTCCAGGCTCAGGATTATATTGAGGAAGCTTACTTTGTGCCTATATCAAGGGACAGCACAGAGTAGGTTGTGAGAGCAGAGGGAGACCCCCCCTCAACCCTTCTTATCATGCTATTATAGAGACAAGGCCAGCACCAGGCAACCTATCCAACTTGAAATAGCAAAGGGCACACCAAGGACAAATACTGACAATAGATGAATGCATTAAGCATGGAAGTAGCATCAAAGACCATGTCTTCTCATGCCAGAAAAGAAGTGGCAGCAATAGCATCTGCATAAATACCGAATCTTAGAACCTCATAGAGCTAGGGGCTCCCTATACTTAGGGGAAACTTAATGGGGTCTTTATGAAGGGAGAAAAAACTCCCAGGGACAGAAGTTGTAAATTAACCCTTGCCATACATACAGTTGTACCTCACCACTTTTGTACTTAAGTTTAACTTGAAATTTAATTTAAACAGAGACTTTGTATGTTCAAGGAGAGAATATGATCTTAATCTGGGGGGAGTGTCTTGTTTCAAGTGTTCTTATTAGATCATTTTAGTAAATACTTTTGCTAAAAGGTAATAGAGGGTACTGGATAATAATCAATGGCAAGCATATTTGTGGGGGCTTATGAGCAAAAACATTAAAAAAAAAAACCCAGAAATCCATAAAAACAAAAAACAACAGCTCCTCTGGGTTATACTTAAATTCCTAAAGAGGGTAGTAGTCAAACAAACTCTGAAGACCCAGCCAGCTACTTTCCGTAGGAACTAGGGAAGCAGCCCTGACTGGCAAGTAAAGGTGGGGCCTCTCTAGAGTGAAAGGGCTGGACTAGATGACCTCTGAAAGATAACCTCTCCTTCAGCTGTAAGTCTGACATCCTACTTACTGCTGTTGAGTGCTAGATTACTCCTTCCCTACTCCTGTACCCAAAACAAAATCACTTCCTAATAGCATTTCAGCCTTGTTTCATTCTTTAGAAATGCAAACAAATAAAAATGAAAGAAAAATCTGACTTGAGGAAACCAATATTTCTAATTAATTGGTATCTCCAAAGTAAGCCAATGGCTCTTTTTTTTTTTAGTCTGTATTTTCTTTTACAGTAATGGTTATCTGTCAGCTAGTTGACTCAGTGGATAGAGAGCTGGGCTTGGAGTCAGGAAGACCTAAATTCAAATCCAGTATCAGACACTTACTAGTTGTATGACTCTGGGCAAGTCACTTAACTTCTCTATTTGCCCTAATCCCCTGAAGAAGAAAATGGCAAACTGTTCCAGTATCTTGTAACAGCAAGGACCTTGACATACACAGGAGGATCTGCTGCACAGGTTCTTAGATCTACTTTTCTAAAAAGAAAGCAACTTTTGAGGGGTCAACAATCTTCTTTAATTACATTCACCAACAGGGAAAATACAAGCAGATAAATAAAGATCAATAGACGGGGTTTCCAACTGTCTAACCATAAGCATTATATATGTATAGTTGCCAGAGAAAGAAGCACCAACATCTGAGTTTTCATAGCTGGAGGGCTCCTTAACAGCTACCCAGGGTCTCGTCTGGCCAAATGAACACTTCCAATGAGTGAGCCCCAAAGTAAAACCTCACTTCTTATCATTTATACACTTTTCAGAGTCGGAGGGCACGTCCCTCTTAACAAAAAGTATTGATGCCTATTAATGGGCAGGGAAGATCTTTAACTCTTCCCTCCACACGCCATGAACCTTACATTACATTACATTAATGTAATGTATTAACATTACATATCTTTGCCAAGAAAACCCCCTGGACAGTATTGGTGTGCTAGGGACCACAAAATCATAAAGAGCTGGATGTGGCTGAATAACTAAACAGCAAGAAGATCTACGTATACATATGTGTCTGTGTATCTGTATACACATACACACGCATGTATGTATGTTATATATACAATGCACACATATATATACAACACATTCATATATGCTTATATGCATGTAATGATTATATAGAGGTGACAGAGATATAAATGTGTATTTATATATCCATCTAATTACGTCTATTGGTCTCTCCCCTTAAATTTCCATAGAATGACTCAAAATATTTCCTGAACAATTCTACTTCATCCTCCTCCTATTCTTTCAAATACAACTATCTGAAGAAGAGATTGGCATCTTCCAAATGAATCTGAACCCTTCTTCTGACTTCCCTATTTTTGTCCATGATATCACATAGCATTGTCATTAAGCCCTACAAATTCTTTCTTTCATTCTATTTCCACCACCACTATACTAATCCATGTGGTAATCTAAAACCTGAATTCATTATAACCTCCTCAATGGTTTCCCTGCCTCACATCCAACACACATTTTAAACACCTACTATGTGCAATGTATTATGCTAGGTTCTGGAGATACAAAAATAAAATGGAAAGCAATCACTACTCTCAAGGTTACATTTCATAGTATCTATGCCTATTGAAACTATGTACAAAGAGATAAGCAACTATGTGATAATATGAGGAGGACGGAGAGAACATTGGCACCTCAGCAGAGGGACAAGAAAAGCCTCACCTGGGAGTTGGAACATGAAGTTCTTAAAGGAAGCTAGGATTCTAAGTTGCAAAGATGAGAATTCAAAGTCTAGGGGATGATCGTACAAAGGCACAAATATGGGGAGATAGAATGTGATGTTGCCTAGCAAACAGGCCAGTTTGATTATAATGTCTATTGGAGGGATAAGTAAGATATCCATCCTGAAAAGATATCATAGATACTGCCAAAGGCTTTGAATGTCAGGCTAAATATCTTTTATTTTATTTTATTTAGACTAAAGGGCATTATGAGACCTGTTTTTTTAGGAAGAATATTTTGGTAACTGAGTTGAGGACAGGGATGCTGTTGCAATAATCCTGGCAAAAAGTGAAGAGATCCTAAGTTGGCATGTTAATCATGTAAATAGAGACAAATGTGAGAATCTTTGTAGGCAGAGAATTTATATGACTTGACAACTGATCTGATATGGCAGAGATGTAAAGGAAAGGGAAGAGTTGAAGGTGATCCTGAAGTTGCAAACTTGAGTGACTAAAAGAGTGCTAATGTCCTTGGTATAAATAGAGAAGTAAAAAGAAGGGGTCATTTTAGAGGAAAATATGTTTTGTTTTGAAAATGTAAAGTTTGTCATGCCTCGTAGATGTCAAAGTGGTGATATCGCAGATAGTTGATTATGTTGGACTAGAACTCAGGAAAGAGGATGAGATACATATATACACAGATATAGATACATGAATATATATGTACACAATACATATTAACAACTCGTGCAAATGCATGTTTATATACATTCATGGAAGTGTTTATAGGAGTTGAGTGATAACTGAAATCATGGGAATTGATAAGATTTTTTGAAAGAGTGTGTAGAGAGAAGAGACGAGAACTTGGGAGGCATACACAGGAACAGGATTTAAATGATGATTCAGTGGAAGAGATGAGGTGGGTCAAACAGGTAGGAAGGGAAGCAGAGACAGCAATGTCACAAACATTCAGAGAGGAGAGAATATCCCCAAGGAGGAGTAATCAACAGGGTCCAATACTGCAGAGAGGAAAAAACAGATAAGGACTAAGGACCACTGAATGCTTTAAGAGAACATCAATAACTTTGGACAGAACAGTTCCAATTACATAATGAGAATGGAAGTCAGATTGGAATGGGTTGAAAAGTGAGTAGAAGAAAAGAAAGTTAAGACCAAGAGTCAGGAGACTCATCATCCTGAGTTCAAATTCATCTTTCAACACTTACTAGTTGTGTGACCATGGGCAAGTCACTTAACTTTCTTTGGCTCAGTTTCCTCATCTGTAAAATGAGCTGGAGAAGGAAATGGCAGAGCACTCTAGTATTTTGCCAAGGAAACCCCAAATAGTGTCACAAAGAGTCAAACATGACAGAAATGACTCAAAAACAAAGCTTCTTTTTTCTGGAAGGTGGGATGAGAGATATGATATTTTTGCATAGGCTCAAGTAGAAAGTTTTTTTTTAAGAGTGGAGAAGATATGGATATGCTTGTAGACAACAGAGAATGGGAGGAATTGAAGAACAGAGAGAGTGAAGACATAATAAAAGGTACAAACTTTCATAAGATGCAGGAAGGCAAGAGACTCAGGTTATTGAAGGCATTGAGGTATCAGGCAAGAGAAACTGGATGGATTAGGAGAGTGGAAATGTAAATAGAATGAAAATGACAGATTGAAGTGTAATGTGACTTTGGAAACTCATTGGCATAAGCCTCTCTTTATTGGTGGAGATCAATGTCCTTTAGTTCCTTGAGGGATGAGGCAGAATTAACAAGTTCTGGAGAGAGTTCCAGCCTTTTCCCTGTATTCATTTTCTTAAACTCTCTGGGCTCTGCAGGCACTTCTGGTACTTCTGGTTTCCCACTTTCAGAGAGAAGATGGACCATAAGATATGTAAGGAATGAGGTATGGAAATCTCTCTTACCCTACAGGAAAACAGAAAGGAAGGGGATAAGCAGGGGAGGGAGAGTGATAGAAGGGGGGAGATTTGAGGAGAAGGTAACCAGAATCAATGCTGTCCTGGAGTGAGGGGAGGGGAGAGATGGGGAGAAAATTTTAAATTCAAAATTTTGTGAAGCGAATGTTGAAAACTGAAAATAAATAAATTTGTATGAGAAGATAGAGGATGCCAATCCCACTTCATCCAGGATCAGTAGAGGGACTGGTTTTAACAAAGAAAAGAACTAGTTATCGGCAAGAGATTGAAACAGAGGGGGAGAAAATTGGGGATGATATTAAGGTATTTGAGTTATTATAGCATTAGGCGGAAGAGGGGGCAGGTTACTACTAGTTGTCTTTGCTTCCGTATATGTTATCTAACTAATATATTCTCTTGATTGATTTTTTTTCTACTTTTCAGCCAGTTTCAAATTGTTTTGATGATCATTGTTTTGTGAAATAGTTTGAGAGCTGGTACTGCTAGACCCTTTCCTTCCCAGTTTCTTAAAAATTATTTCCCATAAGATTCTGGACCTTTTATTCCTCATTGCTATTTTTTCTAGCACCATAAAGCAATCTTTAGATAATTTGATGGGTATAGCACTGGATAAGTAAATTAATTTAGATGATACTCTTCTTTTTGTTGTATTGACTGGCCCTACTGATAAGATATTAATATTTCTCCAATTATTTAGGTCTGTTTATTTCCAGAAAGATAGTTCGCTGACTATTCTCCATACCCTCCTCACCTCTATCTCTTTGCTTCCCTGGATTCCTTCATGACTCAGCTCAAATTCTAACTTCTGCAAAAGACCTTTTCTGCTCCCCCCTCTCCTCCTCCCTGCTGCTGCACTTTTAGAATTTCCTTGCATTTATCCTGTTTATCAGGTATATACCTTTATGTATATATATTATATATATGCCTATTATCTTGTATATACCTATTTATGTTGGCTGTCTCGTTAGATAAAAGCTCCTGGATGATAGGGATTATTTCTGCTTTTAATATGTGTCCCTTATTATAGGGACATGTCAGAGAAAGAACATGCAAGCATGAAGGCAGGGGTGGGAGGGGGAAGCATCTCATGGACCTCACTTAACTGACCTGGGCAAAGGAAGATGGAACACACAGTGTTGTGTAGATACGTTATCGTCAATGGGGAAATATATGAAGAGAAAGAGGGGAGAGATGGCTTTAAAGGGAGGGTAGTATTGAGAAGGGAATGAATAATAAGAAAAGTTAACTAGAATGGATTAATTATGAAGGCGCAATTAAAAGGAGAGAAAGGGTAAGATACAATAATCTAGTTCTGGTCTGAGTAAAGAGAGGAAGAACAGAGAAGTAAGATCAGATTGTGCCAACTTAGATTATTAACAATGATTTTATAGAGACAGGCTTGCCTAGTAGATAATAAGCCTGACAGAGTCAAGAAGATCTGAGTTCAAATGCTGAGACATACTAGCTGTGTGACTTTGGGAAAAATCATTTAACCTTGTAGTGCCCCCAGGCAACCTGTATGCTCAGTTCAGTTCTTGGCATATAGTAATTAATAAAATATTTTTTATTCGGTCCCTTATTCATTTATTCACATGAAACTATAAACTGTGAAACAAATGCTGATCTGCATTAGTAGGGAGGCAGGGAGTTTCCGTACTAATAGTTCCCTATACTAATTAAAGGTCTAAAAAGAATCTATTGACATCTGTTGAGATTATTGTTTTTCCTGGTTAACTCTCCTGATAGTTCAGTTATCTTTCCCATTTATTTATTTATTTATTTATTTATTTATTCATGCATTCATTCATTCATTTATTTATTATTTATGTCATATATTTACTATTGGTATTGTTTATTTTTATGTTTTATTTTTATAATTATTTTATTTTTATTTGTAGTAACTTTTAAGTATAATATAGCTTCACTAATTAGCTCCTTAAAATTTGTCATTTTTATTTATAAATGAAAAAGAACAAATAAAAGAAATAGTAAGAATTTCCTTTGGCTAATTATATATGTGTGTGTCTACTAATGACAGATAAAATAGAAGAATAATTGCAAAAATATAAAATGCTGTAATTAACGGAACAAGAAATAGAGATTTAAATAAGTGATCTTGAGAAAAATTGAACTAGTCATTAATTAACTCTCAAAGTTAAAAAAAAATATCCTGGGCCCAGAGACATTTACAAATGAATTTTAGTAAGCATTATGAAACAATTAACTCTAAAATTGTGAATTTAATGGGGGTTTGAGACCTGACTAACATTCTAGGATTTGTAGTTCAGAGGTTTCCCTGAGATAATCTGGGCTTTCACAGTCTTTTGAGTTAAGAGCCAGACCTCACATCCGCTCCTAGGGGTTTTGAAAAGAACATGCAGCTTGTGATGGGCAGACAAAGACTAAGAAGATGTGGTACAGACAGGCTGACTGTCTGCACTGACCATGAGAAGGCACCAAACATCTGGATCATTGGAGAACACTAGAGGATAGTGGCACAGACCATGAGAGGCTGACAGTTTGAGTGTGAGAAGATGAAAGAGAGTGGCCCAACCACAGTCAGCTGGAATGAAGAATTTGCACTGGGGCAGTCTCTAATTACTGCCACTTTAAGAACTTTGGAGAATTCCAAAGGATGTTTACTTCCCCCCAGTTCCCTTCCCCATGCCTGCCTCTTTATTAATACCCTTATCGCAATCTTTTTTCCTATAAAAATCCATAATCCATCATGGACATTTGTATTGTCTGTCTATGTAATTGTTGCATGCTTTAGGAAGGAAGAAAATAGAGTGAGCCAGTAACTAGCTAAGATATATAGAATTTTTAAAAATCAAAAGATTGAGCTCTGTCCTTTGCTTCTAGTCAAGGAGTTCAGATTATTTGGAATTAATAACCTATATACTAAGTGGTGCATCTGGCCTGGAATAAGACCTAAGTTTAAATTCAGCCTCAGACACTTATTAGCCTGGGCAAGTCACTCAACCTCTATTTGCCTCAGTTTCCTTAACTATAAAATGAGGAGAGTTATAGCACCTGCTTCCCAGGGTTGTTGTGAAGAAAAAATGAGATAGTTGTAAAGTGCTTACCACAATGCCTGACACGTAGTAGGAGACATATAAATGATGATGATGATGATGTTGATGATGATGATGATGATGATGATGATGATGATGATTTCGCAAAGAAAAGAATCTAGGGCAAAACTCCAGCTTCCAAACTGAAGAAGGCAGGGAGTAGAAGCAATGACCAAAAAAAGGGTCACACCCATAAACCAGTGGGGAGGAGGAGTAAGGAGTCAGAGCTCAGCTAACTTTGCTCCACAGCAACACCTACTGGTTACATATAAATTGTTTTAAAATACAGAAAGAAGGCATCCTATTAAAATCCTTCTATTAGCAAATATAGTTCTGATAACAAAACTAGGGAGCAATGAAGCAGAGAATGAAAATGATTTAGTAACCAATCAATCAAAAACATTATTAAACACCTACTTCAAAACAATAAAATTAATCTGGAAAATCAAAAGGGCCTCAAGGGAAATATCAAAGAAAATGATTTTTAAAAAGTAAGTATGAAGAGAGCCTAGGTAGATGCAAAATTATGTCACAAAAATAATAATAATCAAGACTATTTACTTTTACTATGGGACAGCTAGGTGGAGCAGTGGACAAAGCACCTAGAATGCCAGAATTCATATAAGGAAAGACTTGAATTCAAATCTAACCTTGGATACTTACTTACTGTGTGACCTTTGGTAAGTCAGTGAACCTTTGTTTGCCTCAGTTTCTTCATCTGTAAAATGTGGATAGTAATAACACCTACCTCCCAGGACTCTTGTGAGAATTGAATGAAACAATAACTATAAAGTGCTTAACATAATGCCTTGCACATACTAAGTTATATAAATGTTATTTTCATACTATTAATAGAATTATATTAGTTTATAATTATAAACTATATTTATATTGCAATACTTTAGCATTAGTTTAAATTATATTATATTATTATATTAATTTTAAAGTGGAACAGATTATGCAAATTAGATTTAGAATAAATCTAACAGATGAACTCAAGACCATCAACTATTAGGTCAAGAGTTTCTTCTTCATCAAAAACTTCCGAGCAATCTAGCCAAAATTAAATTTACCAACAACTTATACCATAGGCCACACATTAAGTTACATAAATATAAAACATCATATCAGAAAATAATTAGAGGCAAAGAGAAAAAGATAGGATAATTTCCACAACTACTAATTAATCAAGGGATAAAAGTCATCGCTGAACATAAAATGGACAATTTTCTTTAGATAAAGTTGGAAAAAATTTTGTATGAGCAAAATCAGGGCAGTTAATATTAGAAGAGAAACAGTTTAGAAGAAGAAGTTAGAAAAGAGAAAAGTTTCTAGGAGAAACCTCTTAACATATTTCTCTTTGACAGGTCTGATATTCCATATGTGTATAGAGAATTGATGCACATATATAAGAACAAGACGCAATCCACAAAAGATAATGGTCAAATGATGTGAAAAAGGAGTTTTCAAATGAAGAAACACAAAAATATCAAAAAATCACATTAAAATGTACCCAAACACCAAGCACATTAAAAAGCAAAGCAAAAGTAAAAACCCAACCAACTCTGAAGTTCTACTTCACACCAACAGATTGGAAAGCTAGGAAAAGATATAAACAGCAATTTTTGGCAGGTCTGTGAAACACAAGTTTCATACATTCTTTATGGAGAAGTAAATTGGTTGAAACATTCTGGAAAAAAAGTTGGAACTATACCCTAGAAGCACTACTCTGCACATAAGTTTTTTTCTAAGCAATACCACAAGTAGCCATATATTACAAAGGGGTCAAAGACAGAGAGTGGAACCATATGTTAAAAAATAATTGAAACTATATTATATGGCAGTAAATATCAAAATTATTTGGTATTGGTTAAGAAATAGAAATAGATCAATGGAACAGAGTAGAAATGCAATAGGCAGCAGTAAAAGACTATAATAACCTTGTGTTTGACAAATGTAAAGATTTAAGTTTTGGGGATAAGAATTCATTATCTGGTAAAAATTGTTAGGAAAGCTGGAAAGCTTCTGGCAGAAACTGGGCATAGATCATGGGCATAAATTGTGACCTAGATATAAAGGTTTATCACAAGAAAACGAGAACTAAATGCTTATTTTATTACATAAATTAAAAGAAAAATTTATTTTAAAAAAGAACATGGAACATCAGGTTCATGGGTAGGACAATAACATATGAAGAAACAATAGAAACAAAGCTTTGTGAGGTGTAAAATGGAGAATTTTCATTATATTAAATTTAAAAGTTCTTGTGCAAATAAAACCAATGTAACCAAGATTAGAAAGAAAGCAGAAAATTGAGGAAAAACTTTCATAGACAATCAGATAAAGGTCTCGTTTCTCAAATATATAAAGAACTTGGTCAAATTTGTAAGAATACAAGTCATTTCTCAATTGATAAATGGTCAAAGGACATGAATAGGTAGTTTTTCACTGAAGAAATCTAAACTGTACGTAGTCTTGTAAAAATGCTCTAAATCATTATTGATTAGAGAAATACAAATTAAAACAACTTTGAGATACCATCTTATACCTATCAGATTGGCTAAAATGATAGATGTCCTGAAATGGCTAAACAAGTTATGGTATATGATTGTGATGGAATAGTGCTATGATATAAGAAATGATAAGCTGGTAGGTTTTTAGAAAAACATGGAAAAGCTTGCACCTATGAAGGAAGAGGCTATCTACCTCCAGAGAGAGAACCGACAAATAGAAATATGTATAATACTGTCTTGCATATATGTATATGTGTGTATATGTATCTATGTACACACATGTGTACATAGATACATATGCATGCATATTCATGTTTAATGGTAGCCTTAATTGGGCAGGGTGTGGAGGGAAGGAGAAAAATATAAAAATGCACAGCAGAGAAAAAAGAAAGCTTAGAAGGAAGCACAGAAAGCTGGGCAGTTTTGAAAACAATGCTTAATATTTATTACATAGGCTTTCAAAAAAAAGTAAAAAGTTTGAAATTGGAATGCTTTCATATTTTATATTGATTCCTCTATGGTCTGCTATTTACATGACAATGTTTTTTTTTGTTCTCTCCTTTCATTTTGTATCTAAGTTTAAAATGAATTAAAAATTTTAGAAGTATTGTAGTAGCACTTTTTTGTTATAGCAAAGCACTGGAAATAAAGTCATTGCCCATTAATTGAAGGATAACTAAAGAAATTATAAAATATGAATCATAAGGAATATTATTGGGCTGCAAAAAGTAACAAATGTGAAAGGTTTAGAGATACTTGGGAAGATTTTATGAATTGAGGTAGAGTGAAATCAGTGGGCCCAGGAGACCTATTTCCATGATGACCACAGGGATGTGATGGAACACAAACCTGAAAGATTTCAGAACTGTTTGAAATAGTGACCGACCATCACTTTAGGAGTCATGCTGAAGCCTGCTTCTTGCCTCTTGGCAGAAATGTGATGGATTAGAGGTATAGAAGGAGATATACATTTTCTGACAAGAGTAATGCATCAGTTTGTTTCCTTGACTACACTTGTTTCTGGGGAGTGAGGGTTTCTATTAAAAGAGATGTATTAGGTGGGTAGTGATAGAGATGTAAAAGCGAGAAAAAGAAAATGGCATCAATGAAACATTAAACACACAGAGAGAAAAATCTCAGAAAGTGACAAGAATAAAAGATGATTTTTTTTACACTTTTTTAGATTTAATATATACAGAACACACATTAATAGGCTCACAGTTGCTCATACATATTACACATTTGCATATGTGTGTTTATATATACATATGTAATTTTTATATCTCTTGATCACTGGAATATTGCCAAGTGTATAAAAATTATTATCTTTCCAAAAAAAGAAACTGAAAAGAAAAAAGAAAAGAAAAAGATTCATCAAAGGAGACTTAGAATGATCAGTAAGAAAAAAAGCAGACCTGAGAGAAAGTAATGTCACAAAAACCAAGAGAGGAGAGCGTATCCAGAAAGAGCAGATGGTCAACAGAGCCCAAAGGTGCTGAGATGTCAAGAAGGATAAAGACTGAGAAAAGGCCTTGACAACTGGTAGATCATTGTTAACTGTGGAGAGTTTCAGCTGAGTAATCAGTCTGAGAACCAGATTGTAAGGTTTGTAATAATGAATGAGAGGATAGGAAGTAGAAGCAAAGAGTGTAAATGGCTTTTTTTCTAAGGGAGTTGGCTGTAAAAGGAGAGTAGAGGTATGAGATGGAAACTAAAGGGAGTAGTAGGTTCAAGTGAAGATTTTTTGCTTTCGTTTGGGGAGACCTGGAACATTTCTAGACTCAGGAAAGGAGTCAGAAGATAAGGAGATATAAAAGATGAGAGAAGGTAGTGATTTGGGGGGGGAGGAGCAAGTTGTAGGAGGGTACAAGAGGGTCTGGGATCAAAGCTACATATAGAGGAGCTGGGCTTGAGTAGGAGGACCAGCTCTTCATCAGAGACTGCAATAAAGGATCACAGAATAGGGGATGATGTCAAGGTGCTTAAAATAGTTCTGTCTGGGTGCTTGGATAGCCATTTTCATATACCCTTTCACTCATTTTTCACTTCCCAGGCTTATTCTAAGCTTATTACATGCATAGTATTCTGCAGTCTGTTAGCTTTAGCACAGAAAAGACAAAATTTGCCCTGTCTACTCTGCTTTGTTAAATTGTAATGCAGGTAATGATTTTTTAAAACCATGTGCTTTTGCCACCTACCCAGGTATGTTAAGATTTCATTTGTTCACATAAATTCCTTTGTTTATATTTCAGAAGGTATAGAACAATGGGAGGACATGTGCTTACGTACAAAGTGTTAAGAATTCTTTATAACAAGCATAAAGCTGTCTTATAATGGGGATTTAATGGTGACATTATACCACAAAATTGTTTTTTTCATTGTAAGCAAATACTACCCTGCATCCATCCATTTCTAAGGCTTTATGAATGATGAATTGATGAAGATTGCGCACTGGGCAGTATAATCATGGCATAAAAGTGAAAGTCTGTATTTTAAAAGGTGGTGTTTTAAGTGTCAGAGAAAACATCTTCCAGTCATCTGTTTCCCTGTCTGTCTGTCTGTGTACATCCTTCATTTTCGAAGAAGACCATGACATCAGAGAAATGATGACATGACTGGCACGTGACAGTTTTGAGTGAAGGAGGGCTGTGCAAGGTCACCAGACTCACTTTCTCCTCCTGAGCCATCTGGGTCCAGTGACCTTCCACCCGCAGCTATTCACACAGTTTCCTAGGTCAGAATCTTAGGGGAAAATCTTGAAGAGTTGAAACTCCAGATAAAAAAGCCTCTTCTCACACTCACTGGAATAGAGACACACCTTGTTTCATTGCGCTTCACTTAATTGTGCTTTACAAATATTGTGTTTTTGACAAATTGAAGGTCTGCCTCAAGCAAGTCTGTAGGTGCCATTTTTTCCAACAGCATGTGATCACATCATGTCTCTGTGTCACATTTTGATACTTTTCACAATACTTCAAAATTTTTCATTAATATTTTATCTGTTATGGTGATCTGTGATCAGCAATCTTTGGTATTACTATTGCAATTCTTTTGGGGTGCCATGAACCACAGCCATATAAGACAACAAACTATAACTGTTGTGTATATTCTGACTTTCACCAGCTCTCCTCAGGCCCCCTATTCCCTGAGACACAATAATATTGAAATCAGGGCAATTAATACCCCTAAAACGGCTTCTAAGTGTTTAGATGAAAGGAAGAGTTAATCAATATGAAAAACTTCATTATTATCTTATTTTCAGAAATTGCCGCAGTCACCCCAACCTTCAGCAACCTGAGCAGTCAGCAGCCATCAACATCGAGGTAAGACCTTCCACCAGCAAACAGATCACAACTCACTGAAGATTCAGATGATGGTTAACATTTTTTTTAGCAATAAAGTCTTTTTAAATTTAGGATGTACATTTTAAAAAAGACATGATATAATTTTACACTACAATATATTATAGACATAACTTTTATATGCACTGGGAAACAAAAAAAAATGTGTGTGACTCACTTTCTTGTGATAATAGCTTTATTGTGGTGATCTGGAACTGAACCTGTAGTATTTTTGAGGTATGCCTATACCTCACTCTGCCTTTCTAGGAGACCTGAAGCAAATAGTTAAGGTTATTTGGAATTTATTAAAGCCTAATTAAAAGACCACCACCTCCATGAAATCATTCTTGATCCCACATGTCAATGCCAAATTTTCTCCTCATCTCCTATGGCATTTTGCTTTGTACTTCTCCAAATACAGTTACTATCCTTTCACTGTATATGTCCAGTATACACTTACTAAGCACCTAGTATGTGAAAAGCACTGAATAGGCAATGACAAAATGAAAAGTCTCTACTTTCAAAGAGCTTACATTCTACCAGGGTCTTACAGCATGTAAACAGATAGAGATAGAGGTGATATGAATGTGATGGAATGCTATTGCACTTGGACGATTCCAGAGAAATCTGGAAGGACTTGTATGAATTGATGCAAAGTATAGTGAACAGAACTTGGAAAGCAGTGTTGTACAATAACAACATTATTGAAAAGATAGATAACTTTGAAAGACTTAGGAACTCTGATCAACTCAATGACTAACCACAATTCCAGAAGATTCATGATGAAATGTTAGTCATTTCCAGATAGTACTAAAGATAGTTCATTTATATAGCGCTATGTGCCAGTGTGCTAGGTGTGCAACAATTATTTCATTTCATCTTTTCAACAACCCTCAGAGGTAGATTCTATTATTATCCTCATTTTTTTGTAAAGAAGGAAAAACTGAAGCAAACATGGGTTAAGTGACTTACCTAGAACCATCCAGCTGTTAGGTGTCTGAGGTTAAATTTGAATTAAGGTAATCTTGACTTCAGGCTCAGTGCTCTATCCACTGTGCCCCCTAACTGTAGAAATGGTAAACTCTGCATGAAGATTGAGACTTTATTTTTTGACATGGCTAATGAGGGAATTTGTTTTGATGGATTATAGTGTTTGTAACTGTTATGCTTTTCTTGATTTCTCAGTGAGTGGGGGAGAAAAAGGTGAGGAGAGAATTCAGAGCTGAAAACAATTACAATTGAATTTTTTAAAAAAAAGGGGGAAAAGCATAGAGATGATAATTTGAGGAAGAGAGAGGAAGTCTTTTCCCTCTGCAAATTTATCATGCCAACACTATGAAGGCAAAAATCATTTCTTATCTGTACACAATAGGTATTTGATAAATGCTCAGTGAATTAAATTGCAAGTTTCTGGCCTCATTTTAGAATTTCCTCCCCTTTCTTCCTTATCTTAGTTCTCCCAGTTTTTTAATAGCAGAAGATGTAAAATAACCTAATCATTTGGATAACTCAGAAGTTTTACCTTTAGATAATTTCCCTCCTAGAAATACTGTAATATTTGAGAAAATCTCTTTAATTTTCATTATCTTCATAAGTAAATGCTTTTTAATAGTAAAGAGTAGAAAGAGTGCTGTCATTTATTTCCCTTCCTTCCAATATGTCATGCAAACTATCTTCAACTGTCTAATAAAAAGAAAAAGAGATCATAGATAATATAAAATAATTAAAAATCCTCAAAGCATCTACATCAATTTTTTAATGGCAGCCAAAGAGTTACACTGTCCAGAGTGCTGACATGATGCCCATAGAACTGGGTAAGTCTTGGCCCACCTTCAAGGCTATCAAGACTTATAACAGAATTCTCCTGGTAGAACAGGAGAATTTGTGAGAGCTGTCTTCTAACTGTTCACTAGCAAATCCTTTCTTTGTAAGGCAATGTGGCAACATTTCAGGGGTTGATTAAGATTTATGTGCTAGTAGATGGGTCTGGTGAAGGGAGAGTTGCAAGTGAGCAGAAAAGAACCTTCAAGGAGGGTGTTAATAGAAGAAATGCACTGTTAGGAGACAAAGGGAATTTGAACTGCAAGGAAGGGGATTGAAGTGCACCTCAACTCAACTTGGGGTCTGTGCCCAGCTTACAAGAGGTCATTCTGAGGGAAGGATTCATAGCAAGGCAGCTATCAAACAGTGCAAAGAGTGAGCAAGAGGGGAATTGTAGCAGGAAGGGAGCATGGAGGCAGTAGGCTTTTAATGAGAACAAATGCAGAGGTCTACTGGGGATAGCCTGCAGAATGCTGTGCCTGGAGCAGCTGTTTTGCCGTTGGGGAATTCTTCACATGAACACAAAGTATTTAGAAATGAACTCTCAGCTGGATTGGTTGTCTAAAAGACAATCTAAAGCTGTGACTCTAGGTGGTGGTTGTAACACACTTTATATTAAAAAAAAACAATCAATCATATGGAATCTAGAATAGGAAGAGACATTTCACACAGTCATAGCAATATATGCATTTAACCTATCAGATGGTACTCTTGTACGTTTGCATGACCTTCTAGAGATTAGGGCACAGGGCGGTCACCTTGGTCTTCATGCACTCTGCCAAACCCCAGAAGGCATCAGAAGAGCATGCCAAGTTCTCAGAGTGTATCAACCTTTGTTCTCTCATTCTTTTTCTTTGTGGATGGCACTGTTCTGCCTCATCAGTCTAGTGATACAGTCTGGTTGGATTTATCTAGTTAATCCTTCTGTAGCTCTTTCAGCCACGGGAAGCACATCTTCTCCTCTCTTCTGATTTCAATGGAAGTCAGTCATGTGGGCATGGCACAAAGAAATTGGCCATATATGCATGCAATTGTATGCAATTGTTTGTGTTTTAGGAAGGAAACAGGAATTTATTAAAGTACTTACTATGTGCCAGGTACAACAGTCCTGGGAGGTAGGAGCTATTATTATCCTCATTCTATAACTGAGGAAACTAAAGTAAATAGAGGTAAAGTGACTTGCCTGGAATCAGGCTGGGACCAAATTCAAACTCAGGTCCTCCTGAATTCAAGCCCAGTACTCTGTGTACTATGGTATCAACTAGCTGTAAATGTTTTGAATTTACGGTCTTAGAAACAAAAGGAATAAATAGTACATATTACCACCCTGAATATCCCATCTCCTCCTAAATCCAGGAAGCTGTTAATCAGACTATACATGTTCCCTTAACTTGGAAGATTACAGACACAGTCCTGGTTCTCAGACTTAGCCTCTCTCACTTAAAACTGCAAGACTCCCCTATCTGTTTTATCATTTATTGTCTCTCATAGGGGCAGCAGTAAGTCTATTAGGAAACCAACGCACTCAAGCCAGCCCCCAGTGAAGTTGGCCCCACCCTCCTGCATCTTATTAACATGGCTGGCTCTGTGGTTGGTCTGGAAAAGACTCCAGTCAATCCCTGATGCAACTTTACCTCTAGTTAAGTAGCAGGGGATTAAAGTCTAGGGCAGATTTAGGCATGGGGAAAGAATCCCTCCTATCACCATCCATCCTTCTCTTTGAACTGCTACTTCCTCAATGTATACTGAGATATATCTTAAGCAATTTTCTAAAACAATCCAGCCTGCTGCCTTGTTCCTGTTTATTTCTGGGCCAAATTCATTGTCCATTTGTGGGATCTGTTCTAGAGAGATAAAGTCATAAATGAGACCCTCTCATCTTCCAAGAAGACATTCCTTCTGAATGTGATTTAGATATGGATAAATTTATCCTAACTTTTATCCTAATATCCTCCTTTCTTTTTTTAAATTTAATTTAACATTTCATTTTTCCAAATTATATGCAAAAACAATTTTCACATTCCTTTTTTCAAATTTTAAGTTCCAGATTCATTGAGAAGGCAAGCAGTTTGCCATTTCCCCTAGCACCCCAGTAATGTTCCTTCTGCTCCTGTAGATACAGAACCTCCTGTAGATCCAGATGCTTGGTAAATTCCTTCAGTTTCTTCTGCATTTATTCCTCAAGTCTCACACATCCCCCTGGAATCGGCTGGATGGGGTTATGTCTCAAGCTTCACACTTCCCGTGACATCCAGGTAGGATTTGGAAGTGGGATGGGGGGCAGGAAAAGTAGAGACCCCTACTGTTGTCAGATGCTAGAGATAATGAAAAATTAACTTTTTTCTGCTACACTATAATACCTAAGAAAAAATGAGAAAATGTAAGGCAAAAATCTAACCATTTTTCATAGCTGACATATTTTGTGTCTGCTACCTGTGAGCTAGGTAAATCAGCCTGTAGCAAGGTCCCTGAGGGAGAGGCAAGTGGAATCATATGTCAAGCAGGTCAAGCCAATGCCCCTGCCTCCAGCTCCACTTCTCCTAAGACCTCAATGGAGACAGTCTAGGACTCTGAGTCCAAGAGCCCTGGAAATAATAGTGTCCTATTCTTTCATCCCACCCCTCCTAACTCTGTCTCCAACTCTTCCCTGCATCAAGGGAAGCAATACCTATGGAGTTGTGACCTGGCAATTTCCTTTGCAGAAACTTCCATAGCCACTGGAGAGCTGGAAAAGGCAAGTTCTTGATTCCCAAAGCCCTTGGCACTATCAAATGACTCAGTGTAAGAAACTTGCATAGTCTTATTAATGATGATGAAATTAAAGAAAATGAATCACTGTCTGCATTGCTACCACGGGGTCCTTTCTAACCTGCTGTGTGTGGTCTCCCTTATTATTAAAATGTGAGCTCCTTGAAAATAGAAACTGCTTCACTTTTCTATTTGTAACCTCTCCCTCCTCCCCACCTCCCCAGTGTTTAGAATAGTGATTTGCACATAGTCACAGTGGATAGAATGCTGGGTCTGAAGTCAGGAAGACCCATCTTCCTGAGTTCAAATCTGGCCTCAGAAACTTACTAGCTGAGTGGCCCATGGAAAGTCACTTAACCCTGTTTGCCTCATTTTCCTCATTTGTAAAATGAGCTAGAGAAGGAAATGGCAAACCAGTTCAGTATCTTTGTCAAAAAAAAAAAATCCACATTGGACAATGAAGAGTCAGACACAACATAAAATAACTCAACAGTAACAATAACATTTGCTTAGCAATTCCCTCGCCCCCCTTTATTCACTCATGAAAAAAGGTTCTAAATGCTTTGCAAAAGTTTAGACCCTCATAGTAGCTTTTAGAAATCTTCCCCTCAAATGAAAAAAAAAATCTGATCTACCTGTGAAATGAGGGATCATGGGATGTTGGATCTGTTGGAGTCAGGCATATACGTTAACAAGCATTTATTAAGCACCTACTGCATGCCAGGCACTATGCTAAGCACTAGGAATGCAAAGGGCAAAAGACAATTCCTACGCTCAAGAAACTCATGGTTTAATGTGGAGATAACATGCAAACTGTGTAAAATAATATATATATTGGATAAATTAAAGATAATGGATGGAGGAAAGGCACTGGCATTGAGAAGGATCAGAAAAGACTTTTTATAAAAGGTACAATTTTAACTAGAATCTGAAGAAAGTCAGGAGGTGGAGATAAGGATAGGAAACTCCTCAATGTTTTTCTATTCAAACACCATGTTGAATTTATTATCTATTCCAAAAGGAAAGCAAGCTGTGCATAATAAAGCTTCTCAGTTTCATGTAAAATCATCTTTTTTCTGTTCTACTCTATATATGGAAAGGTTCACTTAATTGGTCTTTGTTAGCATCAGAGTAAAAAAAATCAGAAAAAAAATCCTTCTTTCACCTTTCAGGAAATATCTTCCTATCTGAGACAAGGCATTATTTCTTCATTACTCTAAGTACTCCCTGCTCCCAACACTCTTTGAACCTTCTTATTTTGAAACAATAAGAGATTGTTTTCTGTTCTACATGACTTCAGGAGAGGAACATTTTAAGCACATTTGAATGTACTTAATGTGCTGTTCAATTAGTTATTTACATGTATCAAAAGGGTAGGTCACCTTTGAAAAATACTATTATTTCTTTTGACCTCATGGACCATGAAGTAGTGGGCAGCTCTGATTTTCTTGCTAAATTTTAAACTTGGAAAAATGAAAAACAAATCTATGTCTGTGTGAACAGTCCTTCAGTCTCTCCAAACATAAGAAACAGTGGCATTGGCTTGAATCATGGGGCTTCAATAATAACTTTGCACAAGTTCACTACCCCCAGAGACACCTTTGACAGCTTTCCCACTCCAAAGCCTACAGAGACTGCTTGGGTAGAAGCCAATGAAGTGAAGAGTGTTTCTGTGGTGGCTGTGATTACCAGGCATACACAAACCTTTCCAACCTCTCTTTTTTTCAAGGTCATAAGTATCTCATATCCAGGCTTGTTTATATTTCAGAAAGAATTGGTTTGCACACATCAAACTTAATCTCCTCTAAACAAGAATTTAATCTGTGTGGTTGGATTCCCCCCCACCCGTCTCTAAATGAATGGTTTTCTTTCCACACACTGGCAGTCAAAAATTCATTTCCCAGCCCTTTCTCTTCTGTCAACCAAAATCATTTCTGTCATTTGAGATTCTACGAATTCTTCTTTACTTTAGATACCTTTTAGGCTGACACCAAAAATCCTTGGGAAACCTGGAGTCCTATTAAAGATTTTCCTTTTCCCATATAAATGATATTTTTCTAATTTACATATTTGCCCTATTAATCCAAATTAATTTTCCTTGAGTTCAGGGATTACTTCTAATCATACCATATTTCTTCTTTCTTTCAGGTAATAAAACAAGTTTTCTGTTTAGTCACAACCTATTGTAACACTTTTAAAAACATAGTAGAGAGGAGATCAAATGCATAGGAATGGTGAAGACTATGAGGACAGGTACCGAAGTGTCATGCATAGAAGGTTTGTCCATCTTGGAGTCAGGAAGAGCTCAATTCAAGTACCATCTTTAATAACAAACTATGTGTATCACCATAGGCAAGCCATTTGCAAAGATGTGTAAGACAATTAGTTGCAGATGTATTGCTGCTCTGCAGTGAAATACCAGATGCAGACTAAAAAAAAAAATGATGGCTAATGACAAAAGTAACATAATCAGAAAATTGAAATCAATAGATTTTGAACTAGGTAATCTTACATCATAGGGACATTGCCAGTAAAGATACTCTGTATATAATACTACACTTATTCTAGGTGTAAAACATGTTTGTATCATACTTTCAGTGTGCATAAACTGAAAGAAAATTGTATTTCTTCCCATCTCTGCTGTTTTCAGAGGATTTAGCAAAATAGCTGCCACTGTGGTCACCCAACCTGATTGGGATGACATGTGCTGGATGTTATCTGCATGGTGGATGTTCAGCTGAAAAAACCAAATAACTATGGTATTAAACCATCGTCTTAAAAATAACTAACATCCTAGAGATAATCATCACATGCCACTTCATTACAGGAAATGCATACCAAATGTTTCATTTTGTTTAGACCTAAAAAAAAAAAGAGGCCTAATTTAGGCTTTTGTTGTTGTTGAGTTGTGTCCGACTCTTCGTGACCCCATTTGGGGTTTTCTTGGCAGAGATACTAGAGTGGTTTGCCATTTCCTTCTCTAGCTCATTTTACAGATGAGGCAACTGAGGCAAACAGGGTTAAAAGACTTTCCCAGGGTCACATAGTCAGTCAGTGTCTGAGGTCAAGTTTGAACCCTTAACTCCAGGGCTTTCATTCTATCCACTGCACTACCTAGTGGTCCCTAGCTTAGTGAGGGAATGACAAAATAGACAATTTAAGAAGGGTTGGTTTTCCATGAACATTCACACTTATCCACCATACCTTGGTCCATTTGTGACTCATTTCTCTAACTGAGTCAAGTATTCTGAAAGCATGCAGGCTGGTCACATTACTTTTCATATGTATCTAATCCCATACTATTTTTCCTATGCTTTCGTCAAATAATGAGGCATTGATGGGGAGCCAAAACAATAAAAAAATCAGGAGATTGTTCTCCACTGAAGGGGAGTGTGAACAGTGGAGTGAGTGGTCAGTAGGACTCCTTAGCAAACCTATTTGCAGAGGCCTCCTGCTAATCCACCTATCCTTTAAGGAAACTGAGCAGAGAAAGCCAACAATGATTGATTAGAAGTAATCCACCAGGTTCAACAGGTAGGTCAACAGGTAGGAAGCATAGGTAGGAAGTACAGTCATTGGAATAGAGTAGAAACTCAGATAAAATCAGAGTCTTTATGGAGTGAGTCAAAGATAAATGAAGATGGCAGATTTTAGTCTGTCGTGGTTTGAATAACTCATCACCCTGGTGGGCATATCATTATAATGCAGTAAGTATGTAATAAGCACCTAGCTATGCTAGGTAATGAAAATGTTTATTTCTACTGAGAAGATACAAAATGGAAATACATGGTCATTTGAGGAGGGAATGACCACTAATGACAGAGGAGGTTGGAAAAGGCTTTCTATAGGAAGAGATACTTGACCTGACACTTGGAGGGAGTAAAGGACTACTTACAGTAGTTGGAAGTGAAGATAAAGAGTATTCAGAACATATGGGATATCCTGCGCTAGGCAGAGATTGAAGCCATGTTGGCTGGAAGGTATAGTGAGTAACAAAGAGCACTGTGAAATAAGGCTGGGGAGGCTGTAGTTTATCCTATAGGCAATGGGAAACCATCAAAGGTTTTTCAGAAAGGAAAATGGCATGGTCACATGTGTATCTTAGAAAGGTATTTTTTTGGGGGGGGCAACTATTTGGAGGTTGATTTGGAGAGTGGAAAGATTGGGAACAGAGAGGACAATATGAAAACTAATGCATCAGTTCAGCTGACAAATGATGAAGTATGACTTTTATTTATTATATTAGGTCAGCAGGAATGGAAAAAAGAGCATGGATGAGAAAGCTGATATGGAAGCAGAATCAATAAATTAACAACTGATGAGAAGTGGGGAAGGGAGAAGGGAGAAGGAAGAATGATGATCTAGTTCTGGAGAATCTGGGTGACTAATAGAATGGTGGTGGCTTTGGCAGAAACTGGGAAGTTAGGAGAGCTGAGTTTAAGGGGAAAGACAGTGTGGTCAATTTGGAACATGTTGAGTTTGAGATGCTCATGAGATATTCAGTTGAAGATGTCCAGCAGGTAATTGGCAATGTAGGATTATAGCTCAGGAGAGAGATTAGGTCTAGACAGATAAATGCATGTTTGAGTCATCTGCAGAGATGGTGATTGAATCCACAGGCAGAGATGAGGTCAACAAGAAACAGAGTGTATACAATGTTCTCTTGCTTCTGCTCATTATTTTGTGCAAGTCTTTCCATATTTTTCTAAGATCATTGAGCTCATGATTTCTTATAGCAGAACAGTATTCCCTCTCCCTCTCCTATCCAAAGGAAGGTAAATTTTGATGGCCAGAAGCTGCCCAGTTTACTGGCTAGATCCTTCCTTCCTTCCTTCCTTCCTTCCTTCCTTCCTTCCTTCCTTCCTTCCTTCCTTCCTCTCTTTTTTTCTTTCAAAAAACCTTAAATTCAGTTCATCTGAAGCTCATAGATTGAACCACAATAGGTCCCTGCCCAAGCTTCACTTAATGGCTGTATTTTGGGCCCTCTGGCTTACAGTGAATGTCCATAGTAACTGCTTTTCTTTGGACCATCAACCCTGAGGGTCTTCCCCTCCCAGCTTGATCTTTTTCTTTTTTTTTTTCTAATTAAGGGGGCCATTCCTGGACTCACTTCTTAAAGAGACCAATTCACTGAATGGGTGTTACCTCACTCTAACTGAGTACCTGAAAAGACCCTAGCCTAAAAGGGCCAGGGTCTCCCATTGCATCCTGTGCCATCTCTAGTCATCCTGATGAATATCCAGTCCCTGGATCTAGATGGCTGTGGAGGAGAAAGTGAGGCTGATGACTTTGCACAGCACTCCCTCACTCAAATGAAAGTCATGCGAGTCATGTCATAATTTCTCAATGTCATGGACCTCTTCAAAAATAGAGGACAAACACAATTCCATCATAAACATATACCATAACTTGTTCAGTTATTCCCCAATTGATGGGCATCCCTGCAATTTCCAGTTCTTTGCAACCACAAAGAGAGCTGCTATAAACATATATACCCAAATTTACTATAGGACATATGAAGAAAGACTCTATTTAAATCCGGAGAAGAACTGATAAATAGAAGAATGTATAGAATAATTTTAAATATATATAGATATATACACATACATATGTGTGTATATGTACAATGTATATGATATATATGTATATATACATATATACTTATTTGTATCTAGTGGTAGCCATCTTTAGGGCAGGAAGAAAGAAGGAAGAAATAAATTTACATGATAATTTTATTGTATATTTGTAAGGAATTGCAAGTTGTACATAGTAGATTTGGTTTCATGGGCAATCATCTTTTTTTATCATACTATGTTATGAAAATGCGTGTTTTATTCCATAAATTAAAAATAAAATAAAAGAAAGTTAAAAAAGAAGCAGAATGTAGAGAGAGAAAAGAGTTGCAGCTCTTGATTCCTTCCCCCTTTCCCCAGACTTTTCCTCCTGAATATTCTGTCCACCATTGACTTCTGTGACACTGTCTCTGTCTGATTTTCCTTTCTTTCTTAGTCTCCTTTGCTGTGTTACCTTCCATCTTCTACATCCTACATATGGATGTCCTCTGAGACTCTGTTCTGCCCTTTTGTCTAAAGAAGAGAACCGTGGACTTGGACAGAGTAGTTTCAGTACGGTAGTGGAGTCAGAAACCAGGTTGCAATGGGTTGAGAAATGAGTGCATATTGAGGAAGTAGAAGTATCTAAGCACTGATCACTTTTTCTAGGTCATCGGTTGAAAAAGGAAAGAGATGTAATTGCTTGCCATGAGGGCAAGATCACTTAAAGGTTGACAAACAAAGAGATCTGCATACATTAGTAGGCAGTGGAGAAATAGCCCAATAGTAAATAAGGAGAGATTAAAGATGAGAAAGGTACAAGAAAGAAGCAAAAGGGAAAACTTCCAGAAGAGATAGACAAGTATTATAAGCCCACTGGGTTTAGAGCTGGGTGGAAGCACCTAGTTACAGGCTCATAGTATCACAGATTTAGAGCTTGAAAAGATATTAGAGGCTATCAAACCCAGCTTTCTCATTTTACTGAAAAGGAAACTCTAGCTCAGAGACTTCAACTGGTTTGACCATAGTCACTATTTTTTGTAATACCAAGCAGCTGTGTAATATCAAGCAACCAAGTGTTTTGGGGACTAACACATCAGTCGACTCCCCAATGAAATATCCTGGTTGGAGTGAACCTTACCTTCTCTTGTCTAAAAATATCAGGGGCTTCTTGGGTGGTAGTTATCCCTACGTGGCTAACTGGTAGAGCTTGTTAATGAATGGTCTTTCCTTCGAAGCTGATACTTAAAGTAGTGAACTCATTGCTGCAAAAATGATTTAAAAATTTTCTTTACAGCACCCCTGGGAGTCTTCAAATTACTCAAATTTGCTATCCTTTGTGGCAAACTGAGGTAAATGTATGTCATGTATGAGGTTTTTATGGCCAGGATTTAACACCTAACTTATGAGTTCAACCTGAATTTCAGAATATGCTTCCTTGGGGGCTCATAATGTGTCCACCTCAGAAAGGCTAAAGTGATCCGGTACAGCAAAAAGTCTTTAGCAGCTTACTTAAAATGCAAGCAGAGTTTAAACCATCATGGCTGAATCATCCAACTATAAGCTGTGTAGTGGAATATGAGAATTAATTGTTTGTTTTGCTTTTTGTTTTCTTGTATTGGATACTAATGAAATTGTTGAGATGGTTAGCAAAATGTATTGTTTGTTTCACATCCTTTATGAAAAACGATGCAGAAACTTAGAGCATATGAAAATTGTGCATTTCATGGCCTTCAGGACAAAAGGAGTTGATCAATCACTAAAAATGATAACCAGCACAAATGCCCTTAATCAATGAAAATACTGGTTAAGAATGGGCTGAAATGCAAACAAGTTGGTTATATAAAAAAAGAATTCAGCTGATATTCAGATGTTTTTCAGTCATGTCATGACTTCATGAACCCCTTTGGGGTTTTCTTGGCAGAGATGTGTGAGTAATTTGCTATTTCCTTCTCCAGATCACTTAACAGAAGAGGAAATAGAGGCAAACAGGATTGAGTGCCCTGCCCAGGGTCATACCGTAAGTGCCTGAGGCCAGATTTGAATTCAAGTCTTCCTGACTCTTGGCCTGGAGCTTTATTCATTACACCACCTAGATGTCCCAAAAAGACAATTACATAGTATGATAAAATTTTCTCAGAAGCTTTAAGTCATTAAGAGTGTTTATGGGTTTATGACACGATATTGATAACTATGCAAAAGAACTCTAATTGACAAAATCTTTGATCTCAGTACTAGACTGACAGGCAAGAGGTATGGTTATCACTTTATGTCGGAGAGCCTCAGTTTATTCATCTATAAAATAGAATAAAATCATAGAATTCAGTTCTGGAAGAGACAGAAATAATTTTGTCCAATGCTCTCACATTTGACAGGTAAAGCAATTGAGATCAGACATCAAGTGAGTTGGCCAAAGTCTAGCACCTAATGATAAGGACTGTAGGTCCTCTGTCCACAAATCTAGTTTTAGGGAAGGAAAAGAAGGACAGACTGAGAATAAAGTGCTGCAATGGCATCAGTTCAAATTTGTAGAGTTTGTTAAGGTTTACAAAGCACCTTTTTTCCCTCACAATAGCCCTTTGAGATAGGCTATAACAAGCATTATTAAACTCTTTTTACAAATTAGAAAATTAAGTCTTAGATGAAATGAGTTGCCTATAGACACAGAGCTCTCACAAAGTCACAAAATCTCATAGTTGGAACGATCTTAAAGACTAACTCAATTCATACCTAACAATCCCTTGAGGAAATCACAGATAAGAGTTTATTTAATAACTACTTGAAGACATTCCATGGGTGAGTACCATATCTTAAGCCTAGCCCATTGAGATGATTTCTAACACTGGTTCTCATTAAATGAAGAAATAATCATGGAAAGGAGAGATAACTGACGAATGGATTCTGATTATTATGAGATGTCCCTAAATGGGACTTCCCTGGATATGCAATCATTGAAGATTGGATGGGAAGATGACTGAGAAAAATATAGGCAAAGAGACTAGAAGACCTTTATGATTTTTGGGTAACTGAAAAAGGTTATGAACTCCTGTCAGCTGAGTTACATGAGAAAATAAAAACTCTTCGAATGTCTTTAAAATTTTGATCTCTACATCACACTGAAACCCTGAATCTCAGTGGAATATGGAAACATAAAATCACAGAAAGTAAGTTTATTAACTCTATGTTTCTGATAATGAAAGTAATTCAACACATTACCATCAAAAGCTCTCCTGTAAGTCTACGTCTCTCTCTGAACCATCTTTTATTCTGTGCGTTAAAAAATGCTTCATTGATATTCTTTTCTGTTGTTGTTATTTTTTGGGGGTATTATTATCCCCTATTCCCTTCCCTCTCCCTCAAAGTAATAACACACACACGTACACACACACACAAACACACACACCCTTGTGTAAGGTACTGTGCTTGTCTTCCCATAGTTCCCCAACAAAAGTAATTTTCTTTTTTGTCATCTTTGCTAATCTGCTGGGTATGAAGTAAAACTTGAAAGTCCTTTTAATATGCATTTCTTTAATTTTCGATAATGTGGAACTTTTTTTCTCCATAGGGCTGTTGATAACTTGCATTTCTTCCTTCCAAGACTGCTAGTTCATAAACCCTTGACCATTATCTATTGAGGGATGGCTATCATTCTCATATGTTTGAATAAATTCCTTATGTATTTCGGGTATCACACCTTTATTAGAGACAGTTGTTCCAGAGGGTTTTTTTTCCCAGTTAAATATTTCCATTCTGATTTGAACTGCATTGATTTTGCTTGTGCAGAAGCTTTCCAATTTTATGTAATCAAAGGAGTCTGTTTTATCTCATGCAATCCTCTTTATCACCAGTTTGGTGATAGAATTCTTGGTCACAACCTCTTCTCTCATCCACTAGTGATCCACAGGTAACTTACTGACCACTAAAGCCTTACACACAGATTGCAAAGTAGCCACCTCTACCCAATTCTTTATTCCTGAAGTTGATTTTTCAAACCTTTATATTTAGAACTTTGTATTTACCTCTATTAAATCTCATCTCATTATATTAGTGTAGTCTTTTAAGAGCTTTTTAGAAATCGATCTTCTAGACTATGGGAAAATAGGGACATGAATGCACTATTGGTAGAGCTGTGACAAGATAGGAGAAAGCATTCTGGAAAGCAGTTTGGAACTATGCCCTGAAAGTTACTAAATCATGCATGTTCTTTGACCCAACAATAGCACTGCTAAGCCAAAGGTTCTATATGTACCAAAATATTTATGGATGTTTTTTTTTTTTAAACATAACAAAGAACCGAAAATAAAAGGGACATCCATAAAATGGGAAATGATTGAACAAATTATGGCATATGAATGTCAAAGGATACTATTGTGTCGTTAGAAATAATGAAAGAGACAATTTCAGTGAAACTTAGGAAGACCTATAACGAGCCAATGCAGAATAAGGTACACAAAATAAGCCAATAGTATATCGACACACATTTATCAAGTGCCTACTATGTATCAGCCATGGGGCTAAGCTTCACATGGTCTATAAAATCAACCAAACATGTCCTGCTACAACCAATCTTGATCTGAAACACTGTTCTCTCTTAGCCTGGTGTAAACAGAAAGGTCCAGAATCTCCCAGTGCTAGGCACTGGTGCAGTGCAGCCTGAAAAGGGATGAAGATATCTTTGGCCTGAGTCTCCACCAAATGAGTGGAGCTGCAGAAAACTAATCCACAACCTATTTCAAGTGTTCCAATTCATCTGCCACCAACTGCTCCCCCTGAGGCTAGCAAATTCCAACCACCTGTTACTTTACCTATTTCTGTCTTAGTTAGTTGTTGGTTCCCTAGGAATAAATGAGTCCCATACTCCATCTCCAATTCTCTCATCCCCATCTTCCTTCACTATACTTTTCCCATGTTCCACTCCAACTCTGCTTACTCCTTCCATTGTGCTACCTGTAATTCCCATTCCATCGTGAACAAATTTCCCTTTTCCTTTTATATTCCTTCCATTTACTTGCATCCATTGAGATCTACTTTCTCCTAGATTATATTAACTATACTTTCTTCCATACCCCTATCACACTGTGAGAGTCTGAACACTCCTTGTTCCCCATAACCAGTGCCTATATCTCAAAAAATCAAAGAAGAAAGAAAAGAATCCATATGTACAAAAATACTTATAGTGGCTTTTTATGACAAAGAACTAAGGTGACTTTCTGAGGTGACTAAGAGAATGGCAAAGATCAAGGAAAAAATTAATTGGCAGTTGTTGGAGGAAAGTTGAGAGAGCAAGTATATTGGTACATCTTTAGAAGAACTGTGAATTGTTCTAACCATTCTGAAAAGCAATTTGAAATTATATACCAACATGTACTAAAGAGTGTAAACCATTTGATCCAGAATATTAGTGCTAGAAATATATCCCAGAGAGCTAAAAGAAAGGAAAAAGACCCATATATATGCAAAAAATAGCTGTAGCAAGACTTTCTTTATAACAGGTGTTTTTTTTTTTTTTAAGATGGATGACCATCAATCAGGAAATAGTAAAAGAAATTATAGTACATGAATATAATGAAATGTTATTGAACCATCAGAAATAACTAAAGGAACATAACTAAATGCAAAACTAAAGAGATATAATTAAATGGAAATCAATAAATTTATTATTATTAATAATTAATTATTGATTACATTATTAAAGGGACAGTTTGAGAAAAACATGGGAAGAGTTGCATAAATTGATGCAGAGCGGAGTTAACAGAACCAGCAGAATAATTAATACAATAACAACAATACTGTAATGAAAAACATCTTTGAAACATTTAAGAACTCTGATCAATGCAGTGAATGAATGATATTCCAGAGGAACAATGATGAAACATACTACCCAACTCCTGGCAGAGGAGCAATGAACCCAAGGTCCAAAATGAAACTTTTCTGCACATGACAAGTAAGTGTGTGTGTGTGGGGGGGGAAGATAAGGAGAGGGAGGTGTCAGCTAGTGATAGTGTTGCCAATAAAAAAAAGAAAAGAAAAAATTAAAGAGGGTCATTAAAGAATCTTTAAAAAATGCAGAGTTCAAAGGAAATCACAGAGAAATTGAACGGCTTTGCAAGTAAAATTTTGTATATATATACACACTTTTTAAAAATGAGCTGTACATAATAAAGATTTGTAATTCCACATAATAATTCTTTTCTACTTTGCATATGGAACAATTTCAGTCTCTGAATATAGAACTTACATGAATTTCAAACTCAGGGAACTTCCCTTCTGCACTGAAGTGTGGACTTGATGAAGAAAGTCTTCTCTTGGTGTGGTGCTTCATTGCCATCAAAATAAAGTTGTCTTTTTTTTCCCAAAAAAGTCTGCCATGTGATTTAAAATCACAGCCTTGTACTGTACAAATCCAAAAGTCAATCCCCTAAAGTTCTTTGTTGATCTGTTCTTTTCTATATCTGTCAGTTCCGTAATGCATTTGACACATAGGTGTTCCAAATTTCCCTGGTTGTTCTCAGAAAAAAGTTATTCCTTTATTTTTAAAAATTATTTATTTTTAGCATTAATTAAAATTTTTTTTTAGTTCCAATTTCTCTCCCTTCTTCCAGCCCCTCCCCTACCCACTGAGAAGGGAAGAAAAACAACATCGATTATATATGTACAATCATGTAAAACTTATTTTTGTATTAGTCATGTTTCAAAAACTGAAAGAAAAATAAAGTTTAGAGGAGTATACCTCCACCTGCACCCAGAGTTCAACAGTTGTCTCTCTGAAGGTGAATAGCACTTTTCATCATGGGGTCTTTAGAATTGTCTTGGATCATTACATTGATCAGAATCCCTAAGTCTTTCACAACTGATCATTGCTACAGTACTGTAACTTTGTGCAATGATCTGGTTCTGTTTACTTCACTTTTCATTAGTTTATATAGAATGGGAAAACACAGTTCCTTTTTGAAGAGGATTCCTATCTTAGTCCAATGACATCTCTCTTTCAAGCAAATTTTGGCTTTTATTAGATTGACCTATATTAGCAGCATTAATCAAACCACAATGCTGTGTTAAAGCCAAACATACAATGTATAGAACATGACACAATAATCGATATGCAATTAAAACATAATAAACAGAACAAGGAACAAATATGCAAACTGAGGTTACTGTAACACAAATAAACTCCAGTATATAAAAATAGTGCCAATAACTTTTTCCATGTACCAACAAATAGCAAATAATTTTACAAATGGCATGCAATACATCAAAGCACTTACTTCATCTTGCTCATAGTCCCATCAACCAACCTGATGATTAATCCACATAATATATTAATTAACAGCATCAGGAAAATATTTTGCATAAATCCAGAAAAACAGGAGATTGCTTGATTAAAGGATGTCAAATTTTTCCTGAGTGAATAAGCACATAGACATTTACAATGGAAACATAGAGACAAAAAAATGAAGACAAAATTTCCACTAGCCAAAATCAATAAAGCTGAACTGATTTAGCTCAGAACTCCAAACTATCTCTAAAAATTCCAGCCACAAGAGAGAATGAAAATAACCTTTTAAAAATAATGAAAGAACACATTTCAATAACAGGAGAGAAAGAAATACAAAAAAGATTATTTTTCAAAAATTCATTCTCAAGCATAAGTATCAAGCTGCTTTAGTGGTTGCTTTACATGGACTCACTAAATGTGTCTAACGTGGAATGGGATTCTGTTGAAAGGTTATAGAAACTTCACATTTACTCTCTTGGTTCACACCTCAGACACCCTGACTCTTCCAGCTGAATCTGGAGGGGAAAATATTTCTTCTGTTCCTTTAAGAGGAAGTTACTGGAGTGGCTGGACATTTTCTTCTCCAGTTCATTTTATAGATAGAGACAAACAAAGTTAAGTGACTTGCCCTTGTTCACACAACTACTAAGTGCTTGATTCCAGATTTGAATTCATGGAGATAAGTCTACTTCCAAGTCCAGTGCTTTAGCCTCCTCACCACCAGCTACCTTAGTTAATCCACTTAACACTGATTAGCTTTTACAAATGTGATATTTACTTCAAAGATATGACAAAGACAAAAGTACAAAAATTACCCCTCTTCCAACACCTCAGAGATATACTCTCCACCCCTTCACCTTGGCCTCTGGGAGACTGAACTCAAACTCAGCTCAATCTCAGTATAGCATTAGTCTCACCAAGCTCTTGTCTAGATTCAACACAATCTCATGGTGAGTTTTGATCACAGCTGTTAGTGGACTGGGTTACAAATTTCATTCTTAGAGTTCACTTCTTGCCCCTAGTGGCATTAACACTGGGTTGTCTGCAAAACCTGTGAAAGAATAATTCCCAGATTTGGGTAGTCACTCTCCTTACCTTTCAACAATTACAAGATTGTAGTTTCTACTCTTTTCACCTAAAATTAAAGACCAAATGCAGGTAAAGAATTCAGTACAGTATTCACAGGTCATATCTTGGCCTTAGTGGGAGGAAGGCTACAGCCCTCTCTCCTTAAAGTACTGCCTATCTCTCTACAAGACATCATGAGCCAAGGAATCAATCAAAGAGTAGAGCAGACAAAGAGAAAATGGCGGACACTTTAATTTCTAGTGACTTTTTGAAGCTACTACCAGTTCCAACTATGCAGCCCATCAAAGAAGGTGTCACTTACCACATGTTTAGCAGAACAGAACATCTCACCAAAGTATGTCCATTATGTGCCATCCATCACAAATCTCCTAAAAGCAGTCTCCAGCCTCTCCTTAGTGGTACATTGATGAACATAGTAGTCCCCATTATATTCCTCCTTTCTCCCCTTTTGAAAAATTTGCCATCCTTAGTAAATCATCTGGGGTATATTTTGAACACATTGTCCTTATCTTTAATTTAGAACAATTCCCTTGGGTCTCAGGGAGGCATGAGTACTGTCATTGCAACTGTTTCTCTCCTATCATATGGAAAAAAAGTCTCACAACAGTCAATGTAATACAATCGTATACAGACTCGTATGTACGGTTTCCATACACGGGAAACAAAATTGTCCCCAAATATGAATTAAATTATTCAGATACAACAAACAAGGGATGTTACACAAAATTTATCAAAGATTAAGACTTGCTCAGTACTTACCAAGTGGCAGATCTCCATTGCACATGCTTAATTAGCACAACAATACAATGAAGTTTTTAAAGGTACTTTTCCTACATTGGTGCTTACAGCTAGGAGTGGAAATTAGTTGTTTCTTTTTTGCTCTTCTTTCCTATTGCCTATTCTGTCTAGGTAAACAGAAAGAGGTAACAGACATAGTAATAGACATAGACAGTTCTACAACTCCATTTTCCCCCACTTAATGGTATTTTACTTTTTCTCATAGTATATATGTATATATGCATACTTACATATATATACACTCACATATATGTATATATACATATACACATGTATATGTGTGTGTATATGTATATATATTTCATTTATAAATAAATATAAAGATAGCTTTCAACATTCACTTTTATAAGATTATAAATCCTTTTTTAGCACATAGCTAAGAGGGAAACATAGAATTCTGATTAGCCTGATTCATTTTACTGAATGTCTTCTGTTTCTACCTATTAGCTGATCATCACAACCAGATACCAATAGTCTTAGGGGGAGGAGGCTGGTCAGCCTCATCTTCCTACCCATTAGTCTTCTGTAGCTACCATTTTCTGTAGGTCAGATTGAGTTCCAGCCCTGTGGAGAAGATAAGGAAATGCTCACTCTTCTGTCCCACTTCTACGATCTTTCTTCTTTCCTCTGGAGGTGTTGTCACTCTCCATCTGTCTTCTGAAACCTAGAAGACAATGAAGTCAGGAGTCTCAGTTTTTTCCTCCGGTTCTCACTAACCCATTTCTCCAGAAGGGTCATCAGCATTTTGAAAGGTGAGCTCCAAATTCCATAGCCTTCTATTTGGGCTTTTTGTCTCAAGTAACGCCTGTCTCCAATTCATTCTCCTTTCAGTTGCAAAAGCATTAATCTTGAGGCACAAGTCTAACCATGTTCTGTTTATTATTCTATAAGGGACAGTGATTATAAGTTCTGTATATTAGGTCCCAGCACTATGAACTGCAGACTGTAAATTCCCTTGCTTAATCACAGGAAGCTAACTAGAGGCCCTCCACCCTTATTTTTGTCTTGTTACGGTGACTAATCCTGGTGTGACAGAGGTGACTCAACGATATGGAAAATCCCCCAGCTATTTTTGTTGCCTCTCTGTCCCCTATCATCCCTCTATTTCCTAACACAGAGAGATGGCCATGAGCACTTGGCCAACAATTGACTCTGTTTGCCAGTCTGTGGCCTGCTTATCTACTGATCCATTGGCTCACATAGATGTTCAAGCATCTGTTTATCAACCCAGTACATGAGTCTGCTCCTCAGCTTGGTAGAACCTCCTGAAAGGTTAAGATAGATCTGTCAAAGCCTACTCATCAGTTTGTTTATCAACCAATGAGATTCTGTACTTTGTGTACATCTTCCTGGAGGATCAAGACCAATGAAGCTCTGCGTTTTACTATGCCTGTTCTGTATCATTGAGGTATGAACCGTAAAACTAAGGCCCTGGAGAAATGGGACATCACTGATCATGAGGAAGATCTGAGATCCATTTCATCAGAGTGGGCCATGGATACTTTAATAAAGTGCTACTGGCTCAGAGATCTGCCTCAGTTCATTTTATTGTAGATTGAACAATTTTAGACCTCATATATATATACAACCTTTCCTCATCTACCAATTACATGACCCCCTGAAATTATTCTATATTTATCTTATGTATATTACATGTGTATGTGTATGGATGTGCATGTATATATATATATCAGTGTACAAATATAACTATAAACACACAGATATACATATATATATATATCTTTTTCCTGATAGAATGTAAGTTTCTCAAGAGCAGGGCTTGCTTTGCTCTTTGTTTTTGTATCTTTGATGCCTGGCAAAGTGCCTGGTATACAAAAAGTCCATAACAAATGATGGTTGATTATTTGTTGATCTTAAGAGATAGAAGAATGTGTTTAGGACTCTTAAAGAAAGACTGGCAAAAATGGTAAAAAAAAAAATGGTAAGAGAAAAAGAAAAAAAGGTAATATTACTCTAGGAATTAGCTGTTAAATTGGAGTCAGGAAATAAGAATAGAATTTTTTAAAGCTACATTTTGCTTTGATATAACAGATACCTCCCAAACACTGCCTTCCGTCTATATACATGCAAATGTGTACATACACACACACATACACACACACACACTCACAATAAGCAGAAAATGAACAAAATTATATTGTGGAGTAGTGTGATTTCATCTGGCAGCACATATCACTTCAAACTTTTGAAGTTTATCAGGAAGGAAGAAAGGATATGCATTTTAATTTTTATGATATAACCAGTGGATATCTTTATCTGGCAAGATTTGGAGGGTTAGGCAGAAAGCTAAAACAAAAGAAATAGAATCGCACTATTCTTTTCCCCTTCTTACCATGGGAATTTCAACCAGATTCCTGGAAGTGGAGGGGAGTCATCAGTTTTCCCAGATGACACCTTCTTTCTCCTCCTACTGGACAGTCCACTCCAGAGGCCAAAGTGGTGCTGAGGTGTTTGCACTCTAAACCACCTGCATCTGGATCACCAATGCCTCTATTAGCCTGGGAATACATGGTCCCAAGTTCCATAATTCATCAATCTCCATTATTTACATGGCTACATGTAAATGATTCATCAATGGTTCATCATATTTCATGGTTACATGGTTCAATAATCTCCATTATTTAGAAACTTATAAAAGTTGTTAATAAAAACAAAACCATAAGGTTCTTATCTTAATCGGTTCAATGCCTAGCTAGGGAAGCTCTAGTGCTCAGTATATCAAGCTAATCACCGTCATCCTCTCTCCTAGAGTTACAGTGCTCACTCTTACAATAGGAATCCAAGGCTCCATTCTGACAGTAGAATTTCAATTCTTGTCATAATTTTCTTCATGTCCTTGAGGCAGATGGGTATCAACATTATCCTTTGTATTTGTCCTGATTTTTTTTCAGCAGTGTCATTATTTATGCGGTTTTATAGATACTGTGTATAGTGTTCTTTTGACTCTGTATCAATTCCTGAAGTCTTCCCATGTTTCTTTGAATTTTTCTTATTTCATTACATTCATAAATCATAGTATAGGTTATAGTTTCTTCAGCTAGTATCCAATCATCAGCAAACAATTTGTTTACAAACATTTGTTTCCACAAATAAGGTTGCTGTAAACATTTTTGTACATATGAGCCCTTTTTTCCTATCATTAGCTTTCATGGAATATGCATTCAGTAGTGGGATCTTTGGGTCAAAGAATTTGAACAACATAGCAACTTTTCTTACTTGATTGCAAATTACTTTTGAGAATTGAAGGATGGCCTAGTACGGCTGGTAGACCTGGAGATCACAATCATACCCAAATATAAGGTAATAAAAATTCCACAAATGACTGTTTAGAACACTTAATCATCTTCAGTTTATGTTTTTAAACACCCAGAGTAATTCACGTCTTGTCTCTGAATTTGTTGCTGAATGCTCACAGAAAGGGTTGTTGTAAAGATCAAATAAGAACATGTCGGTAAGATATTTTTTCAGCTTTAAAGTGCTGTACAAATACTAATTTTTAGCTATTATCATTATTTAGAAGACCATTAAGAATTGATGGACTTTTTACAATGCAGGGGGCTAGGGGAGGCATTTTAAAGGACAATGCCTTCAACTTTCTAGGATATCAGAGTCCTTTCCAAAACTGGGAATACGGATATAAGTGCCAAGTGAAAACTCAGCTGATATGCTGAAGATGTGGTGATGAACCCATATGGAAATAGCCTACATTCTAATCCTGAAACTGTAACCTCTTCTCTCTCTCTCTCTCTCTCTCTCTCTCTCTCTCTCTCTCTCTCTCTCTCTCTCTCTCTCTCTCTCTCTCTCCCCATGTCAGTCTCTCTGTCTCTCCCATTGTGAAGGATGAGTCAGCCCTGATGAGGTCCATGAGGCATCCTCTGCTACCCTAAAAGAATCAGAGATTTTCCCAGTCCATAGCACAGTACCTGGTACATAGTAAAAACTTAGAGTCCCTCAGCTGGGATTGATTGGTTCTGCATCAGAGAAGATGACCAAAAACAAGTGAAACCTTGACACTGGTGTGACTGGCTAGAATACTTTGGAGTTCCTCAAGCTATCCATTGTCTCCATTGCTGACCTCATCAATGTTGGAAACTTACCAGTCAATGTTGCCTTGACTTATGGACACCAGCATTAGGTACCCCAGTGTCAGACTCCATAGGAACACTCTTTCCTGTTAGAGGGGGCAGAGATAGTATGTAGATTTCCAATGAACCAAAGGGCAGCAAGCAGTGCTTGGCCACAGCAAAGGTGCAGCATCCACAGCAGTACTAAGCCCTTGCAAAAGGAATAGGCACAGAGCCCACACAATGATCATGTTCTTCCAAAGGGGGATGGTGCTCAGACACTGGCACAAGGGTAGAGCGGCAGTATAATAGAATAAGCAGTGAAATGAGAAAGGAGTCAGTGGCATAGGACATGGAAGTGACCAGATTTTTGTTGGTACAGTAGTCAGGGGCTGTGACAATTTCCTCCCAGGGAAGCCTTAGGAGACCAAGACATGAAATTTTGGGGAGATACTTTGCTTTGGGGAGCAAAGACGAGGTATTGGAAAGTGCCTTGCTTTCTACTGATTGTAAATGAGTATCAAGTCCTCACAAAAGCAGAAAGTTCCCTCAGCAGAGACTTTTAAAGGAGCAAATATTTGATGTTCTTCATCAATTTCCCCTTCTCCCCCAAGGGGGAGGTTCTGGATGATGGATCAGGGAACACTGAGTAAATAGGTAATGGTAGAGGGTAATTCTTTGTCTTGAGCCTAGCAGCTGGATAGGTGGCATGCATACAGGTAATTTTTTCTTATTTACCTTGCTGTAGATATTCCTAACTGATGATGAAGACTAGTGACTTTGACAGAATCAGCTTCTCTCTTGTGATCCAAAAGTTCATGGTGCTAACTTTCATTCAGCACCACCACCTTACCTGGGGAGATGTGATGTGATGTAGCATCATTTAATACAAGAACCAGATTGTTACACTTCAGGACTTGGTCCTTCCACAGGAGGGCAGTGAAGCCTGAAATTCCCGATCTTCATATTCCTCCATATTAATTACCTGTTGTTTTTTCTTCCTCTCTTCTTTATTGGAAATTTACTAGACTTCTTTTTCCTCTTCTAGTACTACCCACAACATACTTCTCATATCCTTGAGAACAAGGTTGCCCCGTAATAGTCTTCTAAGACCTTTAAGTGGTAGAAGGTCCCCTAGCACAGAAGTGTCAAACTTAGAGCTGAGTGCTGCTGAACCAGATTAAAATGTAATTGGGAAACATTTTTAAAAAATGAATAAAAATACAATGGAACACAGACAATGTTAGTTAATGGGAAAAAAACATGTACATAGCAGAACATAAGACAGGATTCAAAATATGTAACGATAAATTTTCATTTCAAGAAAGACTATACGATAAATACTGTGCATTGTATTGAGACCTGTTAGTTTTTCTTTGCTTCCTTGTAAAATCTTAAGATAATATATTAGAGAGATTGAAAAATAGTATTGGACTTCATGTGGAGGGAAAAAACATCAAGAACCTCAAGAATAATGATGAAAAAATTAAAAAGGAAGGGGTTTATTAGTATCAGATCTCAAACTGTACAACAAGTCAGTATTCATTAAAAAGATTTGGTATTTTTTAAAAGAGATAAATTAATGAAACAGACTAAAGACACAACATACAGTGTTTGATAAACCAAAGAACCTTGTTACTGGAGGAAAGACTCACTGTTTGACAAAAGTAGTACTCAACCAGCTGGACAGGACTCTGGCAGAAATTAGGTTTAGACCAATACCTCACACCATATACACCAAGATAAGTTCCAAAAAGATAAATGATTTTAATATAAAAAGTCATATCATAAATTCTGGGAGCAATGATTACACAGTAGAAAAACAGCTTTGAAAGACTTCAGAACCATATCACAAAATGAACCCAAAAGAATAAAAATGAAACATGTCACTCATTTCATGACAGAGAAGTGATGAACTTAAAATGTAGAAAGAAACATGCAATTTTACATATGGCCAATGTGGGAGTTTTGTTTCACAATACTCTGTAGATATATATTTAAAGGTGTTTTTTTTTTAATTCTCAATAGTGGAGAAGGATAGTGGGAGGAAGAGATTAATTTTAAAAATACTTATTCAAAAATAACAATGGTAAGCTAAAAAACCTGTAAAAACAATATCATACAAATTACAATCTTAACAAACTATTGTAGGAATTTGTATTATGACTTGAATTGTCAATTAATGGATCTCATTAAGGCATTTCCTGATTAAATATAGACTTACAATTTAACATAAGAAAATTATAAAGAGAGCTAGATTTGAAATCAAAGGGTTTGGGTACTATTACTTGTTACTTATGTGCAGTACTTTAGATTTTAGTTTCTTAATCTGGAAAATAAAGGGATTAAATTTGATAATCCCTGAAGTTCTCTCTTTGTTTTCAGTCTATAGTCCCATGATTCTAATTTTAAGGAATTTGAAATACTAGAACTAGCTATGAAAATCAGTGTGAAATCTTTTTTTTTTTCCATTTAGGTAGGCACCTTACTCCCTTTAGTTAATAATAGTCTACTTAGAAGGCAAAAGAAGAGTGAGAATATCTTGGATCCCTTCTTACAATTTTATATAATTCTATGGGTTATTTATAAGATTAAAATCTGTAGAGAAATCTCCAAGTCCACAGCACGCTTTTAAAAATATTGTTAAAAAGTTCTTTTCTTCATTTCAAGGAAGTTCTTTAAACAACTGTCCAAGTGAGTGGAATACCATACACCTAGGGAAAGTAGACAGCAAGTAGGAGAATCTAGTATTAGCATATTGCTTATTTTGAAAATCCAGATTATTAAAAATCAAATCAATATGATGGCTACATTTACTACAGAGAGTCCTCAACAGTTTGGACTTCATTTATTTGAAATGTAAGATGATTCAAGCTGGGCTAGACTGACATTCACAGCTGCACAATGGACCTCAGTCTTTTTTGTTAGCTGGATTATAAACCCTGGCAGGAAATAAGTACTAACAAGATGGGAGGAGAGAGGGGCTCTATTTCACCTCACTTAGAAAATCAAATCCTTCTTGGAGAAATTAAACACATTGGTTGTGCATATGCAAATATATATACTTGACTATTCATTAAAAGGTGGCCCAACAATCCTTCCATTGGAAACACAACACATTGGAAGTTAGTTCTGATTTAATATGTGTGCTTGAAGGGGGTGGCAAGAAGGAATGTATTTTCCTTTCTGAATATATTAGAGACCAGATTTCACTAATTCAGAAGGACCTACCCCCACCTCAAACCTAGTCTGAGTTAAAGGGAGTGGAATATAACTTGAATATGTTGTCTTCATGGCCAGTAAGAAGGAAGACTGATGCTCATTGTGTCATTAGAAAAAAAAAAAGAATATTGCGTTAACTGAGGCTAGAAAACCTATTCTGACAAGGGGTGATGGCAATTGACCAGCATCTGTCTGCCCCAAATAGTTTGAATAATTCTCTGAAAGTTCTAGAAACAAGCCAAATATAATATGTTTGTTTTCCTCTTTGCACTTGGTTAAGTTGTGGGTGTTTCAAGAGAAACTCAATCCATACTGTTCTTAATTTACATTTAAAATTCTTAAATGCTGTGTTGGTATGACATGAGTGATTCCCAAGGAGATTTCATGAGCCTATTTGTTAGTCTACTGAAAGATTTTCTTCAAAACAGGAAGATGTATTTTGCCCAGAGCAAACAAAGTTGAGTTTCTAAAAACTCTGAACTGAATTTAATTCTTAGCTCATGAATTTGGAATAAATGGTAAATATTTAAAACCTTATTCTATTGCTACTACCTTAAATTCACCTGTGCTTAGTAATCCTGATTACACACATTTTCTTTATGCCCTATTATTTAACACATATTTCCTTTATATGCAATTAATTGTTTTAAGGCCTTTTTTTTTCTGAGCATGGGTCAATTTGCTTTTTAAAATTTGTTTAGCCTTTTGTTTTATCCTGAGGGAAGTTGACACAGGTCATGGTGACAAGATGAAATTAACTGAAATTTGTGACCAATGCATCTGAAGTTTTAGAAATTAAAAAAGAAACTTGGAAAGACAACAAGTTAATTTATTTATATGTGTTCTCCAAATTGCACTCCCAAAATATATAACTTTGAGTTCCATTTCACAGGGGAAAATGCTCATTGAGAACTGAGATTAATGGGTAATGTGGTACTATAAATTTGTTCCATAAGTTAATTTACCACAGAGGTGTTTTTCTATGGAAACTGTGATTTATGCTTATACTTCTTTAAAAAAAATATTTTGTTAAATCTGCCAGAATCTTGCATGGAAAAAATTAAGATGTGGTGTCCAAAGCAAAACTCAAAGACCAAATGACTGGGAAGATGTCAGAATAAGGTTTTAAAAAAATTTTTTTCAATTTGTCTCAGGGTAGTGGTTGTTGTATTGCTACAGCATTATTTAGGAATACTCCATTAACCTTTGGCAACTTGGTACAATCTCAGCAAATCCAGAACAGCGTTATATGACAGATACAATTGTATAGCTAAATCTACAAAGTAAGAAGACAGAACCACATTCAAGCTAAAACTTCATTTAAAAAAACCTCAAAGAATTTTAATACTTTAAAGATTCTACACAGGGCTTTCATACCTAGCTTAGTCAGTGTGTCTGATAGAATGATTAAAAGCAAGTTTCCAAGTTTGTAATACAGGGTTCAGGGTTAGATCTCCCCTCTGACCTCTAAGAATTTCTCAACTGTGGTGGGTTGGTTACTCAGCAAAGACCTGGGCCATCCAGCCCACATAGCCTTTAAATTTAATAGTGTTGGGATACCTAGCAGAACAATCTTAAGAGATTTGTCCAAGAGTGGAAGGAATAAGGTTCGTAAGAGATGAAAGGACCTAGAGACAAGTAGCAGGAAACAAAAGAAAAAGATTGAAAGACTGAAAAATAGAGAAAACTTGAATACAAATCTGGCACATAAATAGATTAACTAACAGACAGGATCATAAAATCAGAAGGACAAATTAAAAAAGAGAAAAAACAAAACACTGCATATTGAACAAGTATAATGTGAAGGAAACTGAACTAAAGTTAGTCAGTGAAATCAAGAATATTGTGGATTCCACTGGGATAATAAAACAACAGCAAGAAATTCTAGAATGGTTAAAAAAGAGAAATAAAATTCTTAAAAGAAGAAATCAGGAAAAACTTTGGGCCATAAATCAGAAGTTTAAACACAGAATTGAAAACTATAACCAGCAGAGTAGGAAAAAGTTGAATACATGATGGAGAATCTCAAGGAAGCTCAGAGAGAGATAATAATAGAGATGGAATACAAATATACGGAAATCGAGGAAAATTTAGCAAGATATAAGTGAAAGGCAACAATGTGAAAAAGAGCAGAGTAATTCCACATCATCTTTCAGAGTCTTCCCAAATCAATCATGTCATTAAAACACACCAATATTTGCAAGTAGTTCATGGATCCTACTACTTTCTCCATTAGTCTTTGAAAAATAGCAGGGTCCCCCAAGATACCTTGGAACTTGCCATCCACCTGGTAAATTCTCCTTATCTTCCTTACCTGGTATTAGCCACTGCATAAATCCAATGCTGAGAATCACTGGATTCCTAGAAGACATTCCAGGGCATCTAAATCTCTTGGTATCCATTTTGGCTATTTTGCTCAAAGTTCAATCATCTACACATATCTTTCCATTCTTTGCTTCCACTGAAGGGAGTGCATATGGAATGTTGAACTCTGATTAACCAGTAGGTTACTGAGATAATTTTAGAAATTACCAATCACAATTAAAGGAATTTTCCTTGATTGTTTTTAAAAGGTGAATTCATGACAGAGGGTATCAAAGAAATAGAAACTCTGAGCTAGGTAGTGCAGTGTTGGCACCAGGAATGCTGAGCTGAAATCTAGCATCAGACACTAGCTGTATGACCCTGGGAAAGTCACTTAACTCTGTTTGCTTCAGTTTCTTCATCATAAAATTTGCTGGAGAAGGAAATGGAAAACAACTCCAGTATCTTTGCCAAGAAAACCCCAGATGGGATCATAGAGTCAAACAGGACTTAAACAATTGAGTGACAACAACAAAGAAGCTCTGAGAGAGAATAATAAATTTGACATTCAAAGTCCTATCAGTACTTGGTGACTGGATCTTGTGAGATGTTCTGTAAGGCATATCCTATTACACATTACATTCTTGTAACGAGAACGTCTGTCCTCTTGCTGAGTTTCTATCTCATGTACCTATTTCTTTGTTCTAGTACTAGGGAATCTCCAATCAAACTTTTTAGAATACATTTTAGAAGTTAGAAAGCTGGAGGTGGAGTCAAGATGGTGGAGTAGAAAGATGCACATACTCTAGCTCTTCCACCACAGCCCATAAAATACCTGTAAAGAATGACTCTCAACAAACTCTAGAGCAGCAGAAGCCACAGAATGGCAAGGGATTCTCAGATCTCTCAACCCACAGGTACCAAATAGAGTTTTGGAGGTCAGTGAGAGGGCTTTTTCAGCTGGGTGAGAAGGGAGCAGGGTCTCCCTCTATTTCTGGCCCCAGGTGGCAGTAGCAGAGGCAGTAGCAGGTGGCAGCAGCTGTGGTGGCCATACAGGAAGCAGCCAGCTTCCATTGTTGGAGCACTCAGCTTAAAGCCCCTGGGGGAATGGAACAGCTGATCTAAATCTCAGCCCTGAGTGCTGGCATGGCAGAACTAGAGAGGGTTGTGGAGAGGGAACTTTACTACTCACAGATTCTGGGCAGAAAAGTTTCTGGTTGCTCCCAGACAGTGTGCAGGCTTGATTGTGCCACTTTGGAGGAACTGAGATCTTACAGATCTCCAGAGTATACCCTACTCTTGACAAAGGACCAAAAAGTTAAGCAACTGTTTGAGAAAATGCCCCCAAAAGGGGAAAAAATAAGACTACAGAAGGTTACTTTCTTGATGAATAGATATTTTCTCCCATCCTTTTGGATGAGGAAGAACAACGCTTACCATCAGGGGAAGACATAAAAGTCAAGGCTTCTGCATCCCAAACATCCAAAATAAATATACAACGGTCTCAGGACATGGAAGAGCTCAAAAAGGATTTTGAAAATCAAGTAAGAGAGGTGGAGGAAAAATTGGGAAGAGAAAGGAGAGAGATGCAAGAAAAGCATGAAAAGCGAGTCAACAACTTGCTAAAGGAGACCCAAAAAATGCTGAAGAAAATAACACCTTTAAAAATAGACTAACTGAATTGGAAAAAGAAGTTCAAAAAGTCAATGAGGAGAAGAATGCTTTAAAAAGTCAAATTAGTCAAATGAAAAAGGAGGGTCAAAACCTCACTGAAGAAAATAGTTCTTTAAAAATGATAATGGAACAGATGGAAGCTAATGACTTTATGAAAAACCAAGAAATTATGAAACAAAACCAAAAGAATGAAAAAATGGAAGATATTGTAAAATGTCTCATTGGAAAAACAACTGACCTGGAAAACAGATCCAGGAGACACAATTTAAAAATTATGGGACTACCTGAAAGTCTTGATCAACAAAAGAGCCTAGACATCATCTTTCATGAAATTATCAAGGAAAACTGCCCTGATATTCTAGAACCAGAAGGCAAAATAAAGATTAAAAGAATCCACCATTCACTACCTGAAAGAGATCTAAAAAGAGAAAACTCCTAGGAACAGTGTAGCTAAATTCCAGAGTTCTCAGGTGAAGGAAAAAATATTGCAAGCAGCTAGAAAGAAACAATTCAAGTATTGTGGAAATACAATCAGGATAACACAAGATCTTGCAGCTTCTACATTAAGGGATTGAAGGGCTTAGAATATGACATTCCAGAAGTCAAAGGAACTGGGATTAAAACCAAGAATCACCTACCCAGCAAAACTGAGTGTAATACTTCAGGGGAAAAATGGGCATTCAATGAAATAGAGGACTTTCAAGCATTCTTGATGAAAAGACCAGAGCTAAAAAGAAAATTTGACTTTCAAACACAAGAATCAAGAGAAGCTTGAAAAGGCAAACAGGAAAGACAAATCATAAGGGATTTACTAAAGTTGAACTGTTTACATTCCTACATTGAAAGATAACATTTCTGACTCTTGAAACTTTTCTCAGTATCTGGGTAGTTGGTGGGATTATACACACACACACACACAAACACACACACACACACACACGTGTGTGTATGAATACATACATATATATATATATATATATATATAGAGAGAGAGAGAGAGAGAGAGAGAGAGAGGGAGAGAGAGAGAGAGAGAGAGAGAGAGAGAGAGAGAGTGCAGAGGATGAATTGAATAGGAAGGAATCATATCTAAAAAAATAAAATTAAGTGGTGAGAGAGGAACATATTGGGAGGAGAAAGGGAGAAATGGAATGGGGCAAATTATCTCTCATAAAAGAGGCAAGAACAAGCTTTTTCAATGGAGGGGAAAAGGGAGGAGGTCAGAGGAATAAAATGAAGTTTACTCTCATCACATTTGGCTCAAGCAAATAATAATATGCACACTCAATTTGGTATGAAAACCTATCTTACACTACAGGAAAGTAAGGAAGAAGGGAATAAAGAGGGTGGGGGGGGATGATGGAAGAGAGGGAAAATGGGAGGAGTAAGCAATTAGAAGTAACACTCTTGGGGAGGGACATGGTCAAAAGAAAGAATAGAAGAAATGGAGGGCAGGATAGGATGGAGGGAAATAAAGTTAGTCTTACACAACATGACTGTTATGGAAGTCATTTGCAAAACTACACATATATAGCCTATATTGAATTGCTTGCCTCCTCAGTGCAGATGGGTGGGGAGGGAGGAAGGAAGAGAAGTTGGAACTCAAAGTTTTAGGAACAAATGTTGAGAATTGTTTTTGCATGCAACTGGGAAATAAGAAATATAGGTAATGGAGTATAGAAGTTTATGACAAAAAAGATGGGGATAAGGGAAGGGAAGGGTGTTAGAAGGGAGGGCAGATCGGTGGAAGGGGTAATCAGAATGCTTGGCATTTTGGGGTGGGGGTGGGGGGAGATGGTGAGAAAATTTGTAACTCAAAATTTTGTGGAAATGAATGTTGAAAACTTAAAATAAATAAATAAATAATTTAAAAAAAGGAAGTTAGAAAACCCAAGCCTTTTTCACTGTTATTGCTTCACTCATTGTTCCTCCATGAATGGATGGTCAAAGCATGCATTGATTGTAGTTTGCAGTATTCTATTTATATAGATTGGAATTGGTTTCAATTAAAGCTGCCACTCTATTGGTAAGGATACACCAGATGCAAAGTGTACATTCCCCTATTGACCCTCAAGGTTACCTCAAATATGGGTAACTTTTGCTATTCAGTCCTCCAAGGTAAACTCTTTTGGAGGCTATAAAACTATATGTTTCAAATGCTTCTCATAAAATGATTAGAACATTTTGTGGCCGAGTCACCAGGACAGTATATATTCTTAATCTTTACCTTCACTTCAGCTAGATTGTATGATTCCAGATTGAAATGTCACATAGAACTGCTGATAAAGTCATGTTCAGTGATCCCCATGCAGGGATGGAATGACATTCTCCACCGGCCCTATCTTCATTTCTTAAACCTGATTCCATGGCCCTCAAATTCTCTGCCCCTAGAATAACATTCTCTTCACAAATACATGTATCCTGCTTGAGGTCATCTGCTTTGAAGTTTAATAGAAGGTACACTTGTGTTCCTGGATTTTTCCTAGAGGTGATGTTCAGTGTCAGACAAGAGTGACTTCCATTTTCTTGTTCCATTACTTTTCCAGGCATAATGTTTCTCTCTCCTATGTTTTCAGAGTAGTTTCTCTGCTTATGGGCTATACACTAGAAAATATTCTTCTGTGCCCAAAGGGCTATAAAACTATGCATACTTCTTGATCCAGCAATATCACTACTAGGAATGCATCCCAAAGAGATCATAAAAAAGGGAAAAGGACACAAATTTAAAAAAATATTTATAGCAACTCTTTTTGTGATGGCAAAGAATTGGAAATTGGGGGAATGTCCATTAATTGGGGAATAGCTGAACAAATTGTGGTATATGAATGAAATGGAATGCTATTGTGCTATAAGATATGATGAGCAGATGGATTTCAGAAAAACCTGGAAAGATTTATATGAACTGATGCTGAGTGAAGTGAGCAGAACCAGAGAACATTGTACACAGTAATGGCAACACTGTGTCATGATCAACTATGATAGACTTAGCTCTTCTCAGCAAAACAATAATCCAAGACGATTCCAAAAGATTCATGATGGAAAAAAAAGAACTAATGGAGTCTGAAAGCAGATTGAAGTATACTACTTTCACTTTATGTGTGTGTGTGTGTTTTCCTTTTATTCTGTTTCTTCTTTCACAACATGACTAATGTGGAAATTCGTTTAATATGATTAAATGTGTATAACCTATATCAGATCGCTTGCTATGTGTGTTTGTGGAGGGGGGGCGTGGGAGAAGAGGGAGAGAAGAAAGGAGGGAGAAAAATTTAGAACTTAAAACCTTATAACAGTGAATTTTGAAAACTATCTTTACATGTAATTGGAAAAAATAAAATGCTTTTTACATAAAAAATCAAGAAGAAGTTCCTGAGATGGATGAGTGAGTAAATTCATAAGAACGGATATTTTGTCAGGTCTTTTCCATTTGCTCCTATGATTGTGTGTGTGTGTTTATTTATTTCAATTTATCTCAGAGGGCTCTGACATTCTGATCAAAAAGTTATCCTGTCCCTGTTTTATCCTGCTAGATAGCTTTATTGTAGACTTGCCTCCCAGATCCAAGGAGTCTTCCTCAGGTGGTAAAGGTCCAGTGCTAAGCTGCTGTCTATAACTTGATGTCTTATTTGCGGCTTGCTTCTCTGTGCATATCAGGGTATCTAACTCCTACCTCTTTAGTGAACCTAGCTTTGGCCCTTCTCACAGGTAACATTCCTTCGATCTGACTTAGCAGAACTAACCCTTGGTCTAGGTTTAGGCTAGGTCTTTCATTTCTGTCATAAATAATGCAAAATTAATCTCTCTCTTCTATAAATCCTCCTAGGGGAACCACCCAAATTGTTCAGAGCCTTCTTCTAGTGTTGTGGACATTTCATGGATTTCAAAATATAGGTGAGGTGTTTGATTTTGTTGGTAACAGCCACCTCAATTTCTTGTACAGGTATATCTCTCCTTGAGTAGATAGAATTCTGTGCTCTAAAAACCATACTGTATCTCTCTCCCTTTACTCGTGAATGTTGAATTAAAAAAAAAATAGAATTGCTCCAATTAAGATGGAGAATTAAAAGTCAGATTGAGAAACTGTACTGTATCTGATTTTGTCAAGAATTTTAAATGTTCAGCTGGGTCTGATAATTCACAAAACACTTTCTTAGTATATTCTCCTGAACTTATCCCAATATAATCTGTTCTACAGGTCCCCAGCTCTTTTACTGTCCTTCAAGACTTTCACAACATTCCCACGTGTAAATATGTCTTCTCCATCAGTTCTTCCTTGTGGGTACTAACATCCATAGCACATTACTTTTGAAATCATATTTATATTTTCACAATATTGATCTCTATGCAAGTATTCAAGCAATCACTGAAGGAAAATATGCCACTGGATCTATCTTATATTATACAGACAATGTAAAGCAGTGCTCTAGAACAAAGAACATTTAGCAAGAAACAATGTAGCAAATATGCAAATTACCCTTAATAACAGCAACAGTTCTCTATTCCCACACTGACAGGAGACTAAGTGAGTCTGTCCATCTTTGTCTTTCTGCGTATTTCTTGGTCTCTCTGTCTCTGTCTCTTTTCCATCTTCCTCTGCTTGTCTATTATTGTCTCTGTGTTGTGTCTGATTCTGTCTGCCTGTCTTTGTCTCTGTCCCTGTCTCTCTATCTTTGTCTCCATCTCTGCATCCCTTTCTCTCCATAAAATGCCACCCAGTGTCCTTCTTTCTTATTTGCAGTTCCTTCTTCAAAAATAATGGAGCACACACAAACTAAAAATAGTTGTGGTTGATCATCTTATCTAGCCAGCATTAAAAAAACTAGACAGAAATACATTTGTACCTTTAAAGAAAAGGAAAAAAAGATAGACTCCACAGAAGGCTTCTAGGAGAGGGGGAAGGAAGGGAGTAGGAATAGGTAAGATCACCTTATGTTTCTCCTGGAGAGAAGTTTGGCATGGATTGGTCTCCTTGGGACTGACTAATCTCTCTTTGGGAGCCAAAACCATCCCATCTGACTGGGATGACAGAGGCAGCTGCTACCTCTTACATATCATTCTCATTTTCTAGAGATCTGCGCCAATTCCTGTGCCATCTTTCTAATCCCTCAATAGAAACACATCTTGCTCCTCTTTGATCTCCCCCTCCTGCATTCTTCCTCACTGTATCCCAATGTGTACACTCTGCCATTCATTATATTTTTCGTTCAGGTTGAGGAAAAAAATGACACTGTCACTTTAATACTCATGTGGTTCCTACATATCCCAGGAGTCTGCATAATTTGCTATTGAGAATTTTTTTCTGCCCAGAGAAAAAATAGCTTATGGTGCCCTACCGCATAACTGTTCCAAGTATTACTACCCAATTCTACAGATGGGAAAACTGAGAACTAGTTTAAGACACTCGCCTAAGATCATATATCTGGCGAAGATTCAAGCTGTGATTTATTATTATCATCACCATTAAACAGCCAGCATTTCTATAGCACCCTAAGGTTTGCAGAGCACTTTTACACATATTAACTCACTTGATCCTGATAATGACTATGTGAGGTAGATGCTAGTATTCTCCCCATTTTACAGATGAGGAAATGGAAGGAAATAGAGGGTGACTTGACCAGGCTTACACAGTCTGAGGAAGGATTTGAACCCAAGATTTCCTGAGTCCAGATACAGGGCTCTTTCTGCCCTGTCAGACTTCTCCCAACTCCTGACTCAATATACTTTCTGTTATATTATGCTGCTTCTTCAAGGGTGGGAGGGGATGACTGGTTTTACTTGCAAAAATAAAGCAAACACATTACTCCTAAAAGAAAATATTCTTAGTTACAATTACTTCTCTAAATCAATTAGTGAGGTTAAATCCTTGCAATAAAGCAGATTGAAGCCCATTCATGCTCTCTTATCTTACACATCTTTGATCTTTGTCCTCTTATACATCCTCCACATAGGAACCACCCCCATTGTTGGGGTCTTCTTCTAGTTTTTGGACATTGCTTGGATATCAAAAGAACACGCAGGCTGGTGATCCTTGCTCTTGTCATGTGACTAGCTCGCCTTCTATTCCAGTCATATAACACTCCTGTGACCCTCTTTATAACCTCTCTTACCCAGGTTCTCTTGCACATTTCTTCTTTGGTATTGTGTTGCAGTCTATTCACACTCATCTTTCCACTGCCTTTTGGGTGGTCCTCAAGTTTAATTAATTCTTTTGAGACGATGGAGTTCCACAGTTCTAAGACATACAACAACATTGGAATGATACTGTTTAAACTTTGGGCTGTTGTTTCAGGGATCATTAAAAACATTAGCTAGGGCTAGGCAATCAACCCAGGCTATAATTACTGTCAATAAATGTTGAGAGAGGAGTATTGAATGCATACCCATGCTACATGTGGTCTAACTCCATGGTAATGAAAATGACAAGGAACTGGGAAGGATCCATGTCATTCTGAGGCTGTCCTCATGGCCCATAGAAGACTGAACTGAATAAATCCTGTAGTCATTGCCAATTTATCTGTTCCTTCAGTAAACTCAATTTCAGTAACAATACTAGGGAAGGTTCAAACTGGAGAAAAACAACCTGAGAGATTTTCACCAAGTTTTGTGTTCAAAAGTGCTTGAAGAATTTCCATTGGTTGTATCAAAAACAAGTTTAATGGTGGCCAAAGTCTTCAGATCTGCAAAATAATTGTCAAGAAGACTAAAGAAAACAAATATTGAGAACTTGTACTGAGAAAAGTCGTTTTTTCACAAACCACAATACCTGCACAGGCAGAACAACATTCACAGGAGCTTACTTCATCACAAATGTATAAACAATGTGGACATCATCCTAACATAGATGCTTCAGTAACAATATATCCATTTGCCACTTGCATCTGGGTCCTTCAATGATACCATTGTGGAATTGATTGTGAATTTATTTTGTAAGTCTGATAGGGGAATCCTTGGAAGAAGGAGGCATGAGAACTTCCTTAGGGTCAATTTCTCTCCATCACACCAAATTTTCTATTTCATGCTTCTTTGAGGGGTTAAGAGGAAAACGTCAGGAGGACAGAAAAGAATAATCCAAAGAACAAACAATAAGAAGAAAGTAATATAGGTGCCTAGTGTAAATTCAAGAAAGAAGACTTTGGCAAAATTTGAGAAAGTTAAGAAAAAAATAAGAGAAACGAGCTCCAGGTTTATATATTCTGCTTTTGGATTGAAAAAGAAGTAGGAGTGAAGACAACTGTCCTTGATATAAAGTATATAAAGGGACAGGAAGAATGAGGAATGGAACTTTTGGAAGTGTACTAAGGCAAATCATGTCAACAAGCATTTATTTAGCATCTACTATGCACCAGGCATGAGAAAGAAAAGACAAAAATAATCCCTTTTCTCAAAGAGTTCATAGTCTAATGAGGGAGACATAATACAATGACTATGTACAAACAATATATGGGACAAATTAGAGATAATGTCAGAGGGAAGGCATCGGCAAGTAAAGGAGATCAGGAAAGACTTCTTGTGGAAGGCAGGATTTTAGCTGAAACTTGAAGGAATCCAAGAAGGCAAGCAGGCAGAGATGAGGGATAAGGAAAAGAATTCTAGGGATGGGGAAAGGGGGGCAGCTAGTTATATGGTATAGGGTTGGGAGGTATAGTTTCTTTGGAACAGCAAGGAGGCCAGTGTCATTGGATGTAAGAATATATAGAAAATAGAGTACTGGAAAGGTCAGAAGGGACCAGGTTATCAAGGGCTTTAAAAGATAGAGAATTTTCCATTTGACACTGGAGGTAATAGGGAGCTATTAGAGTTCATTGAATAGGGGAGTGACATGGATAGATCTATACTTTAGGAAGATCACTTTGACAACTCAAAGAACTGGGATGGGGAGAGACGAGGTAGACATACTGACTGAAAGGTTATTGCAATAGTCTTGATATGCAGTAAAGAGGGCCTGCACTAGAGTTGTGTCAGCATCATAGTAGAAAAGGGACCATATATGAGAGATCTTGAAAGGTTTAAAGGTAGAATTGGTAGAATGACACAACAAATTGGCTATGGGGGAAGTGAGGAAAAGAGAAATCAAGAATATTGCTTAGAATGTAAAACCTGGGTGAATGGGAGAATGGAAGTGCCTTTGATAGTAACAGAGAAATTAGGAAGGGGGGAGGTTTTGGGGAGAAGATAATGAATTCAGTTTTGGACATGTTGAGTTGAAGATGCCTATGGGAATGCAGTTCTAGATGCCAAATAGGAAGCTGGATATGTCAAAATGGAGGTCAGGAGAGAGGTTAGGGCTGGGTAAATAAATCTGAAAACCATGTACATAACAATGATAATGTAATCCCTGGGAGTTGATAGAATTGTGAAAAAGAACAAGGAGGTCCAAGAAAAATAAAAAGACTCAAGAAGAATAAGGAGAAGGAGGTTGACAATAAAAGGCAAGGTAAGTAAAGAAGGAAACAAAGACACATGCTCATGTTCCCAAGAAATAAATTCCTGAGTCTAAGCAGGGATTAAAGATGTTGGGAGGCAAAAATCAGAAAGTACTCATTTCAATAATTATCTAAAAATAGCAAAATTGGGACATAAAAACTCAAAAACAGAAGTAAAAATAACAGAATTAAAAGACAACAATACCAAGAGTGAAAGAACACACTGAACAATCTACAACAATCTACAAGAATACTGAACTCGAAAATAGAATCAAAATAGATTAACTTAAAATTACATTTTTATTTTAGAAAAATGGCATGAAAAAGAAAACTTGAATGCCATACTTAAAGATATCATACAGAGAAAGTTGCCTAAAATTATTGGAAGTATAACAAGGTTTAGATCATGAGAATTCACAGACCACCAACAGAAAGAAATTCAAAGTTTAAATCATAAAGAATCATGTAGTAAGATTTTAGAACTACTAGATTAAAGGAAAAATCTTATGAACAGAAAGGAAGACACTTAAATTCTTAGCAGAAACAATCAGAATAGCATAGGATAACTCTATGGTTACAAGAAATCAAAGGAAAAATTGGAATGTGATATTTCAAAAAACAAAGGACATTGATAGGTATGCCTACATAGCATATCCAGCTCACATAAATGTGGGTACATTTGCTGGAGGATTTAAATTCTAATAGTCTGGACATTCTCACTGCAAGTGAATCCAGATGATATGTATAATATTATCCTTATCTGTATATGACATTCTTATCTCAAAAGTTGAGAAGAGGTCATGCAGTTCTGGGCCAGCTTGGTGTGGGGGAAAGGGCTTCCATGCTTACTGGCTGGCCTTGTAGAATTGAGAGTCATAAATGTAATGGCAAGTAAAGTAGGATCTTTGGCTGTTTTTCTTTTAGTATAATCAAGTCTATATTTGAATATGACAGAGGAGGATCTTTCCCACCTTTTGTAGGGCCTGGGAAGATTTGTAAGAAGGTCCATGCCTTTTGTTAATGAAGCACTGGTTCACAAGGGATGTGATTCCCTCTGGCTCTAAAAAGTATATAAAGAGTTTGAGGTGCAGTTTTATTTAGGGGCTTAGTTTTTGTAAGAGTATTTGTTTGGCCAGATGAAGGCTCTGGGAAGCCTCTCAGGAGACCCCCAGCTTTAAGAACTCAGATGTCATGCTTCCCTCTCTGGTCAGTTGGTTTTTGTCCTTTCTTCTCAAAGAGGATCAAAATGACTTCACCATGATAAAGTGAAGCTTCAACATGTACAACTGTGACTGAGAAGACCGATATGAACTCAGAATTCTCTACCAGAGACTGGGCACAGATAATCCATGTGAACATTTGGGGTGGTTACTCCAAATTTGCACATCCTAAGTTTCCTTTGTGCTGTTTCAATTCTGCTTTGCTCATAAAGCACAGCACCTTTTCTGATGTGGGCACACTATGCTGAGCAGTTCTGTGCCAGTGTCTCCCATTTCCCACAATCAATCCAAAGTTCTTGAGAGAGACCTTGGAAGTGTCCTTGTATTGTTTCTTCTGATCACCAGATGATCGCTTGCCCCATGAGAATTCTCCATATAATAGTCTATTTGGCAAGTGTACATTTTGCATTCGAACAACACGGCCAGCCCATTGGAGTTGCACTCTCTGAAGCATAGTTTGAATGCTTGGAGGTTTAGTTTGAGCAAGGACCTCAATGTTTGGCACCTTATTCTGCCAGGTGGTCTTCAAAATCTTCCTAAGATAGTTCAAATGAAAGTGATTCCGTTTCCTGGCATACTGCTGGTAGAATGTCCATGTTTCACAGGCATACAACAATGAGGTCAGAACAATGGCTCTGTAGACCTTCAGTTTGGTAGTCAGAATACCTCTTCTCTACCAAACTTTTGTTGGGAACCTCCCAAACACTGAGCTAGCTCTGGCAATGCATGTGTCAATCTCATTGTCAATATGTACATCCCTGGAAAGTACACTACCAAGATAAGTGAACTTATCCCCAGTATTCAAAACTTCTCCATTTGTTGTGTGATGATTCCACATATGGATGGTGTGGTAGTAGCTGATAGAGTACCTGTGTTTTCTTAGTGTTGATTATTAGGCCAAAATTAGCACAGGCAACAGAGAATTGATCCATACTTTGTTACATCTCAGCTTCAGAAGCTGCATTGAGTGCACAATCATCTGCAAACAGAAAATCATGCACCAACACTCCCTCCACTTTGGTCTTGGCTTGTAGCCTTTTCAAATTGAAGACCTTAGCATCCATATGGCAGTTGACCTTGATGCCGTGTTCATCTTCATTGAAAGCATTTGACAACATGACTGAAAACATTGTACTAAAACAACATGGGAGCAAGCACACAGCCCTGCTTCACTCCATTGGTGACTGGGAAGGCACGAGACCGCTGTCCACTATCCAGAACCCAGGCAAACATGCCATCATGAAATTGACGTACAATGCTGATGAACTTCTCTGGGCAACCAAATTTTGACATAATTTTCCATAAATCCTCATGACTAACAATGTGAAAGGCCTTGGTCAGATCTATAAACATTGTGTACAGACCTCTGTTCTGCTCCTGGCACTTCTCCTGGAGTTGTTGGGCAGCAGACCCCATATTGACTGTTCCTCAGCCCTTTCTGAAGCCACACTGGCTCTCACATACATGACCACCTTTCAGGTGAATGATCAGCCCATTAAGGAGGACTCTAGCAAGAATTGTGCTAGCAATGAGTAAGAGGGAGACTCTCCTGTGATTCAAGTTCCTCTCTTGGAATCTTATGCAAACAAGTTCAGCTCTGGATTCTCAGCTAATTAAAGACTTTTATTCCCCACAAAGTCTGTCTCCAGTCATCTTGATCTATATCATGCCAATAGACTCAGATGACTCAGGAGGAGAAAGTGAAGTTGATGACATTGCACAGCCCTCCCTCACTGAAATCCAATTCATTTGCAAAAGATGGCATCATCTTCCTGATACTATGGTTCTCTTTGAGAGCTAAGGATAAACTACAATAACAAGTGTCAAGAAAATGACACAGCATACCCACTCATGCTTCACATCGAGGGCATGGCCCTTCCATTGTACGTTATCGCATGTTCCAGAAGCAAACTCCCCAACCATCCATGTGGGCTAGCACCAGACAAAACAGACTAAATGTGCTTCAAGGGCTGGGCCCCTATTGTCTAGTCCTTCCTTATACTAATATTAGTAAAGTTGGAGTTTTCTCCATACTTTTGGCATCTTTTCCTCACAGTAGGTGCCTACTCTGCATATTCTTGGCTTAATCTTTCTGCTTTTCTCATCTTTATTAGTGCCATTTCTATCTCCTCTGTCTGCCTGAATCCAAACATGGTGGCTTTCCTGGCAGCTAGGCAGTTAAGTGTTGGAGTGGGATAGAATGCTTGATTTGAAGTATGTTAGGGGTATTCGCAAATGACTGGACCATGAGCAAAGATGGCCAGGGTCCATGATGCTTTCTCAATAGAGTAGGCCACATGAGACTTTTACTGTTTATATTTTAGTTCTACTATTATTATTTATTATTACTTTTCTCTATTAGGATCATTAAATTTCAGGCTAGGGGTTCTAGACATGAAAAGATTAAGTTCTTGGGAGCATTACCTTTAGGTTTTTGCATCCAGAGCAGAGTGACTGGTGAGAAGATGTCCTGAGATAAAAACATAAGAAGAGGTTGGGTAGCCTTTATGATATCTAATAACAGCTAATAGTCTATTACTATCCTATGCTGATTCTTACAACCTGGCTTTTTGTAGGACTTCATCATCCCACTCCACCCCCAAACACATACATACTGGTTTCCCCATCTCCTTCTTCCTCCTCTTTTAAGTTTCTTTTCATGCGTTGTCTTCCTTCATTAGATTGTGAGCTCTTTGAGTGCAGGGGCTATCTTTTGCGTTTCTTTGTAACCCCAGAGCTTAGTACAGTGCCTGACTCCTAGTAGATATTTAATAAATGTTTATTGACTGCTTATTGCTTAAACTTTTCAAACCTGTCTGGCTCATCCTTTTATCTCTTTTCCCAATCCCTTTCAGATTGACCAACTGTGTCTTGGAATCCTTTTCCTATCTAAGTTTAGCCCAGGTAGCATGATGGATAGGGTAGTAGATTAGGAGTCAGAATTAGGGAGATTGAAATCCTACCATAATCATTTAGTAGCTGTGTGATATTGAACAAGTCCCTTAATTTCTCTAAGGCTCAGTTTCCTCATCTGTCAATTGGGGGTAATAATAGCACCTGCCTCCCAGAGTTGCTGTGAGGGTCAATTGAAATAACATATATAACATTCATTTTTTAAAAAATTTACAGCAGTGCAAGGACCTAAAACATTCCCAAAGGACTCTTGAGGCAAGATGCCATCCACACCCAGAGAAAAAACTATGGAATCAGGATGTTGAATGAAGCAGACTCTTTTCTCTTGTGTATGCTTTGTTTTGTTTTTTCTCATGGTTTCTCCCATTCATTTTAATTCTTTTAAGCAACATGACTAATGCAAAAATGTGTTTAATAAGAATGCATGTGTAGAACCCATATAAGATTGCATGCTATCTCAGGGAGGGAGTGAGAAGGGAGGGGGAGAAAATTTAATACTTGTGGAAGCGATTGTTAAAAATTGAAAGCAAGCAAATGAATTAAAAAAGAAAAAAATTAAGTTTCAAATTCTCTTCCTCCATCTAGTCCCTCCCCTACCCATTGAAAAGGCAAGCAACATGGTACCCATTGTACATGTGAAGTCATGAAAAATACATTTCTATATTAGCTATATCACAAAAAAGCAAGAAAAAGAAAGTGAAGAAAAATATGTTTCAATCTTCATTAGATTTCAACAGTTTTCTCTCTGGAGGTAAATAACATTTCTTTCATCATGAGTCCTTTGGAATTGTCTCGGCTCACTCTATCAATCAAAGAAGCCAAGTCTTTCATAGTTGCTCACCATTAAAATATTGCTGTTACTTGTACCATGTTCTCCTTGTTCAGATCACTTTACTTTGTATCATATAGGTCTTTCAAGGTTTTTCTGAAACCATTCCCCCTCATCATAAAATAATATATGTAAAGCACTTTGCAAACCTTTAAATGTCAATTATTATTAATTTATGATTCCAAAGTACTCTGTACATCATTTGTACTTAATAATTACACACAAGTGTTCTTGTTCTAACTTTATTTTACAAATGCATATCATCTGAGCTACAGCTAACTGAGGGTGAGTGGGTCTTGTGACTTAATGCCTAATTTAGATGGTGCTGAATATTGAGAGCAGTGATAATACTTACAGTCAGTCCTTCATCAGTAAAATCATAATTTAGTACTAAATAAGCAGGAATGGGGGTTCATAGTGTGTTCAGGGAGGACTGCACTTCAGGTGTGAGGGCTTGCTGAGCATTTTTCAGGGCTACTCATCTACCTTTGGTGTCTATGACTCACCAGACTCTTATCTGTAGGTCCAAGAAACGGTACCATATGCAGGAGCCAATACTCTAGCAAAATCTTTATGGCAAATAGGCTAAACCAGGTTGAGCATAACAGAAACAAACACTTCAAAGCTGTCAATGAGTTAGGGGGTTGTCTACCCGCAGCATGTGAAGACTTCCTCTGATAGAAAGGGCAGAAAACAATTTGTTCCAATGGGAGATGAAGGTGGCTAAAGCAGGCGCTGTGGAGTGCTTGGAGCTTGATCAAACATCAGAGACACCAAGGTCATCCACTGCATCTCAGGCCATCACCAGTCATTTTGACTTTTGTCTTGACATGGGACTTCCATGACGATGCTGGAAGAGAGAGTGAGGTTGAAACTTTGTGCAACTCTGCTCATTTAAATCCAATTCACATGAAAGCCAAGACATCAACCCATGATGCCACTGGCACTCTTCCAAAACAAGGACAAACAATGATGTCCAGCAATGAAATTCCTCTCTAGTTTAGGGTGTCTTTTCCTTTATTCTGCTGACTCCCCCACACACACAAGAGGACATTTCCTATGTTGCTTCTTCCTCTTCAACTTCAGGTGACCTTTTCTACCTCTTATCTCAGAACAAAAATTTCTAGTTATGGCAGTCTTGATCTCCACCCTCTAGCTAGATTTTAATCTCTTTAGGACAAGGACTTCATCTCTCACTAGCTCTGTTTATTTCCCACCACCTGCTCTACTTGGTTCTAGCTCCATCATCATCCCTTCTCCCCTCTCCAAGACAAACTTATCATGAGGACATTTATTATTGTGAAGATTGTTTCAGCTTTGGCAGTCTCTTCCCATCAGTAGCCTCAGTTGCCTCTGCCCCTCTGATGGAAGGACTGGATAAAGGTTGGGGGGAAAGAGTAAACAGTTCTTCCCAAAGTCACTCTGTATAGAGGGATAAAGGGCTCAGAATTCCAGCCAACTCATTTCCCATTGGCTACTCCACCATCATAATGCCCTCCAATCTCACTTTGGGTGCTGGCTAACCTCTCCCCTGCTCAGCTTTCTTTTGTTAATTATTGTCCCCTGTCAGACTGTAAACTCCTTGAGGGTAGAGATTGTCTTTATTTTTCTTAATTGTATTCCCAACCCTTAGCACAATGCCCAAAACACAGTAGGCACTTAATAAATGCTTAGTGTAGTGTAGTAATATGTTCTCAAAGTTCTTTTTATCTTACATAGACCTAAAATGAGGATGAAGATTCCTATGTAGGTACTCAATTCATGCTTGAAGAATTATGGCAAGTTTCACAATTATCTTCTAAAATCCAAATCTAAATTTCTCATAAAATAAATGATTACTTTTTGGGGAAGACATTTAATGGCTGCTACAGGCATTCACTTTGAGGACTGCATCTGAGTTTTCAATGTTCCAAAAAACCCTTGGAAATAGAAAGTCACATATATCTAGTTTACCAGTCATGCTCTGATCATTCCTATCTCCTCTACTCCAACTCCAATAAAAAAATATATTTTAGAAAGAAAAAAAATGTATTTTATTTAAAGAAAGAAATGTATTTTATTTTTTCAGCATTTCCCTTGGCAGATTGCTGTTATCCATGAATATCCTGAACTTCTGAAAGTGGTTTAAGCCTCAAGGCAAGATTTTTTTTTGTTCTTTATAGATGAAAAATTTTGTTGATGTTTATCATTTTTTAAAATGTAGAATGATACTGCAATTACTGCTGAATTTTTCTTTGGAGGGAACAAGGGAGGCAAGATACTTGATCTCAGCCTCCTGGAGTTTTCAAGTTTGTTTTTCTTAAGTTCACAGAATCTTAAAGTTGGAATGAACCTCCCAGCTTATCTAACCCAGTCTTTACCTGAAGCACAGAGCTGTGCTGTACCCTCCCTGACAATGGTACATTCAGAGTAGATTTTTTCTTTTTTATCTTCTGTATTCCTCTGATTTTTGAGAACAGATTGAACAAAGAAAGAAGCAGAATGTTAATGATGGTGGTCCCTCTAGGCAGACAACCTAGATATATAAACAAACAAAATAGTTGGTTCTGATGCAAAACTGGTCTAGCTGTTAGAAATATAAAGAGTTCAATCACCTCATCTATAACAATTTCAGGAACGAATCTATTATATTTAGTTGATTATCAGCGCTCTTTGAAATTCTGGATAGCAAGAAGACCAATAGCAAGGATGTCAATTAAGAGTGTACTTGCACTTTAGGTGCTGTCCAGTATTGACAGCTCTAAGTAATTAACTTTGCTCTTCTTGTTTTGGAAAAGTGATTTAGTCACTGTGGGATTATCAGTGTAGCCACTTCCTTCACCAATGGAGATCAGCAACTCATCCGTATTATGTAGTCTTAGAGTAGTGCATGGGGTTATTGGGAGGGTCAGAAAGCCAGGTTAGAGGCAGAACTTTACCCAGATCTTCCATAGTCCATGGTCAGCTTTCTATCCAGTATTCTATGCTGCTCCTAACTAATAATGGCATATAATCTTCTCCTGTTCCCCTTTTAGTGCAGAAAAAAATCTGTGAAAAAAATATGGACTAATTTTGCATACTGTAGTGAAAAGAGAAGTGAGTATTCAGCAGGTGGAACAGTGGGGCAGTTATGTGGTGCAGCGGATAGAGTGCTAGATCTGAAATCAGGAAGACTTATCTTCCTGAGTTCAAATATGGCCTTAGACACTTACTAGCTGTGTGACCCTGGTCAAGTCACTTAACCCTCTTTACCTCAATTCTTCATCTGTAAAATGAGTTAGAGAAGGAAATGTCAATTCACGCAAATCTTTGCCAAGAAAACCCCAAATGGGATCATAAAGAGTCATGACTGAAAAATTACTCGATGACAACATAAATGGAAGCAGGAAAATTGTGTCCAAGTTCTAGCTCTGACACTTAATAGTCATACGATGCTAAATATTAATTCATTTCTCTGGGCATCAGTTTTCTCATCTGTAATACTGAAGTATTAGACTAGATAATTTCCTAAGTTGGTCTCTTTTCACATTTTGTGGTTTTGAGTTTAATAATGGTTACAAAAACATTTTATATAGTTTAAAGATTAAAGTTTAAAGGTCATAGACTTCTAGGGAATTACTAATGAAGAAAAATGTTTTTCATGTTGCCAATTTTATTTTTGTACTGCATTTTGTGGGTTATTTCATGGTCATTCTGTTATAGAAAGTAAGTATGATCAGAAGTAATGTTTTTATGAAAGAACTGTATGCAGAAAAGTGTATTTTCAGCAATTTCTAGCAAAAGATTTCAATTCTTGCTGATCGTAAGACTCTAACCCCCTATTTCCCATAGGTTTAATGTATCAACATTCATGTTTTTTACTTTTGGGCCATTTTTCTAGGAATGTTACCCCCCAAAAAGTTGAGGTTTGACTGCATTATCTAATTTCAAAGCTGAAAATGTTGGAAGGAATCTGAAAGATTGTTTAATCCAAGACTTTCATTTTGTAATTAAGAAAACATGAGATGATAAGATATTCAATGTCACCGAACTGCACATAATTGCAATGATTCATTTTGAGGTCAAAAAACAGAAAATAAAATAGACTCAAAAATTTAGATTTCTCTTGGTTTGGGTCTTATTCACTTACTGACATTTGGGAAATTCCTAAGAATTGAATCCACAGAAACTGAAGAGGGACCAAATACATATGCATAGGTCATTCTCAAAGTTGGAATTAGACAGTATGATGGAGTAGGATTGGCAGGTGTAGTGAGAAAAGTCTGAACAAACAGGTTATCTTAAAGCAGAATGCAAAGTGAAATTCAGTGAATGATTTTGTATTTCATGATTGACCACTGCCATTTCGTAACTATATCCTCTTGCATAGTTAAGTAAAGTTATGACAGACATAACAAGGAAATGAGGGCCTACAGAAGGTCAGAGGGTCATACCAATCTGATTCCTCTCAGTAGTTGCAATTGTGGTTCTTAGGTCTATTATTTTGTTTATTCAAGCCCCCATATACCAAATATTGTCTTCGGCAGGCTTTGGGATGATGGATCTGTTTATTTGGAAAATGTTTTTATTACTCCAAGCTATAACAGTTGCATAGATTTTCATCCCAGCTCTACCATTTACTATGTGATACTAGATAGATCACTTCTCCCCTTTGGGACTCTGCTCTTTTTCTATAAAATGAAAACGGTTGCTTGTGTCGATTTATAATTATGCGAGAAAAATGATTAAACTTTTAACCAACTGATCTTGCTACTAACTGTATGCCCCCAAAGAGGTAAAGGATAGAAATAAAGCTTCCGTATATACCAAAACATTCATAACCGTACAGTTTATGGGAGCAAAACTCCAGAAATAAAGTAGGGGTCCACTGATTGGGGAAAGTATGAATTAAATGTGGCATATGAACGTAATAGTATTTTATTGTGTAATAAGGAAAGATGAATACAAAGAATTTAAAGAAATGTAAGATTTATATGAACTGATGTTGGGTGAAATAAGAATACAAATATAGATGATCACTAAAGCAATACAAATGAAAATATTACTAAAAGAAATTCCAGGTAACTGAAAAACCAGTAATGGTCTTAGAGAATAATTATTGAATCAGACCTTCCTCCTTTAGAGAGAGAGAGACAAAGGCATAAAAGGGCAGAATATTATATACATTATCAAATACAGTGTCAGTAAAGTGAATATTTTTGCTTAGTTATTTTTACTTGATACAATTGTAGTACCTTGTGATTCCCCTTCTCCATCTCACAAATCAGTTCCCCTAGAAACTGCTTCCTCAAGCTCAAGGTACTCCGTGAATCATTATTCCCTAAATCATAAGCCCCCACCAATGTGTTTACTTTTAATAGTCAGTCAGAAGATATAAATATTTTATATAATAATTGCATATATTGAAAAAAATACAGCGAAAAGCAGTCGTACAAAAAGTACCAACAAAATACTTCACCCAATAAACCTGTGGTTCCTTGTTCATAAATATATGCAACGTTCTATCAATACGGAAAGAGTAGACATAAAATTAGCACCTCAAATGTCTTTTTCTGCTAGCATCGTCCTGTCCCAGGAGGCCTGCTCCCTTCTGATCTTGGAGTCACTTCTGTATGTTGCTCCACTGAACACTGATCTGCCTGACAATACTCAGCTAGATGCATGGTTCACACTGACATGGTGTTCAACTGACTGGATAGTCTCTGTTGGATACTTTCTGCCTGCAGCTTCTGACTAGTTGAAATCCATAACCTCCCTTCAAGGGAAGAATAAACATTAACATTCTCTTTTAGCTTAGGACTTTGTCTTACTACAATACTTCTAGTAAGAAAAAAACTCTTTTCTTAGACCAGCAAGAAACTTTCCCTATGGAAAAAAGGTCTCAGAGGTTTTCATTTTGCAGTCTTCTTTCCCTCAGAATCTTGGTTATGAGGCCCCATGTATCCCTATCAGAAGATTTTTAGTTTCAAATGTTGACCCCTTTTGAACAAAGAACAGGAGCACATATATAAGTTATTAGTGTCTTCAATACCAAGTTCATCTTTTCTTTTGGACTACACTGGATTTAGGACCTATGGAAGTAACCTCCTCTTAGTTCGTGCTGAATGTACTTCCCAATACTTCTGAATAAGCCATGTAAGGACTATTTACTCATTTATGACCAAAACCTCTGAGATTTCAGGTTTGAACTCTAAGCCTTTTCCACTTTCCAACATAGCTGAGTGTGTGAAAAAAAGGCATAAGACACAACTAAACCCAGAGGGCAATGTCTCTTTTGCATGCCTATCCACATTTCTGGCCTTTTAGATGTGACTGTCTCCAACCAAAGCCTAAAAAGCACCCTGGGCTCAGTGACAATTGTGATTCAATACTGGAAACTTGACCCCAAGATAGCTAATTTTTCTCTGTGGATCATTGCCAAATAAGTCTTATCTTATGTCTATGTTTCTTACCCACTATCACATTGGCATTACTTATTATATGGATACTGGGGATGCATATTATACTAAAGATTTTAAGAAGCCCATGAAAAATATAAATACATAAAGTACTCAGAAAATTTAACAGTTGCCCTCTGGAAAGGAACTGAATTTAGAGTTACTAACAGGGTAACTATTTTCATTCCAATAATCCCTCTTTCCCACAAAGCTGTTACACATTCTCCTCAGGATTTTAGCACTACCTTAGACTACCATCCCTCATTAAAAATGAAAGCCTAGTCTGGGGTCTGCTGGCCAAGTAACTTCTTTCCATTTAACCTGTACTGTCTCAGTAACTCAGTTCTTTAAGTAAGATGCTGCATAGGAACTATGTAGACTACCCAAGGAGTACACAGAATCAGAAAATTTTCCCCGCAAAAGGTGTTAATACCTTAACTTTCAAACTTGGAGCTCTTTAACTTAAGGTCATTCATGTGTCAATCTCTAAAGTTGGTGCTAGCTAGAAAATTCTCCCTTCTCTGTTTAAAAAGCTAGAAGCCAGGATCCTGAGACCTCAATTCCCACTCTTCTACACAGTAGGGATAGGTTCAAGAACAATGTCCTTAAACTCCTTCCTTAGGTGTGTGCTAGCTATTTGCTTCTGCTATATGCTGCATTTTTGGCTTGGGTTTTTAAGGATGAGAGGCACATAAAAAAGGGACAACCTGGCATTTCAATTCTTAAAGACCATATGGGAATGGTCGTTTTTCAAACAAAAATCTGTCCCTCCTGATTTTCAGTCACCTGTAGTCTAGAAGACACCTTCAATCACTGGAATTAATCAGAAAAATTCCCTGTATCCTTTCTGCAAGATTCCAGGATATATGTCTACTTTAATGGGAGGTACTCTGCAGATAAAGATTTGAGTTCTGCAATAGTTAGCATTTATATGTACAATAATTTAACATTTGACAGTAAATTTAACATTTTAACATTTAATATAAACTTTATGCATATTATTCATTTTGATCTTCCCCACACTGTGAGGAAGGTACTTTTATTCTTAGTTTTACAGAGGGGAAAACTAAGAAACTATGGTATTGCCTAGGATCACAAAACTAGCATTTGGGACAGAATTCAAATTTTGGTTTCTCCTGACTCTAAGCCCAACAGTCTATGTATTATACCACCTAGCTGCTTCTAACCCATCAAGTGGTCTAGGGGGACTCATCAAATTCACCAGGAGAGGCCTTAAATGACTCTCTTTATACCAGGAAAGGTTCAGTGTTACAAGGAAAAAGGGAAAGGAAGGATATTTCTGGAAACAACTAAGATTTTTTTAAAAAAAAGACCTTAATAAAATTTGTTTTCAAAAAGCAAATGAAACGAGAGGAGTAGAGAAAATTTCTTAGGTTTCTTCCAGCTCTAACAACTTACAATTTAGTAGGAAAGAAATCAAATTTTATAAGAGTGTCCATGTATAATGAAAAGTTGGCAGTTAGCTTCCACTGTTATAGAACATTGTACGTGTTTGCAGAAATTAACAAGACTCATGTGAGCTAAGTATGTCAGATGTTTCAATGTCATTGATAAATAGTAACATGCAATAATCCTCATGGAACACAAAATTTAATAGACTGTATGTGATTGGTAGGCACTGATCTCCCCTTCAGTTTCTGGACCATTATTTTTTTTCCGGTGCTGGCTGCACCTGGAATCCCAGAATTCAACTATGGGAATGATCCCAGAACATAGCCTTGTACCTCCCAAAGGGGATCTCTGACTTCATAATGTCAAGTTCAAGTGGTTTAGGATAGTGAAGAGACTGGGTAGCAGAAAATTATCTAATTTGTTTCTGGTGAAATAAAAGAAAAATGTCCACTGGATGGTCAAACATAGGGGTTGCAAGGATATAGGTAGCTAAAATTCAACCCAAGGCCATATACTATTGGGGTTGGCAGCTAGAAGGCACTAGCACAGAGCTATTGGGAGAAAGGGAGCTCCTAGATTTGAGTAAGAGTGAGACACTCACTGTATAACTCAAGCCACATTAAGCCATCTGGGTAGAGGCCTTCACATGTCTATCTTCACATGGATGCGTTAGAGTGGAGGATTCTGGTAAGGGCCTAGAACCCTTTGTACTTTTGTCTTTTATGGTAGGAGATAAAACAACCATTTAAACTCTTTGCATAATTTGCCTCTTAAAATCTAATAAAACAGATTTCTTATACATTATCAATAAGTTCCCCTTAAGGAATGCAATGGAAATCCATGAGAATTTCCCACTACGGTAGATTCAGAAACTGTAGCTGCTGGAAAGGCAGATACTTACTGCATTGCAAACTTACAAGTAGAGATTTTTATCTCTTGCTCTGAGGCTTATTTCTTCATCAGTTCAAAAGGGCTATCCAAATCCCCAGCCATAAAAGAAGTTAAGCTCCTTCATACCATGGTTAGCCCCAGGGGCAGTACTTGTTCCCAGGTCAAGTGTTAATGCTAGCCCTTGACAGTATGGATTATAAAAGAAATGGAGTTAGAGTCTGAAGGACAGATGTGAGACTATGTATGGGTGTATTTTTGCATGTTATCTTCAATGTAATTGCAGGTGTATTTTATTTATATAACACATTACACATATGTATATAATCAATACATTACATATGATACACCTGGGATGTATTTTTACATGTATCTGCAACCGTCGCCAATCCATCTTTCACATAGTTGATTTTCCTAACCTGCAAATCTAACTAAGTCAGTAAACTAGTCAATGAACTTTGATACTTCCTTATTCATTCTAGGATCAAATATAAGTTCCTCTGTTTAGTTTTTAAATCCATTTGGCCTCAACCAACTTTTCCAACCTTATTACTTATCTACTAAGTCATAGCTGGATTGCTATCTGTGTAGGTGAAGGGAATTTCCAGTCTTAAAGTTCTCTACTACTTTTCCTCTTCATATATTTAAGAGGGAGTTAATTTAAAATGAGGCAGGGGATGGGGGGATAAAAGAAGAGGACTGGATGAATGGGTGAGTTGGGTGGAAAAATAAGCTCACTCTATGTCTCTAAAGTACCAATTTTTTAAAAAAGTGTCCTACTTGGCATGGAAGGGCTCTCATTCTATGGACGGTAATTCACCAGATCTGTGTGAAGAATAACATTAGGATGTCACCATGCTAAACTAACCCTGCCATGACTACATCCAGCTGTGTCAGGCCAAGCACACTGTTGCTCCACTTGTGATTAAGTGGAGCGGGGAGCTTCATCTTCTAAGAAACAAGCCACAGGCAAGCGGCCAACTTGGTCATGTCTCAACACTGCAGAGGGCTTAAAGCTGCTCTAGAAAAAGAGAGTGAGGTTGAAGGAGATGGAAAGAAGTCTCAGATATGAAGCAAGACCTTGTGCCGTTGATAATAAAGTTCTGTGTTGCTTATATCATAGCTTCAATTGATGTTCTCTTTCTGGCTATGATGTCGGTATTTTTAGTTGATAAAAATCAAATTTTAGAAGGTTGTAAAATAAAGATAGTGAATAAACAGCCTTTTACTTCAAAGGGGAATCACGGTTTAAAGGAAAAAGATAAAAGAAGATAGACTTTCCCCCAAGGACTTGAGTTTGACATCAAATACTGCTGGTATTAGCTATTTTAGGGTAGATCATCACATCCAGTTTTTCTAAATTTATCTCTGAAGAAATATTCCCTGTTGTCTGGTTTTTGTCTTGTTATTAATGACTGGATCATTCTTATCTTAGGTTCCATAATTCTAAAAAAAATTCTCATAGCTTTAAAATTTATGGAGATTTAATACTTTTTGGAGCAAAATTATCGATGGGCTGATTATGCTAAATGCAGTGATGCTCTATTGTTTTGTTCTTAACTCAGAGAATGATGGATTTATATCTGGAAGGGACCTCAGAAGCCACTGAGTGCGCAAACCTCCTTCCTCTTATCCTCTCCTCCTCACTTTTATAAATGAGGAAACTGAAACTCATCCAAGTTCAATGACTTCCCAGTTCCCACAGCTACTAAGTCAGAAGCAGGATTTGAACCCATTCTTACTGACTCAAATTCCAGGAATCTGTGCGCTAAAGCACACTGCCTCCCTCAAGAGGAGGCAGAATAGTCACATGTTCCCTGTCTCAACCTCCATGCTGACTCTGGCAACATGAATGAAACCCTTTGTCCTAGCATTGATCCTAGACCTTGAATTGGAAGGGTCTGAAAGGTCATTTAGATAGCCTTCCCACTTTACAGATGAGGAAACTGAGTTCCCAGAGAGGTCACACATAGCAATTATATTTGTTTTCTTAGGCAGAAAAAAATGAATACCGGAGAGGAATGACTTTGTATCCCTAGTACTTACAGGGTAGGTAGCATTGCAGTAAGGTCTTAAATGTTTGTTGATTGATCCAGAACTAGAAAAGACTTTAGTGAGTCATTTGGTCCACCCCACTCATTTTAGCAAAAGGAGAAACTGAGTCCTAGAGAGGATAAACAACTTGCCCGAGGTCATATAGATAATGAGTGACAAAAAAAATATTTGAACTCAAGTCATCTGTCTCCAGAGCCAAGACCCTTTCCTCTGTAACATGCTATCTCCCTTGGTTAAAGTCCTTTTTTGATGGTTCATGATGGTGTGGAGGCTCTTGGGGATTCTCTAAAGTGAGACCAGTGGACTGGTAAGACCTACTCAATTAGAAAGAATTTGAACATGGCCATCTAAATTGAGTTTAGAGAAGTTCATCATATATGTGTCCATATATGAGAATAGCATGTATGTATATACATATATGTAATCATATATACATATTTGAATGTAATGTAAGTGCAAGTCATCTCAGTCATGTCTGACTTTTCATGGTCCCCTTTGGGATTTTCTTGGCAAAGATACTAAAGTGGTTTGCCATTTCCTTCTTCAGCTCATTTTATAGATGAGGAAACTGAGGCAAATAGGGTTGTGACTTGCCCAGGATCACCTAATTAGTGTCTGAGGCCAGATTTGAACTCAAGAAGATGATTCTTTCTGACTGCAGGCCTGGCACTTATCCACTATGCCACATAACTGCCCCCCCCAATATAAATATACTTACATTCACATACATACATACATAAAAATATAACCATACTATATATATACAAATATACATATACCAGTGGGTTATAAAGAACTTTATATGTATTATCTCATTTTAGCTGCTTAACAACCTCAGGAAGTAGGTACTATTTTTATCCCCACTTTATACAGCAAGAAACTGAGGCTCAAAAAAATTAGGTGATTTGTTCATCGTGAACCTCCTTTGAAAAAGAGATTGCCCCTTCCCTTTCCATGACAAAGATGACGTTGGAAGTGGGTTGCCCCCAAATCACACACAATTTCTGCATCAGTAGGACAATATATCTGCACTTGTTTATTCATTTTCCATATTTCCTACATTTGGAACTTAGCAGGCAGGTTGACTGGAGACTGTATGGATAAGGGTCCTAAGGGGAAACTTTTTATCACTAAACGCATTCATCAATAAAACAGAAAAACAATAGATCAATGAATTGGGTGAATCAAGAGCTCTAATTAAACACCAAAGAATAAAAAATAAAAAAAAATTAAAAAGAGATAAAATTGAAAGAAAAAACCTATTGAATTAATAAATAAAACTAGGAGTTGTTCTTAAATATATATACATAATAAAATAAGCAATAAGCTAATATTATTTAAAAGAGAAAATACAAATCACCAGTATCAAGAATTGAAAAAGTGTTTTAGTCAAAACCAAAGAAGAAATAAAAATCTTACTACAAATTACTTTGCCTTAAAAAAAAAGAAAAACAAACTACCAGTATCAAAAATGATGAGGGTAAAGGCACCACCAATAAAGAGGCAATTAAAGCAGTTTTTAGAAGCTTTCTTGCCCACTTATATGCAATAAAACTGACAATCTAAGCAAAATGAATGGATATTTGCAAAAATATAAGTTTCCCAGATTAACAGAAGGAGAAGTAGAATACTTAAATAATTCTATCATAGAATAAAAATTGAACAGGCTATAAGTGGACTCCCTAAGAAAAAATTCATATGACTAGATAGATTTATGAGTTAATTCTAACAAACATTTAATCTCACATGCCAATTAATTCCAATATCATATAAGCTATTTGAAAAAAGGTAAATAAGGAGTTCTATTTTTTGGACACAAATGTAGTTTTGATACCTGAACCTGTGGAAAGCAAAAACAGAAAGAAAGCAGTTGACCGATTTCCCTAATGAATATTGATGCAAAAAATTTAAATAAAATACTAATATAGAAATGATAGCAACATGTCACAAAGATCATATGCTATGACCAGGTGGGATTTATACCAAAAATCCTGAGCTGGTTTAACATTAGTAAAGCTATCAGTATAATTGATCATATCAATAACACATGTGGTTATATCAATAGATGCAGAAAAAGCTTTTGACAAAATATAACACCCACTCTTATTTAAAATAAAACCCCTAGAAAGCATTAAAATAAATGGAGCCTTTCTTAAAATGATAAGTACTATCTATCTAAAATCAACAACAAGTATTATCTGTAATGAGGATAAGCTAGAAGTCTTCCCTATATGAACAGAGATGAAGCAAGGATGTCCATTATCACCACAATTATTCACTATTGTATTACAAATGCTAACTTTAGAAATAAGACAAGGAAAAGAAATTGAAGGAATAACGATAGTCAACAAGGAAACAAAATGATCACTCTTTGTAAATGATATTACGGCATATTTAGAGAACCCTAGAGAATAAACTAAAAAAAACTAGTTCAAACAATTAACAACTTTAGTAAAGTTGTGAGATAAATAAACCCACATGAATTGCCAGCACTTCTGTATTCTGCCAACAAAATCCAAAAGAGTACAAAACTGGGCACACTCTTTAATCCACTCCTGGGTCTATATATGAAAGAAATCAAAGAAAAAGAAAAATTATCTATTTATACAAACATATTTATAGCAGTTCTTTTTGTGGTGTCTAAGAATTAGAAAATCAAAGGCTGGGGAATGGCTGAACAAGTCATTTTATATGATTGTGATGGACTACTTTTGTGTTACAAGAAATGACAAGCAGGATGATTTCAGCAAAACCTGGAAAGATTTACATGAACTGAGGCAAAGTGAAGTAAGCAGAACCAGGACAATGTTGTACACAGTAATACTACATGTGAATAATGCGATATAATAGCATAATGATCCAAGACAATCCCAAAGGACTCATGAAAAACACTGTCCACCTCCAAGGAACTGATGTTGTCTGAATATAGACTGAAGCATACTACTTTTCTCTCCTTTCGTTCCTTCCTTCCTTCCTTTCTTTCTTTTATTCTTTCTTTCTTGTCTCCTTGTAGAAAATGACTAATATGAAAATGTTTTACATGCTTCCGTGTATATAAGCTATATACATGATTTCTTACTGTCTCAACAAGGGGAATAGGACACAAGGACAGATAAAATTCAAAACTTAAAAAAAAACCCAAATGTTAAAAATTGTTTTAACATGTAATTGGGGGAAACATTATTAAAAATGAAAATAAAATAAGATGATGATCTAGAAAGCATTATTATATTCTCCTCTTTCAGAAGGCTATAGTTTACAAAATCTAGGCATGGAAAATACCGATAATAATATTTTTAAGGATAATATATCTGTGGGGTCAAAAATCAAAATTTTTTTTAGAAGTAAACTGGGTAACCTGGACAAGGACTTTATCTATTGGCAGGACACACCTATGGTGGGACACTTGGAAACTGTAAGCCCAGTCTCAGAAGTTAAGGCTCAGTAGGGGAGCCTATGTCCTCTCAGGATGGACTTCTTTATGCCAGAAGATCTTCACTAAATAAGCACCTATTTTGTGCCATGTGCTATGTTAAATGCATGAGACAGAATGATAAAAGTTAAAAATCCCTTATATTGAGAGACACACACACATCTATAAGTGTCTATAAAATGCGTGCATTCCATTCATGCTAATATAGTTTGTGTAACCTATCTTTCACCCAATTCTGGAATATTTTTTGCCTGTGGTTATAAATGCAGAAGGAGAATGACAGAAAGAATACTGAGGTGATAGATACTTGTCTAAGGGACAGAATTGGTTTTAGAGCTTCTGGAAGAAGAGACACATGGAGAAAAGAAAGAAAGAAAGATTTGGGAAACTTCAGACATGTAGGGGAAATTTGCCCTTCACTAGACCCTGATTTTTTTTGTTTTCCTCCCTAGAGATTTTGGAAAGGATTTCCCTTTAGATGAGATGTGTACCTCTCACCTTTCAAGCTTTGTGGCATTTTTTTCACTCCCAGCAGAACTCATCCACCAGAATTTTCTTGTGTATTCTAATCAAAAAACCTCTCTAATTTCCTTTTGCTATTTTTTTGGATAAATGGGTTTACCTGCCATTACTATTTACAATAGCCTTTTGTTGTGTTTGCTATGTGAAAAAGTTGAGTTGGTACGTATGAGCTAAAGGATATCCTCTCCCTTAAGAATCAATAAGGAATCTACATTCAGCAGCATTTGAAAAGGGTAGCGCAGTGTCCATAGATATAAGTCTAGCCTGATATGTTCTCAAAGAAAAAAAGTCCCCAGTCTTGTGGCACGTCTAGGGACTCTCCCCTCCTCCCTCTCAATTACCATGTTCCTATCCATTTTTTCTATGAGTCAAGTTAAAAGAATTAGAAAACTCACACAAACAAATGAACTTATATATTTTACAGTAGTCTTGAGGGAAAGAGCTTTAGCACCAGGTAAAGGAGGAAAAGTTCCATGTAAAAGTTGCTTAGACTGCATCTAGATGAAAATCAGGGACTCCAAGAGGTTGGAAGGAAATGTACAATGAAAGATTTGGATTATGTCACTTCTAAGATCCCTTCCAGTTCGAAAGCCTAAGAGTTATGATATAATTAAGATAAGTAAACTAACAGTACTGCAATCAGAATTGAATTAGATTACCGCTCCTTGGTCCAGTTGACCCTTCATTGGCATGAGGCCATACTGATTACATAGGAGCAAATCAAGAGAGAGAGAGAGAGAAGAAGTTGCATTTGAGATCTTCCCTGTCCACCAGAAGAACATTGTGGTCAACGGTCATTCTGCTTGCCCAAAAGGGTCTGAAAAGAAAAGATCTGTGCATCTTTAAGCCCTATCTCCTACTTCCAGTCAAGTCTTGTCATACATTTCCTGTCAAGTAAGGTTATATTATCTTCCTTATTGCCAGAGCCTCTATTGCAAGCTCCCCAGTATTCCCTGGGGGTTGGAGACAACATCATGCCTTTTGTAGTAAAAGCCCCTTCTTGTGCCAGATGAGTGGGACAGTGGAGGAAGTTGTGCCTTTGCCTTTTTTTTTAAAGAGACAAATCAGTTTTGAATCAAGGATTGCCTCAGTCACCAGTCTACACCCCCCCCCCCCATTTCCTGAACTGAAGCCTAGACACCAGGGCTCCACATTCAGGGTATCTTTGGGCTATGCCTCAGCTCCCAAAATCTTGGCATGAAAGTTGGCTCCATGTCTGAATTCAGTTAAGACACTGGGGCCCTGTTTACAAGGTATTTACATACTCTGACACCCAGCCAAAACTCCCCACTGTTTCTTTCAGACACCCCTCCTCTCTCCCCCAGCCACCATCACTCTGAAGCCCCTTTTCCTTTGAGGTTTCCTCCATATGCTTATCTCATTCAGTTCCACATCACAGCCTCAGGGGCCTCTCTCTCTTTTTTCAAGGAGTTCAGCAATATAGTCTTTTCACCATAATCCTTGTCCTCATATACTCATTAATGTCTTCTCAAAAACCTTGGCCTTTCTGTTCATCAACCTCTTTCCATTCATTTTAGATATCACCATTACTCTCAACTTTGCCACCTCCATCCATCCATCAATGAGAATTTACCATTTAAGTCTTCAATCAACAAGACCTTATTAAGTTCTCATGTCCTAGACACTGAATTAAATGCTAGGAAAACAAGGATAACAGGGAAATTGTTGCTGTCTTCAAAAATTTTACAACCCTAAACCTAGATGCACCCTAACCCTAACCCTAAATCTAAGCCCTAATCCTAATCCTAAATATGCTCTGATTCTAACCCTAAACCCTGACTCTAAACCTATCCCTAACTTGTTACTTGTACACATATGCACTCTTCTCTGATCAAAATCTTAGAAAATACCGCTCTGCTTATCGTAAGTTTGTTCTCTGTCTTCAATCAATCAGCAAGTATTTATTACGTAAAACACTTTGTGCTGGGCCCTCTGGTAGATGTAGAGATATAAAGATAGCAATGAAATAGTCTCTGTCCTCCAAGAGTTAAGGGGAAAACAGGCACAAATGTATAGTGTGTGTGTGTGTATGCAGGTATGTATATATATATATATATATGTATATATATATATATATATAATATATGTATACACATACATATCTCTTGTTTTTAAGATTTATTTTTATTTTATTTTTAATTTATAGAATAAAACCAGCATTTCCATAACAAAGTATAATAAAAAAAGATTGCACATGAAACCGCAAATCTGTTATGTACAATAAATAATGCAATGTATTATTCTTTTTAAATATATAATAAAGTTATCATTTACATTTCTTTTTTCCTTCCTACTCACCCCGATTGTACTTTTAACTTTGATCTGCATTATTAACAATTTCTCCATCACATTTTTAAGTCTAGAGACAATCTACAAAGCAATAAATCAAGCCCTGCTTTGTAGTATTTGCACCCACCTCTGAACAGTAAGCACTCACCCTGAAAATTTAACAGTGGGTTCATGCCCGCTGGGTACAAGCTGGCTCCAGCACACCCCTGGCTAAAAGGGACCTTAGAGATAATCCATTCCAAGTCCCTCATTTAATGATGAGCAAAGGGAACCTCAGTTAGGTAAAGTGACTTGTCAAAGAATATAGGTATATATGTCTATGTATGTGTATATATATGTAATATATGTACATGTATGTGTATGTATATACATACATACACACACATGTACACTTGTGCCTGCTTTCCCCTTAACTCTTTGAGGACAGAGACTATTTCATTGCTATCTTTATTTCTCTACATCTATCACAGAGCCCAGCACAAAGTATTCTATTTAATAAATACTTGTTGAACCCAGCTGATCTGCCTCCAGTGTTCCTTCCACTCTGTCTGGTTGACTGCTTTCCTTGGGTATTTTCCCATGGTGCCACCTCAGTGAAGACATGTTCTGGGACCCATGTGCCTTCACAATGAGCAGCTAGGCACAACTTCTCTCTGTCTTAATCAATGGAAATTGAACAAGCAGGGCACCTCTAGGCACATAGAGAATCAGAGTCTGTCTTCTTCATATCCAGCCCCCTCATTCACTCCCTTTCCCTAATTAAATTCTCTTCCGTTGGCAACCTTTGCTCTCATTTCAGTAACTAACCCATTCTTACTGTCCTAAACCTCTGCCCCCATCAAAATATGAAAGGCTCTAATACGAATTGCTGTAACGATAGCTTATATTGATTTTTATAATATTTTGCAGGTGACTTTCTAAATGGAAAGTGAAATGAAAGATTCCTCCCCAAACTTCCAATTAAGGAGAAATCCTAGGCCATTCGTCTTTTCGTTTCCCATCTGACCGTGCTACTTTTGACTTCATCAAGCCACCAAATTAGATACCTTCCCTTCCACCACCACCCTCCACTTCCTCAAAGCTTCCTTTTATGTGTCACCTTTTCCCATTAGATTGTAAGTTCCTTGAGACTAAGGACTGCCTTTCTTGTACTTGTATCTCCAGTGCTCAACATAGCCCCTGGTTTAGTAGGCACTTAATAAATGTTTACTGACTGACTGATAAAATGTTTTGTATAATTTATCCTGTTTGATGAACTACCCCAATGTATATAGACCAGTGCATGCAGGGTCTCTCATAGTTAAGGTACTATTTTATGATAAACTACTTTTCTTTGTTACAAAGGAGGGTTATAGGAGCAGAAAAATTATTGAAGAGTTGCAATCATGTTTAAAAAAATCATCAATAAAATTTTTAACAAATTATGAAACCGTTTCATGAAGTAGGTAGGGTAAATATTAGTATTCTTATTTTACAGATGAAGAAACCAAGATGTAGAGAAGTTGTGATTTACCAAAGGAGATAGAGCTACGAAGAATCTATTACCCAAACCTAAGGTTTGTTGGCATTGTTGTTTCTAATATACAGCCTCTACTCCACAGATAATACTGATCCTAATTGGCTGATCATACTGTTTCATCAGTGTGAAATAGCATCAGGAAAATTATGGAACGAAAGTGTGGGCACCTACAATCAAGAGAAGAGGAAGATTACTGGACAAGGAGAATCATAAAATCACAACATGTTCCCCCTACACAAGCCCTCTGCTTCACTGAGGAAGATGAGACTGGCCTGTAGCTTTTGCTCACAGGAGGTTCCTGGAGGAGTCAGTGATCCTGAACAGACATTTTCCAGAACTGGGAGCCTGTCTGGTTAGACTTTGGTCCTCTGGCAGACCCTCCGTACTTTATTATGAGCAGAGTTTGCTGGCCCATCTCCCAGCTCCCCCAAACCGTCATGCATCCACTTTTTTATCCTCCCTCTGCCCCAACCTTTTAACGTAGGACCTACACACAATTTATCCTCTGTTAATGGTCAGCAAAGCTAGCTGTTTTCCCCAATATGTCTTTGCTATCATCTTTTATCCTACTCAGAGAGACAGTGCACATGCCAGATTTTATTATTTTCATCCCTTATATCTCAGTTATTTCCATCATATACTTTGCTTTATAACATATTTACATAATGGTAATGACAGTCAATACTGATACACCTTTAAGGTTTGTAGGCTGTTTTGCACATCCTCTCAACTGATCCTTACAACAGCATTGTGAGCTGGTTCTATTATAATCCTCATTGTACCAATGAGAAAAATTAAGGGTCTTCCCCAGGATCACATAACAAGTAAGTGCTTGAGGCAAGATTTGAACTCACGTCTTCCTGGCTCCAAGGCCAGAAAGATTATGCCACCTACCTTTCATTTACATGACTGGGTAGTGCTTAGTGATATTTCAGAGCTCTTTGACTTCCTCTGTCAATATATTATCATTTTTCTTCCTCAGACAGATTTCTGACAAAGTATGTTATAGAGCTTGGTACATAGTAGACCCTTAATAATGCTTGTTGATAAATTGATTAGAATACTTTCTCTTCATTAATAGAGGTAGAAAGGGATATGAGAGAGATCTGTGATTTGTTAGCTTGGGAACTTCTATCAGGTCTCTTTGGAGTTGACTAATCAACTGGAAATAAACTGGCTAATTGTTTGGAGAGAACACTTTACTTGGCATCAAAGAACCTAACTTTGAGTCATGCTTGGGCATTTCACTTAACTTCTCTGGGACTCAATTTGATCTATAAAAAGAAGAGAAACTAAATAGTGTTCCACCTTCAGCTATCTATCTCTGATCATATGTACTACAGTCTTATAGGGCAGAACACACTTTCTGGAAATGGATTCAACTATAGCTCTATTTGAGATAGCTAGGTAGCACACTGGAGTCAGGAAGATGAGTTCAATTCCAGCCTCAGACACTTATCAACTGTGTCATCTTGGGCAAGTCGCTTAACCTTTGTTGGCCTTAGTTTCCTCAGTTGTAAAAGAGGATATGTAAAAGCAAGAACCCGGACATGCACACGGGGCTTGCTATCATAGGTTCTTAGATCTGCTTTTCGAAAAGGAAAGGCAACTTTTAGTGGGTCATTAATCACTTTAACCGAGCACATATATCATCCACTTAATTCAGGGGAAAAAGTCAGCACCCTGAACTTTAGAGAAAATACAAAGAAATCAATCAACAGGCAGTGCTTCTAGCTGCCTGAAATAAACAATACATATGTTACAGATCAATAGATCCAACTGTCTTACCATTGCATACATGTATAGTTACCAGAGACAGAAGCACCAATATCTGGGTTTTCAAAGCTGGGGGGCTCCTTAGCAGCTTCCCAGAATCTCATCTGTCCAAACAAATGCTTCCAATGAGTAAGCCCCAAAGCAAAACCTCACCTCAGAGTACTAACACATTTTTCAGAGCCAGAGGGCATCACAACCCTTGAGAACCAATGCCTCAATAGAAAATTAACAAAAGGTGTGTGCCTTCCTACAAATCTTCTCTAATCAAACTTCCCTTAATGGGTAGACTCATTAATGGATGGGGAAGATCTTCCCATTAAGAAGCAAAATTATATTAACAATAAACAAAAATGCATTATTAATACAGGATAATAATAGCACCTACTTCCTAGGAGGTTTTCATGAGGATCAAATGAGATAACATTTGTAAAAGGCTTAGTACAGTGTCTGGCACATAGTAGGTACTATAATAAAAACTATTATTATCAGTCATGTGTACTATGGAAAGTTCTGGGGTGGCAGATTTGAAACGATCTAGTTATATGTTTGGACAGCTGTAAGGAACTGAAAGTGTCACTTTAAAAATAGATATTAATTAAATAGCATAGCTTCCAAAAAAAAAAAAAGTATGTCGGTAGGAACAAGGAGTCCTACCAATGTGTACCATAGCACAAGAATTTGGCTGCAAATCTCTCGTCTTTCAAGCCACCCCCTCTCTTTAGATTCCTTAAAAAAAAAATGTGAATTTTACTTCACTGATGTAATTTGAAATGTAATTTCCATCTTTAGAAGCAAATTAAATTATAAATATGGGAATTTTAACCTTTTCTTGTTTTTTATGAGGCATTTGGGGTTTTGTATTCTATTTCTTTTTAGCTTTGAGAGGTGACTTGATAAACATATGTGAAGATTTTTACAACTGGATCTACATTAACAAAATTATTTGTATGTCTGAGTTATTTTCTAGATAATTTATCCTCAATCACATACCACATCTAGATTGCATACTTTCTGATGGATAAATAAAATAGAGAATTCAAGGATGTTAACTTGCATTGTAAAAGAAGTTGAAATCAGAATCTTTTGAGTAGATTTGACCTATCTTTACACTGCAAGCCAGACAAATCCTAGGTCAGACTCTTCTGCTACCCTCTGCCAGAGGATAGTGGGTCATTTCCCTAGTAGCCTGCAGTGTGGCAAGTATACTTTAGCCAAAGGAAGGAGGAAGAAATCAACCATGGTATGCTGCCTCTGGAAATACTACCAAAAGGCTTGGCAACATGGGAATTGATCTAATCTGCATTACCATTTGATTCTGATCCAAGACTTTGGTTTTTAGTAAAATTTTTTCTGGTCCTGATCATTGCTTAAGTTCCATATAAATATACACATCTATATATAATATGTATTATACACATACACACACATCTATATGCATCTGTCTATCTATCTATCTATCATCTATCTGTCTGTCTGTCTGTCTGTCTGTCTATCTATCTATGTTTCCAGTTAACTGGGAAACAAAATAGCCAATGTGAAGCATAAACTATTCATTACTAAAAGTAGCAGTGAGCACAGCATGATATTCTCCCAAGCAAGGGTCCCTGTATCTGTTCTTTCTTTCCTAGAGTTCCATGACAATGCCTCTTGCCATGAAAACTGAGTCAGTATGGCAAGGTTGAATTCATTTTCGTATTACAGAACTGATGATAACTGATGCTGAAAAGTGTGTCCCAGTGGTCTGGTTCTGTGACTTACTTAGATCACTCACAGTACATAAAAGCAAGGATTTAAATTTAATGGAAATCAAAATACGGACATAAAAATTAGATTTCAGGAGTCCAGATGAATGTAATGAACCTTAATGCTTAAAGGAAACTGAGTATATGCTTGACTTTAAAACAGCAAAAAGGGAAAGAAACTCAGGGGATGACAGAATGAGGCATCATGTAGAAGTAAGTCTGGATTTGTATTCCAAATATCTAGAACTTTCAAAGCAGACAAGACATCTTTAGACTCTGATTATTATTTACAGAGGTATTTGCACATCTCTCTCCCACCCCTAATATGGAGTTTGGGGAATTTATCCATTCTGTTTGTTCCAAATGAGGTCAAGAAAATCCAAACTGATGGTATCCTCATCAACTAGAAGAGCAGTAACTAAGGCAGGGTGACTGGGGCTTTGTTGCAGGGTGATAGATTTAGCATATGGACAACAGTATTTTGAGTCTTTCTGCAGAATAGAAATAAAACAACTTAGCACCTGCTTATTGAATGTTTGTTGATTGATTAGAAAGAACAGGAAAATAGGAAGCTACCAGAGAGTGGGCTGTAATGAGCTCTTTACCCATACCTTCTTTCCTGTCTCTTTCATGGGCTAGTTGATTCTCCTTCAACTGAAGTCATGTTTTTTTTGATACTTGTTCTGGCAGGAAAAATTCTTTGTTATGACTGCCAATTATGTTCAATGTTTTTTCTCCACAACATGGCTAAGTTTTGTATATAAAAAAAGGTTAAGGTCAGGGTTAATGCCTTACATGTTAAAATCTTTTCTCTCTAATTATGAAATTGAAATTTTGTCCTTAAGTATCATTATGGACTTCTAGGTCAGATCCTACCACAGAAATAGTTTTGATGTGAGAGTCCTTCTTTCTTATGCTTCACCCCTACCCCCTTTAATTCCATCCTGAGTGAGTCTGGGTAGGTAAGGTATAGGAAATGGGAGGGAGGATACTACCCAGCTTAGATTGAGCTCGGATTTGCTCATGAACCAAGAAATAATGAATCTTCAACTATAAAACTCATGCATTTTAGAATGAATTCTCAGAAGTGAAAAGAATTACTGAGAGTCCCTGGGACTAAAAACTAGTGCTAGTATTTATCACTTCAATGATAAATCTCTGACTATAGGACATTGTTAAAAAGTAGTTGCAATTTATCATTTTTTCTTAATATCAAAAATGCTCTGAGTTATACAGGCCCAATTTTTGAATGTTCCATTATATAGCCAATAACTATAACCAGTAATTGCCTCTTTAGCTGAATTTCCAACTGAAGAAGAGGTTTTGAGGGCCATTAGGGTCCTTTCATGTGGCAAAGCACCTGATGCTAATTCTACTCTAGATGAGATTTACAAGGTAGGGGGACCATTGCTCATACAAAAGTTGACTGAAATTTTCCAGGTTATATGGCAAGAGGAAGTTATCCCCCAGGAGTTCAAGGATGCTTCCATTGTCCATCTCTATAAAAGTAAAGGGAAGAGATTGTCCTGTGACAATCACAGGGGGGTCTTTCAGTCATTGCTGGCAAGATTCTTGCTAGAGACCTCCTTAATAGGATGATCCTTCACCTGGAAGATGGTCATATTCCTGAGAGCCAGTGTAGCTTCAGAAAGGGCCAAGGAATAGTCAATATGGTGTTTGGTGCCTGACAACTACAGAAGAAATGCCAGGAGTAGAACAGAGGTCTGTACACAACTTTTATAGATCTGACCAAGGTCTTGGATACTCTTAGTCATGAAGCTTATGGAAAATTGTGTCAAAATTTGGTAGCCCAGAAAAATTCATCAATATTCATCAATTTCATGATGTCATGTTTGCCTGGGTTCTGGAGATTGGACAATGCTCTCACATCTTCCCAGTCACCTGCTCCCATGCCTTTTAGCATGATGTTTTCAGCCATGTTGTCAAATGCTTTCAATGAGGATGAACACAGCATCAAGGTCAACTACCATACTGATGCTAAGTTCTTCCATTTGAAAAGGCTACAAGCCAAGACCAAAGTCAAGGGAGTGTTGGTGCATGATTTTCTGTTTGCAGATGATTGTGCACTCAATGCAGCCTCTGAAGCTGAGATGCAACAAAGTACGGATCAATTCTCTGTTGCCTGTGCTAATTTTGGCCTAATAATCAACACCAAGAAAACACAGGTACTCCATCAGCTACTACCACACCATCCATATGTGGAATCATCATACAACAAATGGAGAAGTTTTGAATACTGGGGATAAGTTCACTTACCTTGGTAGTGATCTGCACTTCCAGGGATCTACACATTGACAGTGACGTTGATTGCCAGAGCGAGCTCAATGTTTGGGAGGCTCCAAAGAAAAGTTTGGGAGAGAAGAGATATTGGACTGACTACTAAATTGAAGGTCTACAGAACTGTTGTTCTGACTTCATTAGAAACATAGACAGTCTACCAGTGCCATGCCAGGAAACTGAATCACTTCCATTTGAACTGTCTTAGGAAGATTCTGAGGATCACCTGGCAGAATAAGGTACCAGATACTGAAATCCTTGCCCGAGCTAAACTGCCAAGCTTTCAAACTATACTTCAGAGAGCAGAACTCCAATGGGCTGGCCATGTTGTTCAAATGCAAAATGTACGTTTGCCAAAAAGACTATATGGAGAACTCGCATTGGGCAGGCAATCACATGGTGGTCAGAAGAAGAGATACAAGGACACTCTCAAGGTCTCCCTCAAGAACTTTGAGTTTGACTGTGTAACATGGCAGACACTGGCACAAGACTGCTCAGCATGGCGTGCCCACATCAGAAAAGTTGCTGGGCTCTCTGAGCAAAGCAGAATTGAGACAGCACAAAGTAAATGTAGGATGCACAAATTTGGAGTATTCACCCCAAATATTCACATGGACTATCTGTGCCCAACCTGTGGTAGAGTATTACGAGCTCATATTGGTCTGATCAGCCACAGCTGGACATAGTGAAATTTCATTTTATCATGGTGATGTTACTTTGGTCCTCTTCTAGAATGAAGGACAACAACCAACCAACCAACTCACTGTTTCTTTACCAGCCCTGAGACTTTATTTATCCTGAATCAATGATCAACAAAATATCTCTTTTATCCAGTATTGCTTTGCTATCATCTTTTTTTACCCCACTCAGGAGGACTGTGAACGTGCCAGATTTCATTTTTTTCATCCCTTTCATATCAACTATTTCCATCATAGGAAATCTATTTCTCATTTCTATGCAACTCATAGTGCAATACCAAAGCTCTGAATTTATCAGTCTTGGGGGTGGGGGTAGATTTCTCCAGCTTACCTTATGCTTTTACACAAAATTCCTCCCCCCTACCCCGAAACATCAGAATTTCTCCTATTCGAGTTATAATGGATAGCATGCTGCACTGGAATCTGGAAAAGCTGAGTTCAAATCCAGTCTTTGACACTTACTAGCATTCTGACTAGGGTGAGCCAGTTACTCTCTATGAGTCTCAGTTTCCTCATCTTTGAAATGTAGATTATAATGTCTACCATGCCTATATCTCAGAGTTATCAAAAGACTTTAATAATGTTATGTGTATAAAGTGTTAAAAAAAATCTATGTCATTGAATTGATGTTGGACTAAGTGAGCAGAAGCAGGAGAACATTGTACATAATAACGGCAACATCGTACGATGAGCAACTGTGATAGACTTAGCTCTTCTCAGCAATACGATGATTTAAGACCATTCCAAAAGACTCATGATGGACAATGCTATCCACATCCAGGGAAGGAACTATGGAGTTTGAATGCAGATTGAAGCACACTATTTTCACTTTTTTGTGTATTTTTCCCTTATATCCCATTTCTTCCTTCATAACATGACTAATGTGAAAATATGTTTGACTTGTTTGCACATTTATAACCTATTTTAGATTGCTTGCTGTCTTGGGGAGGGGAAGGGGGAAATTTGGAATCCTTACAAAATCCTAATAAATCCTAATAAAAATGAATGTTGAAAATTATCTTTACATGTAATTGAGAATAATAAAATACTATTAAAAAACTATTTAAGTGCTAATGAATGATTTTGCTTAGTGTCTAGGTCTTCACAAAAAAGAAAAGGGGCCCTCAGATCTCATGCAAACACTCAAGCCACCCAACAAAAACAAATAAAGAACGGGTTTTATTTAGTTTGACACAAAAAGATTCAAACTTCAAGCCATAGTAAAAGGAACTGTTTCCCTTTCTGATGAGCCCCACCTTCCCCAAGGGCCTATAGAGTTCCTCCAGACTTATAATACTGCATTGGGATTGAGGATCCCCACCAGGAGGAAGCATTTGGGACTGGTAGAGAGTCAAGCCACTGTCTTCTAAAGAGAGCCAAGCTCACTTGGAATTTGCACAGTCCAATATGTTTATAGAAATCTCCTGGCATTGAGATTCAACCCTCACAGACCCTACTCCATCCCTAGCAAAGTGAAAGAGCTAGGGATCACTAGAGAGGTGACCACCCTGCCCTAGACCTTCACAATCCACATAACTAGCGAAGGGTTTTGCTTCTCCACATCCTGACTCTGTCCCTTGTTTCCTTGGCTCCTAAACTGTTTCCTGCTTGGGACAAGAATCCCTCTACTCAATCCAGGAACCTTGTTCTAGAAAAGAATTCATTGTTCATGGTTCCCTAGGGCAAAGGTGTCAAATATGAAGCCCATATGCCACTCACAGCCCACAGCATTCCTGAAAGCTATAGAACCAGAATAAAATGTAATTGGGAAATATTTAACAATATAAACAAAGATACAGTGAAACATAGATAACATTACTGTTAAAAACTAAGTCAATATGCAGTCTGTAGGGATCCTTATGTAAGGATTAGCAGCCCATTTCTATTAGAGTTTGATGCCATTGCTCTAAAGCATGAGACTCTACAGAAACCATGAAGTTATGTAGTATTGAGTTCTCTAGCCAATAAAAGAGACCTCTTCTCTTCTCTTCTCTCTTCTTCTTCTCCTCCTCCTCCTCCTCTTCCTTCTTCTTCTTCTTCTTCTTCTTCTTCTCCTCCTCCTCCTCCTTCTTCTCTCTTCTCTCTCCTCCTCCTCTCTCTTTCTCCCTCTATATTTCCCTCCTCCCCACACTTCTTTTCCAAATTTGACTGAATTACTCTACTACTTTAATGACTCCATGACTTCATTAATGGAGATATGCCATCCATTCGTGTAGGCTGCAAACCATCCACACTTTATCCTGTAACCCTCTCTCTTCAATCTCTTATAAAAGATATTTCTGGGGTCTTTCTCTTCATAGTTTTACATTTTGTGGGTATCATTGAATCATCTGAACTGTCTATTATTCCTTGCTCTCTAGATACATGATGGATCCAACATTTTTTCCAGGAGTACATTTACTGTATGATATGTTTTCTATAATTTTGTTCATGCAAGTCATCACCAATATGTTCCATTCTACTTATGGCCACAGTATATAGTTCTCTGATTCAGTCAAAATTTAATTATGATTTAATTTAATTTTGAAGTTCTAGAATTTGTAATCATTTAGAGTCATGGGAGGGACAACTAGGTAGTGCAAACGCTGAGCTAGAGTCAGGAAGACCCATCTTCCTGAATTCTAATCCAGCCTAAGACACTTACTTGCTGTGTGATTCTGGACATATCACTTAGCCCTGTTGGCCTCAGTTTCCTCATCTGTAAAATGAGCTAGAGAAGGAGATGGTTCCCAGTATCTTTGTCCAGAAACCCCCAAATGGGGTCATAAAGAGCTGGACACAACTAAAAGGACTGAATAAACAGAATTGCAGCAAGAATGCAAGTATTAAGAATTATTTCTGTTTGTCAGGGAATAGCTAGAGATCACTAAATATACTGCACAATACTCCTGTTAATTTGAGCTCCTTGTCTTCTTATTCAATTCTAGGGACAATTCAATGCTTATCTGGTACTTTGGCTAGGATATAAGAACTAATGGAGTAACTCAGAGGTTGCTCATACAACTATATGTCATAGATTTGCTTTTTCTGAATTGACTTAGGTGGCTTTCTTTTGAGTGACTGTAGAATTTGATGAGGAAGACCTATAATATTCTGATAAATGACAGACCTGCCACTAAAACAAAATACAAGCAAGTACACAGATATGAGTGTCAGTATTGGTCTGCTATTTTCCACTGCCAGTACATAGTATTCTAGCCACATTATAAAGAAATAGGCTCCTAGGAACTGGTCTAGGAACTTAAACACTATTTTTGATATTATTGGTAAAATTTATTATGAATAAATAAAAAACACAACAGCTCAATCTCTGCAAAATAATTCATTTGTAAGCTAGGGCTTCTTGTATATGTTGTATGTATCTACTATACACTGACTGTTTAAAATAACCAAGGACAAAGAAAATGCCAGTTTCATATCAAACATAGAGGTTACTCAGATTATCAACCTTCTGGACCCCCCTCCTTTACTCTAGACTAGTAACATGAAAAATAATAAAATTGAAAGGATCAAACTCCAAACCTAATCTCAAACATATTTCATTGACTTTGAAACATAAGTGAATGTGATTATTAGTACAAAACTTTTGAGGAATGCAATCAGTTGTCTGATTTGACTTTGAAGAGCTGAAAGGACTAAGAAGTAAGTAAGAGCTTACTTGCTACCTATATAAAAGGTCATTTTTTTAGCTTACTCTTTTAAGATGATAATTATAAACTCACTATAGAGAATCTTCTTCTGTGGCACATTTTCCATCATTAGATTGCTAAAAAATAATAATAACATGTACATAGTGCTTTATACACATTATCTCCTTTGGTGCTCACAACGGAAAGGATTCTTATCCTATTTTATAGGTATGTGTTACCTCTGGCCCAATGCCCCAAGCCCTGAGTTTGATCTTGGGAGTGCTACCCGAAAAAAATCACTTTCTTTTTAGCTTGTGTTACTTCTCCCACCCAGTTTCTTCTGAAAATCTCAAATTATAGCTCAAATTTAGGGTTACTAGCAAGGTAACCTCAAAACTGAATTGGTGTTGAATAATAAATCCCATTCTCTCATTAGAAAGCAGTATCTGGGGATTCTACTCTCTAGGAAATTATCTTATCCTCTAGTAAGAAGAATTGTGTTTAGAAAATCTTGACACTTCCAACAATCCAAAAATCAGAAACTCCAATGATTCAGAACACATGCTTTTGCTTCTCTTGGCTGCCACATGATTGAGAACAAAAGTGACTGATACTTCCACTTCAGGACTAATCTTGGGTGTCTAGGAATGTTTAGTATCCCACTAAAGTCTAATAGCTACTATTGCTAGGATTGGGGTAGAGGGGATATTCAGGAAGTCTTTGAGGGGATATGCCAAGGCTAGGGAACTAAGGATATCACTGCTAGGGAACAAAGTCTACTTACAGATAGGTCATTTCTTACCTAGCCTTAATTGCTGCATGGGCATTGCCTCAGTCAAAGTGAGACCTGGGGAGAGTTTTTTAAAAGTCAAAGCTTCCACTGCATCCAAAACCATTTCCAGTTGTCTTGATCTATATCATACACTGGACCTACATGACTCCAGAGGAGAGAATGAGGTTGGTCACTTTGTACAACCCTCCCTCACATAAATCTAATTCACTCTCAAGTCATGATATCACTTTCCAGATATCATGGTCCTCTTCAAGAATGACAGACAAATGATCTGTGAGTAGTAGTAGTTGTCCCACTGGGGACCCAAGTAGCCAGTTCTGGTTGGGCAATACAGGTCCTTCCTACCTTCTTGATGTCATGGTCGTCTCTGAGAATGAAGGACAAACAACAAGACCTATGGTCAAGAAATGGAAAAAGTCAAAAGGATGGAATCTTCAATGTTCTCGTTTTCATAGTACTTCTATTAAACACTAGTTCAAGCTAACCAATGAAGAGACTCATCTTCCATGAGAAGTATTCCCATCTATAACACATGTTCTTAACCTGGGGGCTCTGAGCTATTTAAAAGAAATTTTGATAATATTATTCTAAGAAGTAATTCACAGACTTCACCAGATTGCCAAAAGAGCTGCATGACACAAAAAGGTTAAGAAACCATGCTGTATAGATCAATACAATCAGTATTCCAATGGCTTAACACCCTATAAGTTGTTCAAGTTGATCAGAGATCTCAATGGATGTCCTCCTACAGAAGGAATCTTGGCCTCAGTGAGTTGTGCCTACGGTCATATAGCTAGTCAGTGTGTAACTTCTAGCAAAATCCAAACTTAGATGTTACTTGGCTTTAAGTCCATCACACTTTCCATCATGCCAGATCATTTACACAGATTACAGTTGTGATTATGGGCTTAATTAATTCCCACACCCTTTTTGGTTCTTTTCTCTTTCAATAAAGACATCTAGGCAAAAGGTTTTTGAGAAAATCTTGACGTTTTACTATTACTGGAATTAAATAAAGGACTCACAGCCTTCATTCAGTAGGCAAACAATTCAGCATGTTGAAGACTAGGTTGTCCAGAAAGCTAACCTTTAGGTTTCTTCAAAGATGAGTATGTCCCACAGTAGGCTTACCCCCATTTTCCTTTCTACTATGATGTCAAAATTTTATGTTACTGCTAAGAAATTCTTTATATTTTGTAGGTAATTCAGAGGTGTATCTGGTTTGCTCAACTCTAGAAGGTTCATAGAATGTCACTGTTGTGCGAATTCCCTTAAATCAGCAAGTACAGGTTATAAAACTCTTGCTGTAGAACTTGAGAGAACATTTCCAATGGTATACCCAGATGCCACAAAGTTGATTAAATACATATGCCTCCTGCCCATTGTAACTTGGGAGGACTCTATGTCTTCTCTATAAACGTTATTTTTTCCTTAAATCTGGGTATCCTCATTGAGTTCTCAGGACTTTTCCACTCATAAAGGCAGCAATTATGAGTTCAGTTAATTTCCACAGCCTTTCCCCTTCTTCCCGCACCACCTCCCCTCCCAGTAAAGACATCTAGGCAGAAGGTGCTTGGGTAATCAGGCATGATTAAGGTTTCTTGAATTTGGAAAAAGACATTAAAGTCTGTGAAATGATGTAGGGCAGCCCATGTTTTCTTTTCTTGGGGGTATATTGACCTTTGTTATTCCTAGAAGTTGTGATAATCATACTTAAGCCTTTGAAAGATTTTGTACTTACAATGGGCCCTTTCATCTAAGGATCACAGAGGGCTCCCCTAGCAAGTAACTACAGTAGTTGGCATTTTATGATACTGGAGGAAAGTCAGTGGGCAAAGAGTTTAAAACGATGGCCTAGGGTTATAAAGTGAATCATTGGTGAACTCAGGAAGGAAAGTCCCTATTCTGAGGCTGGCCTAGATTGAAGTCAAAGTTAAAGGGACCATAGAATTCTAGACCTGGTAGAATCCAACCACCTCACTTTACAAATGAAGAAACTAAGTCTTGGAGAAGTCCAAAAACTTGCTTAAGTTCAGACAATATTAGTACAGGCACTGGAATTAGAGCCTTAAGTCTCTTAACACCCATTCTCCAATTTTTTTCCTTTATAGCCATCACTATTTCCTGGGCATTTGGACCTGAAGAAATTCTAAGAAACTGCCCTATTCTCAATACCTATATTATACACCAAGTATCTTTTTTGAGAGGGGACCCTTTTACCCACATTTAGAGAGACTTTAGTCATGAGTCACATCTAAACTTTGTTTTAGACAATTTCCTGAAGAAATTCAGGTGTTAACATTGAACCAAAGAGAATGAGATGCTCAGTATTGAAGTGGAGCCCAGGGTCCTTTCTAGGGGCTCCTAGGTCACTGATGACTTTACCTCTGAGTATATTATTTGTCTGTTTACATGTGACATATCATTTTCTCCAACAGAATATAAATACCTTGAGAAGAATGATTATTATATTTTTTTTTTTATCTCTGAATCCCCAGTGCCAGGCACAGTGCCTGGCAAGAAGAAAGAAGTAGGTGCTTAATAAACGTTTATTGATTGATTGTGTGGGTGTTTAGTGTACAAGACTTTTAGAATGACTAGTGAGCAAAGGAGCTTTTTTTCTTTCTTGAAATGAATAAATACTGGTTAGCACTGGACTGTGAACTAACTCCATGCTTCTGACAACCAGTACAGTGGAAAACAGCTCAAGGGAGATTATTTTCTAGTGGGAGGAAATAGGAATGAAATAATCCTCTTGAGGCAATACAAAAAGAAAAAGGAAAGAAAAAAGAAAGAAAACGTTAGTTCAGACAGAAGGATGGATGCTAGGATACTCTCAGACCTCTGATCCACCAACAGAAGAGCATAGCTGTGTTCCCCAGAACAATTTCAACAAATGGGACATGCCACAGACCTCCTGGCCTATGGATGAAGTCCAGTCCAAACTCAAGTAAACACACAGTAAACACGGGTGATATGGATCAGTCAGCGTAGCCAAACATCTCAGGACTTAATTAACACAGATGCTGGTTCTAATAAAAAGACTCTTCATCCAGTTGATTGAGGTGCTATATAAAACCCCCCAAGGGATATTACAAAATTCCATCAACATTCCTGGCTACATTCTGATATCCCAATATGAAGAAGCACCTTTTCTGGATTATGTAACAACAACTGTGTTGGACTTTTCTGTAGTCGTTGCTCATGCCTGCTTGTCTTCGGTGACATTAGAGTGCTTGTGTGTTATTTACTATGATGTGGCAAAGAGAATACACATTTTCCTTCTCCCAGAAATGCCACATAAACAGAGCTGTTAATCTTCCAAGTGAACATACTGTTCTCTCTATTGTATGTCTCTGGAAAATGCTCAATTCAAGTGGGGTCATTGGGTCTATGGAAAATTTGAAAGCCAATTAAGCCTTCACCTTTCAGGAGGAGAAAAGGCATAGATTTTAAAATGGAGAAAACCAGATACACTTATTTAACTTTGTTATTGTGTTCCCTACACATAGATTTAAAAATATTTACAGATTAATTTCTGTAGAGATACTAGGATTACATGGGAACGTATACTTATAATGCATTTATTCTTTTGTAAATCATATGTAGAAGATATAATCTGCTAGGAATATTTCCTATTTTTGTTACAGTATTAATCAATCAAACCCTCCAAACATTTACGTTACGCTAGAGCAGAACCATTCTTGGAGTTGGAGAGAGCCTATAAGGTCATAGAGATGATCTTAAAGTCACTTCATCTTTGGAAATTGCTTCTACCTCTATGTCTGATGAAGCTCCCAATGCTAGGTGACACAGAAGGGTGATGGATGGGGGAGACTGAGACAGTATCGTGAGCTCACAATTTAAAATAGAAAAGATATAAGGTTCAAATACGTGGGTATATGTATACATGATTCAGCAAGGCAAGAGGATTGTTTCTCTCCTTTCCTTTCCTCTCCTCCCTCAGTTTTCACATTTGTTTCTGGTGACCTCTTTTACTCCTTAAGGCTGCCTTTGAGGTTCATTTTTACAAGAATTCATACATATCAAAACAAGGAAGGAAGATTGGAGAAAGAGGAAGAGCCAAGTGGTTACAGTATCCTTTGCTTCAGTGTCATTTGCTTTATGAAGTGATACAATTGATTTCATAATAAAATTAATATTTATTAAGGGTTTGAAGGAGTTAATACATGTCCCAAAATTTGCACAGTGCCATGACTCTGTCTGGTTGCTGATGGGAGAAGTATTTGGAGAATTGTTTGAATTATTTTTTAAAAATCCATGTTTAAGACATCTTTTTTTAAATTTTATTTTTCATCTTAATGCATTTTTCGGATCATGTCGCATCCTTTTCCAAAAATCTTCTTTGCCCCATACCTAGTTCCTACCAAATTCAACCCAGATATGCCTAGCAAATTTCAGGTTCAATGTGGTTTCTTTGAATAGTATTATTATGCAAATACGGTTGAAACCCCCACTCCAATGTACACGCTCTTATCCTAGACTATGCAGGAACCACAAATCAAATGGCAAAGCATTTAATTAAGACTAAAGAGCTAGGTAACTCACAGGAAAATAAATAGGTCACCAGATCATTTTCAGCCTATCCTTCTTCCCTCTCCCCCAATTAAGGAAAAATGCAATCTCCTACAGGCTTTGATGGAGAAGTAAAAACTCCTGGAGGAATTCACAGGAGAATTTATGGAAGGACATAAACAAGAATCTCATAAGGTAAAAAGCATAGATGAGGTATAATTTTGGCTAGTTGAAAGAGTATTCCTAGTGTTGAAGTAATGGAATGCAGTAGACACTAACTATATTCTAACATGTATTGTTACTATTTGTTCATATTTCTCATGTATCTACTAGATTATGAGTCTGTGGAAGGCAAGAATTTCAGTATATTTATACAGAGGTATGTGTGTTGGCTGTGTAGGTTTTATATATACATACATATACATATATACATATATATCCACCTGGGTTTGTCTAAATGTGGCTCACAGGAAGGCATAAATAAAAATCTCTGAAATATCGCTTGATATTCACCAAGAGAGACTTTGATTCTTCCATGGAGGAAACCAGGAGATTTAGAGACATGAGCCTAGTAAGTAATAGAAAGCAAGACATTTAACTCTGAGAGAGGAGATACCAGTCTAGATTTTTATCTTTCTGCCCTCTTAAATATTGCCAGTCCAGAGAAAATTATTTTTTTGCTTAAATTGCTTTCTTGTTATGACCCCTTACTGGGCAAGGAGTACCCCCAATCTGTATTTGAAGGTTTGTCTCTTGTTCCATCAAATACTGATTACTCAAAGACAATCACATATAGTGGATACTAAAATAACTCATTTACCCAAGCTAATTGCAAACAGAAATAATATTAGTCATATTGGCTAGAATATATCTGACAGTACACAAAGTGAATGAATTTTCCCAGTGGAAAAATCCCTAAGAGGAAGAGTTTCCTATCTCACCAATGAGGAAATTCCCTAACATCTCTGATCTGGTAAGCTAGAAAACAAGGATATATTGAAGGGCTGACTCTTCTATGTGTCTTCTTCCCAAAGATTTTCTCTCCCTCTGAGGGCCACTCCCTGAAGAGACCTAGGAATCATGTATGCCTTCTTTTGGAGACAGAATCCTAAAGAGAAAATCTCTCCTTTTCCAAATTCTCACCAATTCCACTTCTTACACAGTCAGGATAACCATTCTATCTACCAATAAGAGAATCTTATACAAATATACCAGACTCTAACCCACAGTAATAATAAATATTAGTTGAATTAAATTCAAGTGAAGTGATTTTTTTAAATTACAGAAACTGAGCTCTTGGAAACTATTTAATCATTAGATGAATCTAACCTATGACAGTCACTTGAAGTTCAGAAAAGTGATGGAATGAATAGGATAAAACATGATCATTGTGTATTAGCACAAGGGGGCACCTATTATCACTACCCTCCCAATTCTGGAAGCAAGAGAAATAATAAGCTTATACAGATTTTGAATTGGAATTAAGTCTTGGAAAGACCTCTGCATTCATGAGAGAAAGAAGTGGTTTATACTGCAAGATGAAGGGATCAGCAAACAACTTCCAAAGAGGGAGACCAGGTGCCAGTCTTGGACCATATCACCTCCTGATAAAGGTAATTTCAGCCATACAAGCACCTGGAAAAATTACTTCAAGGCAAGCACAAAATGGGGAAAGGATCAAGGACAAATTTAAAACAAACAAGGTTTCAAAAAAGAGGCTGGAGTTTTCAGATTCTCAAGAAAAGGAGTGCAATATGCTTTGAGGAAAATAGTGGACAATTTAGGGGGAAACCAGAGATGAAGAGGGTTGGTATTTTTAAAATCCTAGGAACCTAAATGCTGTCACTGTCATCCCTATTCAGACTATCTCCTCTGTCTCTTCCTCACCTATAACCTGGATTCTACCTTTAGGTTCTTGGGCTGTTATGAAGAAATGATTTCCTCCCTTCTTTTGCCTGGGGTCCAGGCTTCTAAGCTGCTTACTCTACATCATGCACGGTCCCTTAATGTATTCGATTGTAAGTTCCTTTAGGGCAAGTTTTGCTTGCTTGAGTTTACGTTCCTGGAATTTAGCAGTGTGTCTGGCACATGGTAAATATTTAATAAATGCTCTATCTTATATATCTACTTACCACTTATCTGTTTCTGTTATGTATTATTTACTTAGAACACTGATTTGCTGTAAATTATAGGACTAATTCACCCTTATTCTGTGGTCAGCAGAATATTGATATTCAGGATATGAGTATTACATCCATAAACCAAGCATTTATTAAACACCTACTATGTGCCAGACATTGCGCTAGGTGCTGAGAATATAAATACATTGGAGATAAACTCTAATCATAAAAGATTTGGAATTGTGATGGAAAAAACAACAGGTATATTAGTAAGTACATATTGAATAAATACAAAAATAATTAATACATGATAGCTTAAGAGAGAGAAAGCTGGCAATTGAGGGGAAATAAGAAAAGGCTTCATTTAGAAGATGGTGCTGAGTCTTGAAGGAAAAGATCCTCTGAAGCAGAGGTGATGAAGTTCATTCTAGGTATGGGGGATGGTCAGTTCAAAGGCTTGGAGATAGGAGAGAATTTTTGAAAGTGAAAAACAAGGAGAAGACCAGTTTGTCATGAGGGCAGCATGCAAAAGACAAAGTGATATCTGGAAAAATAGATTATGGTCAAGTATTGAAGAACTTTAAAAGCCTTAAAAAAAAAAAAAAAGAACTTATATTTGATCCTAAAAGCAATAGGGAGTACCTAGCGTTAATTGAATAGATGAGTGACATGGTTAGATCCACTGGGTATGAATATGAGAATATTATGGGAATATTAAATAATTAAAATTATTGGGGGAATGTGGAATAATGTGTAATGGAATGAAGTCAGGAGAGTTCATCAAGATATGTTATGTGATTATTTTGTCCATTCAAGTTGGCTTGAAACCTTCCATCTGAGGAAGAGGAAGACAAAGAGGGGAAAGAGTGAAAGGAGAAAGAGAAAGAAGAGGAAAAGCTAAGTAGGGGGAGGAACACCTTAGCAGGGGAAAAGGGGCAGAGAATTAGAATTAGAGGGCTGATGTCTATTAACCTGGTCACTCAAAGTCTGACTTGTTCACAAAATCTTTTTGTAAACATTTTTGTAAATATTTTGCCACCTTCTTTGTGGTAGTGAAATCCCAGGCTGTACATACAACTATTCATTGAATCTAAACTTCAGCACAGAAGAGAAAGGCAGACTAACCTTGTAATTCATGTTAACTTCAGGTGACAGAGAATGATAGAAATCGGTACAATAAGGTTTGAGGAAGAGAATGAAGTCAATTTGTCATCAGAAAAACTTAGATTAAATGTATTTAATTCATGCACAGGGGGTTGATACACAATAAACTAGTAAGAACATGAGTGGAGAGTTGAGACTTTATGAAGAATCCACCATGTTTTGAAGGATTATTTGGTCTTGAACATGAAATAGAAAAAAATCTCAAATATTTTCCGAAAGATTCATGATAGGAAGCCACATATCCAAGTGGCTCAGGCTCAGGAACATCCAAAAGGGCATAGACTAAGCAAACAAGGCAAGGCAATCAAGCTAGAGATGCAGGGCCTAAAACAGAAACCTTTGAAAGGAGAGTACCATGTATAAAACTATGCCACTTTGATGAGTAACAAATGGAAAATAATGACATCTTGATTCCCAAATATCAACATCAGAAGACAATCAGAACATAGCTAACTTCAGCTCTGGAAAAGATGGCCATAGAAAGGTTGAATGTATGAAGAGAAAGTAGCTTTGGTGGGGCAGAAACTGAAATTTCAGGTCCAGTATCAGCTACAGAAGAAGGGGGCCAGGGAAGAAGGTCACCCTATACCTACAAAGTAGTGAATAGGATTTTATCATCAACTATCCATGGGTCTATTCCACTTGGACTAGAAGGACCCTACACAGAGATGATAGTAAAGATCTGTAATGTGTACTGAAATGTTGTCTCATATACTATAGTATGAATGACCATGAAATTCTAGTCATTGTTAAAATTTAGAGGCAATACCTTTATATCCTTTTAAAGAATATAGACTTGGAGGACTGAATACCAAAAGCTACTATTATCTGGAATACTGTAAAGTAAACTTAAAATGTCCTAAGAAATTTATTAGTGTGAACAAGACAGTATATACTTAGGCTATGGAATGTCCAGATCTACCACCTATCAATGGAGTATCAGTGATGATTAGAACCCTTTCCAGTCTATTCAAGATACCGATGGAATACTGCAAACAACTTTGATAGTCCATGTAATCTGTGCAGAGGTCTAGAATGGATGAAAATGACAGCAATAAATATCACAAAAACACTGGCTCTCTAATGTCAGAGAAATTCTGAGAAATTTGTCTTTGATGACCCATCTGGACCAGAGGAGTGGAAGGAGTGGAAATGATCTAGGGAGATTCCTGGGTGATAGAGAGACCTCAGGAACTATCTCAATATCAGGTTCATCAGTAGCATCCTCACAGAGTGAAGTAGCTCGTATGTATTACTTATAGTGGTGGTACCAAAGAAGAATAGAAAACATATGGATAGACTATATTTGAATTTGAATGAAAGAACCAAAGTGGATCAGTGTAGTGTGCCAAGAATTCAAAATGTACTAAGTTGTGAGGCAGCCAATGGCTTCAATATTGGATTTACTCAGTGACCACTGCCAGATTCTCAAAGCAGAGGAAAACAAGAAGATTGACTTTACCAATCCAGTTAGCTTTTTTTAATTTCACTTCTCCCTTGTTTATTTGTTTTGACTTTTCAAGAAGGAAAATTTCCAACCAACCAGAAGGACTAGAAGAAGAGATGGTATAACAATAGACCATAGATGGTGCTGCCTAAAACCACAGCTGGAAAGGAAATTGCAGAAAGAGAAGCAGAAAAGAAACACAGAGGGTGTCTTAAAGGAGTATAAGGCTGAAACAACTGATTGTGACAGAAATTTTATTTGTAATGAGATATTGTGACAGTTTTAAATAAGTCAGGAGCATATTTAAGGGAAACATTAAATGTTTAACTTTGGCTATGAACTTGAAGAACTCTAAGGGATCTAAAGAACTAGGTCTGATGCCTGAAGCATCAGTTGGCTAGAGTAGATCTGTTGCAAGTTTGACAGAAGAGGTAAGGAGATCTTCAATTCAGTTTCTTTTTTTTTTAAGGGGGGCAATTTTAGCAAACATTCCAGGTCATCTTGGAAGTACCTGCCATTTCTTAAAGACTGATGGAGAAAATAGTCAGAGACACGGAAAACGTGCAAGTGCTGGTGTATCTTGATGAAATTATTACCTCTGGAAAGATTCTGGGAAAAAAAAAGAGGAGACAAAATGAAAATATGAGGTTGGCTACAAGAAAATGGTCTGAAGTCAATTGACAAAGACCAATTTCACAGTTTTCTATCAAGTATATGGGTCTCATAATATCTCAACAAGTTGCATCAACCCAGGAAAAACAGATACACTTGAATATGATCAAAGGGACAGAACCTTTGATATTTAAGCAGTTTTCCAGAATTTGTTGTTTACTTATTGCAAATTTCTTAAGAACTATTCTATTATTAAAGCACTGAACTACCTCACGTGTGCTTTTATGATTGAAGAAACCTAGAAAGTCAAGGCAAAGTTGTCTTAAAGCCAACTAAACTATTAAGAGGCCAAAGTGTATAAATAAACAGACAAAACATGCATTTAAGGATTTGGTCAACTGCCTTCCACATGCGAAGTATTGGCCTATGCAGATGCAAATAAGTTTTTTGTTCTACAACCAGATGCCAGCCTGGAAGACTTGGGAGCAGCCCTAAAATCGAGAAAGTGATGATCACCATTCATCAGTTGTCATTTTGGAAAGGAGTCTAACTGATGGTAAGACTCATGACCCTCTACATAAACTGAAGTTTTTGGTTCTAAAACAGGCTATCACTGAGAATTTCAAAGACTATGGATATGTAGCAAAATTTCAAGTACAGACTGACAATGATTCACTGACACATTTTGACCCAGGCTCAAGTTAGACGCTGCTTGTCTAAAATGTATAGCAGCACAAGCCAATTACAAATTCAGCATATATTACTGAGCAGGAAAGACTAATGGGAATGCAGATACCCCATCCCAAAGGCCACATGAAACTGAAGCAAGGGTGATACTTAAAGAAAAGGTGAAGGTTACATTCTATAACCAGGGATCTGGGCTACAAACACCCAACAGGATATTATTTGTCAGTACAGTTGAGAGCTCTCCCAGGTAACATGCCACCTGCATATGTCAACCTTACTTCATTGAACTAATCTTTTCTTCAATTGTCTGGATAAATAATGGTGATAAGAACGGATGAAGGTGAAGGTTTTTCAAGAAATAATACAACCTGAGAAGCATGACAGCAAGGCTAAAGGACCCAAATTCCAGTCCCTTGAATTTACTCAGTCATTGCAATTGGCAGAAATTGGAGTTATAAGATGGAGTACTGTGCCAAGCCATCGCTGATCTTAAACATGGGAACAGGAAGAAATTGATGCTACCAAGTACATACTGCTCTGTGACCTTTATATGTTGACTTTAAACATATAGGCAAAGAGGGGGCCCAGAACTAGTAAGAAAGAGATTTTACTGACTCAAGATAGTTGTAGATGTTGCTATGAAGTATAAGATTTGTGCTAATTGCCTACAAAATACTAATACAAATATACTATGCAAATTTGGAAAATACTAGCATTAACAAGTCTTTGTAACTTGATTACAATATCTGTCTCTGCAAGGAGACAGTAAGAACATAAGTCAAATTTTGATGGCTATAGGCCATTAAATTTAAAGTACTCACAGGCATGTCAAGAAAAGAAAAGGAACCAGAAAGTTTCCATAGTTGCTAAAATATCATAGGAATAGCATTTCTCACCATATGGCCTTATTGCCAGGATCCATTCCCACCAAGGCAAAGACATTGAAAGCATACTGCTGTAGCTGATAGCTTTATCGAGGATCAAGAAGTCTAGAGCTATGTCTTACCATGATCAAGGAGACTCACAACTGAGCTTTTCAACTACACCCTAATGAACATGTTAGGGGCACTGAGAGTAGCACACAAATCTCAATGGAGGCAACATGTAACTTTCTTAGGTCCCATATGTTAAGCATATCAAGGACTTTATACTCTACCTGCTAGTGTCAATGCAAGTCAACAAGCATTTACAAAGTGCTTACTATATGCCAGTCACTACGTTAAGTATATTTGGGCAAGAGTCTGACCTACCTATCAACTTCGACTTTGAAGTGTCTAAGGGTGGAAAGATTATAGGTACCTACAACTACTACAGTTCTCAACTGAGAGAGAAGCTAAAAGAAGGCTACCATTTAGTTGCAATTTAATTTCAGAAGACTAGTGACAGAAAATAAATATCAGTATGATGTCCAAATTCATTGTTAAAACCACCAACAAGGAGAAAAATATTTGCTGAGAAATCTTGTTATTCAGAGAACCCTCAAGTTAGCAGACCAATGGAATGCTATTCCATACTGAGTTGTTCAATAATGGAGCAACATGATCCAGAGACTAGTGGGAGCCCTTTAAAGACAATTCACTGCAATCCTATAGGTGAGATGGTTGGACTCTTTGGTGAGCACATAGAAACTAATGGATGCTTTCCTCCACATACTCTAAGGAAAGATTGTTGTCAACTGTTCAAAAATTAACTTAATCGGACAATAGCTTAGAAACAGACATTACATATAAAGAGGCTTCTGTGGACTGTGACCCAACAATCAGGACAGACAGGAGGACAGGATTAAGCCTAGCAACACCTATTCCACCTGGAACTACAGTAATATATATTTTTTCAGATAGAGGGATAACCCACTGAGTATAGTACATTAAGTATATACACTGCTAACAAAACTTGGCCTGCTACAAATTCAGGTTTATGAATGTAATATTGTAGTTTTTTGAGGGCTATGATCAAGCTTTACCATCAATTAATTCAGGTTATAGGGATAGAGACAAGCCATCAGGATACAGGGCAAGTAGGTCTATTTAACCAGTGACTGACCTGTTGGACCAGTGTTTCCTTGACATAGCTTATTTTCTTCTGCCAACAACATGGAGATGCTCAGACCCTCCCTCTTGTTCTTATCCTTAGGGAGGAATTTTCCCTTAAAGGATACAAACCTGTTCCCAGACCCTGACCAACCCCAGCTGACCCAAGACAGCTTCCTGGTTATCTAAGGGTATAAAAATATCCCAGCCATGGGGAGACTTGGACTTGGTGGATTTCTGAAGAGCCTGAGAGTTCCCATATCTTTCATTACATCCTACTCTGAGCTCCAGAAACATTTCAAAATGGAGTAGTCTAAGAGGGATGGAGGTATACGGAGAAGTCAAGTGCCAATTTTTTTTTATTGTTCTTGTTGCATATTCTTTCTATGTTAGGGAAAACTAAACTTCATTTTGTTAACTGTTTCATGACTAATGAGTGCCTGATTTTGTCCCACCATTGTACCTCAACTAAGAGAGGGTTGGCTTTAGAGCTGCCCTTGACACAGGTCAACTTCTAACATTATGGAGAAATGGGAGAAGTGGTTACACATGATCCCAGATAGCAATGCTAATATTTAACAAATGTAGTTACATACATTCATTAATATACATGTCAATTATTGCACATTTTGAGTATGCTTCTCTTTTGGTATTTTTATTCATGTTTATTTTGCTTCTGTGTTAGTATAATATATGCATTTGTAGTTGCATTAGTTTATTAAACATGCATAGATTCATTACCTATCAGTATAAATGTTACTGTTTCTAAACATTTCATTATTTTGCAGCCTGCTGATGCTATCACTGCTTTATTTTTGCTTTGTTGTTATGCATATTTGCTTCTTTTTTCTGGCTGTGCAGGTACTGCTGTGAGATGTGCATCTAACCCGTCTGATTTCTTGTTGTGTTGTGTTTGTCCCTCATTCTCAAAGAGGGCCATGACATCAGAGAGATGATGACATGACTTGCGATCAACTTTGAGTGAGGGAGAGCTGTGCAAGATCAAGGTCATCAGGATGACTGGAGATGGCCCAGGATGAAATGGGAGAACCTGTTCCTTTTAGGCTAAGGTCTGTTCAGGTTCTCACTTTGAGTGAGGCCATGTCCATTCAGTGAATAGGCCTCTTTAAGAATCCAGTCAAAGGATGGGCCCTTTAATTAAAATTAATTAATTAAAAAAATAATAAAACTGGGAAGGGAAGACCCTCAAGCTTGCTGGCCAAAAGAGAAACACTTATTATTTAAACTCACTCTGAGCCTGGAGGGCCCCCAAAAATTACCTTTAAGTGGTGCTTGGGCAGGAACCTATTGTTGTCCAATCTATGAGCTCCAGAGTGAAATGGTTTAAGGTCCAATAGGAAGGAAGGAAGGAAGGAAGGAAGGAAGGAAGGAAGGAAGGAAGGAAGGAAGGAAGGAAGGAAGGAAGGAAGGAAGAAAGGAAGGAAGGAAAAGAAGGAAGAAAAATCTAGCCAGTAAAACCCAATCTAGCCAGTAAAACCCAAGTTATCTAGGTGATTTTAGGCCACCAAAATTTACCTTCCTTTGGAGAAGAGAAGCAGAGGAAGAGAGAGGGAGAGGGAAAAGAATAAGCTGAGTTACCCAGCTGGCTTTGTTTATTCCAACCTTTATATCTTGAATAGATTTTACCCACTTACTCAGGCCAAACTGAAATACCATTTCCCCCATCAATCAATTCATCAATCAGTATTTATCAAGTACTTGCTAGATGTCGGGGGATATGAAGAAAAAAAGTTCTTACCCTCCAGCAACTCACTTTCTTTTGTGAGTTCAAAAAAAGATGTATACTTACAAAGAGATATAAAAACATATACAAAGAAAATACAAAATTATTTAGGGTGAGCACTAGCATCTGGGAAATAGGAAAGACCTAACACAAGAGGTGGTGCTTAGCTGATCTCTTGAAAGAAGCTAGAGATCCTTAGAGAGAGAAATGAGGAGAGAGTGTATTCCAAGCTGAAGTATCCAGCTGGTACAGAGGTAAGGAAATGAGATGTAGGATGTTAGTTCTGAGGATCAGCAGGAAGGCATTTTTGCTGGATTGTAGAATGTGTGAAGGAGTAAAGTATTATAAGTCTGAAAATGTAGAATGGAGACACACTGTGACAAGTTGTGAGTGCCAGAGAATAAGAGACACTGAGAGACTGACAGATACGGATGGACAGACAAAGTAGATTCTACACCTCTTGATTTTATAGCCAGATTGGTCACTTGCTGTTTCCCACCACCGTTGTGTGTATATTTTACTCTAGAAGTAATAGGGACCCACTGGAATTTTTGAGAATTGGAAGGTAGAGTTTACTTCTGGAATATTACTTTGATGTCTGTGTACAGAGTGGGTTGTAGCAGAAGAAACTTCAAACAGGGATATCATTGAGGAAGCTCCTGATAATATCCAAGATATCCAATAATGGGTGATTGGCATCCAAACTAGGAGGTGGGGCATATGAATGGAGAAAAGGGACAGATATGAGCAATGTTGCAGAGGCAGAATTAATAACATATGGCAACTAAGTGAATATATGGGATGGGGAAGAGTGAGGCAAAGATTCTGTTATGACTCCTGAGTGATCAGAAAATTTCTCATAGCACTTTATGTTGATTTCTCTGTTGTACCTTAATTATATGTGTGCGTGTTCTCTCTATTCATTAAACTGTAAAATCCTAGAGAACAAGTCCTATTTCATGTCTAATTTTGTATTCCTGGGACTTTACATGTGGTAGGTGCCTAATAAAAATTTGTTGAATTGAATTAAGGATCAAATGAAATAACATATGTAAAGTGCATGTTTAGTATAAAATGCTTTATAAATGTAGCAGGTTCTATCATGCTGGAAAGGCTTTACTTATGGTCTAGTAACAGACTGATTCTGCCATTAGCCTAGCTAAGTCTGCAGTAGATTGGTGTAACAAGTAGATTGATGATGAATTGATGAATTTGGCCATAACCATCCATATGTAGCATCCTCTTCCTCTCTTCCAGTCCCGTCCTTGAAACATGCTCAATTGGTATTCCAATCAAGTGCATGGAAGCTTGGGGCAGACCTGTTTCTGGAAACATGCTTCAGAGGTCTTCCCCACTTCCTTCCCCACCATACACATTTTAGACCAGTAGTAAAAGTTTTTGTGCTACTTCTTGTCTGCAGCGATGACTAAGGAGTCCATATAATATGATGAGGAAAAGTCTTTTAATTGGCTGCTGAGTAGGATATCTGTGGGTGTACTAAAAGAACAATCCTTCACCCTCAAGCTGCTCTTCCTGCTGGTTTTGAAATGTAAGGACAACTGTTTGATCTCCAGAGGGTTGGGTGGGGAAATGAGATTCCCACAAGCCAGGAGCTCATGGCTTCCTAAGCATGCCTATGTCTGAGAAAGGTCTGCTTCCTATTTGTTTCTTCTTTCTCTTGGTACAACGCCTTCTGCAATGTCTAAAAACAACTGGCATTTTCCTTTACCCAGGGAGCCAAGTAGGAGAGTAGCCATTACTAGAGCAGTCTAGAGTGAATCTCCTGCAGAGAGACCACAAGGGGAAAAAAGTCTACTTGAGCTAAACTCAGGAGAAGACAAATTTTAAAATGGCTAATGAGAAACTCTGTCAAAGAACTGTTTGCAAATGACCCAACAGGTCTTATAAATTAGCTTCTCAATTGGTGGTAATAATTCTACAATTCTTTGTTGCTTAGCATTTTCTTTACTACGTGGGAATAAAACTACTTGTTCCATACTCGATTAATGTTTGTACTTTTGACCATAGCCAAAAATGGAATTGTGGCTCAAGAATAAGAGGTGGAAGGGAGGTGGGGTCAACCTAAAACCCTGCAGAACCTATTTTCCTAATTGTGAAGACAGGCAACCCCTTGAGCCTTGAACCCAGGGCAAAATTCAATGGCAAGGAATGAAAAGGTTGCCAGCTTCTGTGTCTTCAGTCTAGCAGTGACTGGTTAGCCACTGTGCTAGACATAAAAAAAAAAGTTAAAATGCAAAATAGCCTGTGGCCCTATGCAACCACCTTCCCCTTCTGAGTGACAGTAGCGGAATGTTGGAAGAGGGGAAAGATGGTGCTAAGAATCACAGATTTTAGACCATGTATAAACTTTAACTTAGCTGTTTCTCCTCTATGCATAAGATTCTTGTTCAATGAGCAACCATTGGACAAACTATTGGAAAAACTATGGCAAGCCAATTTTTACATTTTCTTTCTTTTCCAGAAGAAAGAAGCAACTTGTAGCTAAATGCAAGGATGGTTCACAAACTCATCTTGGGGAGTCAGAAAAAGTTAGCAGAGTTGCTTTTATCAAGAACCCAAAGACTAAGAGGAGATATCATTTCATAGGGCATTTGTTCATCTCATGTTGCAGTATTAATGATTTTGTATTCATGATGCAGAACTAATATCTTTACAAAAAGACCATCATGAAAGTAATTGCAGTAATGTTTCATCAACTATGGTAGAGAGTAAAGAGAAGGATGAATAGAAATGCTATAAGAAACATGAGCACTTTTCCTAATTAAGTCAAGATATCGTTTGATACTTGGCGGCATCAGTGCAAAGATGGCAATGTATGAGGATGTTGAGAAATATGTAGGAAAATACAATTAGGAAGTAAGAACAACACAGGCCAAAGATACAGAGATTACACATATGATAAGACCACCATTTTCCCAATGTACTTTTTTTTTAGTCCCAGCTTCTCAGGGGTGATGAATAGGGTGGCTGAGGATGTAGCCGCATGTAGTCTGGGTCTATCAGACTTGGTGGTCTGATACCTCACAAGTCACGAAACCCTGATGACTTACTGACAGAAGCACTTCCAGATGGAAACAGAACCAGATTTAGAAACACTAAGTGCCAGTGTTTCCTTGTTGCATGTTTTTGTTGTTAGCGAAAGGTCACCTCATTTTGTTTTGATATTGAACCAGGATGCTGGCCTTAGGGCTGTGTCTCCAGCAACACAGAAACTTCATGTCTACACTCATGAATACTTTTTTTCAAGAAACAGTTAGTGATTATGTAAATATATCTTGCATGAGGGCACATGTATAAACTATATCAAATTTCTTATTGTCTCAAGGAGGGAGAAAGGTAGGGAGGGAGGGCAAGGATTTGGAATTCGGAATTTTTAAAAAGGGATGTTACAAATTGTTTTTACATATAATTGGGAAAGGATAAAATATTATTCAAAAAAGTGGGAGAGAGGTTATGGTCATGACAAGCATAAAAATCCAAGTTGATCGTGTTTTGTTACTTAGGTTGAAGTTATTACTGAATCAGCTCTCTGCATATAGTTAGTTACATAATCACCAACTTGTTAAAGCAAAGATAAAAGTCATTACAAATCTAGAAAGAGAATAAAAATGAGAAATGACTATTGCCTGAAATTAAAACAACTTCATATTGATCTATTTAAAGGAGTTATTGATAATAAAAAATTAAATGCAATTATTTTCTGACTGATCATGAAATAATCAACTTGAAGTCAAGAAACTATAAAGTCAGAGTTCTTACTTCCTATGATTCAGAATGTATAACAATGTTATATTATGAAAGCAACATACAACTATATAGATACATATTTTTGTTACCGTTGCTATTCAGCTATTTTCAGTTGTGTCTGAGTCTTCGTGTCCCTGTTTGGGGTTTTCTTGGCAAAGATACTGGAGTGGTTTGCCATTTCCTTCTCCAGTTCCTTTCACAGATAAGGAAACTGAGGCAAACAAAATTCAGCTTCAGATGCTTACCAGCTCTGTGACCTTGGGCAAGTCACTTCGCCATGTTTGCCTCAGTTCCGTATCTGTAAGTTAAGCTGGAGAAGGAAATATGTACGTATATATACACTTAATAACTATGACACTTTTTATATCGAGGTAAATCAGGTTTTTAACACGTATTCTTTACAGATTATTGGACCCAATATACCTCAGGATGGAATTATAAACCTTATATCTAGTTAAACCTTTATAATCATATAAGTAGTGAAAATTAAAAACAATTCTTCAAAAATTTCGAAAAAATAGATAGTTTTCAGTAGCTCCCTAATGCCTGGGCTGGGTCTGATTTCTTTATAGCGATACGATGTGCAGAAAACACCTATTTTCACTCTGACATCTATCTAGCAATTTGAAGGATTTTTTTTCAGAGAATCATCACATCTTTCTTCTCTTTCAATAATTACCTTAGATTATAGAGCAAAAATCATTTTGTCAGCATTACAACTGAAGAAACTGAAGCCCTGGGGGATTAAGTGACTTGCCTAAGATCACCAATTAGTAGTTAAGTGGGGACTAGTCCTCAAATCCCTTGAGTTCAAGCTAACCCTTTGCTCTTTTCTACTGGACCACACACATCTTTCTCATGGAAACAACTCTATATAGCTTAATTTTCTTTGTTCCTCTAAGACAGGATGTTTGTTTGTTTTTTACAGTTACAAAATATAGGTTTAAGTAATACTTTCAAACATGAAAAGCAACAAAATAAAGCATAACCCAGTACTTTCAAAGTAGATCAACTTAAATATTCTAGCAAGACTTGATCATCGAGAATAGTAATATATCTTCAATAAGTTTTATAACCTCAGTACCAACAAGTTTATAAAACACCTAAAGAAGCTTTTGAAAAAGTTATTTTCTGTGAATGAAGACTCAACATGATAAAAATCACTTCTTTTAAAATGAAGCATAGAAGCATCTTTATTGCTTACAAGGGGATCTTAAATAGGTACTTCTATCATGATGAATAAAATGAACTACTCTATGAAACACACATTGCCGCTGCATAGAAGTGATGTTCAATCATGATCCTTTTGTGTTTCAAGGTAAAGGATATTTCGAGATTGGTTTCTTGAGAACTGAGGTTGATCTTTAAGGACAGTAAATGTAAGTAAGGCAGGAGTTTTTAACCCAGAGTCTGTGAACTTATTTTAAAAAAAGCAATTTGATAACTGTATTCAATATAATTGGTTTCTTTGGTAATCCAATGGATTTTTTTTCATTTATAAACATCATTCTGAGAAGTGGTCCATGACACAGAGAAAAAGTTTGATAACTCATGCCCCTAGGGAATTTCCCTATAGTGTGACTTGAGGGGTCATCGAAGGACTGTAGTATGGATTCTGGGAGGTTAGGTGGTGCAGGAGATAGAATGCAGGAGTCAGGAGGACTCATCTTTCTAAATTCGGATCTGTCCTTAGATGCTCAAAAGAGGTGTGATCCTGGGCAAATCACTCAAGCCTGTTTGTCTCAGTTTCCTCATCTATAAAATGAGCTGGAAAAGGAAAGAGCAAACCGCTTCAGTATCTTTACCAAGAAAACCCCAAATGGGGACACAAAGGATTAGACATGACTGAACCACAACATGACTTCAATAAGGAAGGGTTCCTTCTAAAAAAATCAACTCCTTCTAACAGATTATTTGAAAATTGTGGCTAATGAACACTATTGTCTTATTGTATGAGGAGAGAAGGGCTTACTAAGATAGTCCTGACCCAAATCAAGCCTTAGTGGTTGACTCCAGGGAGGTCCCACAAGTCTGTGGTATCACTGGGCCTTGTTTAAGTCTAAATTAAGCTTCTGCACTTCCCAGTTGTTCCTCTTATCCATGCTGGAGCTTCCCCTTTGTTCTGCTAGACTGTCATAGGCAAGCTAGATGAGAATTCTGGTCACCAGTGAGCAGTAGATTGAATTCTGATGCCCAGAAGAAGAAATTTGTCTGAGAGAGAGTTTTCAAAACATAGGAATCCCTCTCTTCTGATATTCACTAGGACACTGAAGAACTATTAGTGACCTGAGCTCTCCCCAAATGAGTATAAAAATAACCAGCCTGTCACAATGCAGACCTTGACTGGGGTCAAAAGTCTCCCTATATTTTGCTTCCTAAGTGCTCTGGGCCTCTTTGTTTTTGATGCCAATTAATCCATCATGGCATGTATCTCATGTAGAGAACACACTCGTAAACTTAGCTGGAAAGGAAAACCTGGCATGGTCATTTGATTAGGGGAACAAAGTATTTGATTTATGAGGTATTATGACCCAGTGAGTATGCTGTACTTTCTTTCTTTGCCTCCTGGCTCAAGTAAGCTGGAGATGAAGTCAGACCTCTTTTAGTTTTACAGTTGTACAATTTACTGCTTGAAAAGACAGTGTAGACTTGGCATTGCCAGTTAATCAAGTTCAAATTTCTCCTCAGTAGAAATATAGCTGAGTCAGGAAGAGGAGAATGGAAGGGAAAGGGAATAGTGGCCAGTGGCTTGTTCCTCTTTTAAAACAATAATATTGAATTATTCCTGATGAAAACAGCTGGATTCGTCTATTTCTCAAACTTAATTCCTGATCCTGTGAATGGCATCCATGCTCTTGTAAGAATTTCAAAGGAGCCCCCAACTGCATCCAAACACTGAAAATTCTGTAAAAAGTTTCCAGGCTTTCAATTCCCAAAATCCTTTTTGCAGAAGCTTCACAATTGACCTCCTTCATAATTTTCTATGAAAATCAAATGAAATGGAAAGCTTGTTTTGAAGATTGTATTTCCTCTGAGAATACTGTCATTTACTTTAGCTACTTTGAGATTAAAGGTTTTTTCACCTGTGGGACACAGATAAGATTTTCTTCAACCCACAAGGATAAGACCAAAGTGATTTTGCCCAAAGACTCCTACTCTTACATATAGGTATATAGCAGGATTTTTTTAAGGGGAAACCTATAGTGGTTTCCTGACTTCAAAAGAGTGATGACAACAGCTCCAACAGACCAATATGAAGAAACCAACTGAACCAGGCAATACCTTGGTATGGCTAAAGACCTCAACTCAGATCTGCTTTTATTATTCACAAGTGCCTTAATCCTCTTTACTTAACCTAATTGAAGGCAACAATCAATCAATAAACATTTATTTGCCAATGAGTTGACTGGTCAAAGAAGTTGGAATCCTTAAAACATGCACAAATATTCTTTGCCTGTTTCCAATCAAAAAAAGAAAAATTCTGATGAATTCATGACTGTCTGAGAAGTTGATACTATGTGATGAGGACCTGGAAGAAATCAGAAGGTGCTGACTCAGAACTGAGTTTTCATACAAAAGGAAAGAATTTCCTATTTTTCAATCTCACCCTTCCTGATTGAGACAAGAACTGCTATAAGCTGTTGGGTTGGGGGAATTAAGTGACTGTGCCATCTCCCACCAAGCTACTATGTCTACAAGTACATGGCTCATCTGTTTCTGTTTCTGTTTATTTTTTCTTGATCAAAGGTGAATGAATATTCCGAGAGGGAAGTTTCCAGGTAATCATGTGAATCCAAGAGATCCATCAAAGCAATTTGTGACCCCCTCAGCAACCAGAGCGGGTAACTGTGTCTGTTGGAGTGGTAGGTGCTCATGATTGAGGAAGTTTTTTCACAGAGATATGAAAAGAGACATCCAAAGACTTTGACAGTTTCAGGGTTCATGATCCCTTGTGACAGAGAGAAGTGCAGACTGTGGATTTGAAAAAGTCACCAATCCCTGAAATTATTAGAGAGAGCTTCATGATGACTCGATGAAAGAAGATAACTCTTTACCACATGTGTTCACTACATGTCTTGCTATTAAAGTGACCTTTCCACCCAGGTGGCTCTACAGATTCATCTCTAAGGAACTTACATAGTTCAAAGGTAAAAGGAGGCAGGGGAGGGAAGAGAAGGGAAGAGAGACAGGAGAAAAATGAGAGGGAAAGAGAGGAACAGAGACAGAGGTTGGGAGTGGAGGGAGATGAAAATGGAGAGGAAAGAGAGGGGAATGGGGGAAAGCAGGAGAAAGAGGAAGAGAGAGAGAAAGAGAGAGAGAGAGAGAGAGAGAGAGAGAGAGAGAGAGAGAGAGAGAGAGAGAGAGAGAGGAAAAGAGGAGGAGGGATGGATCATATGTTTTGTAGATCCACTAAATTTCATCGTTCTAACTGCACTGAACTCCTCATCATTTCTGATTGCAAACTCTGGGGTCATTCATTAGTTCTTATAGCTCAGTAACACATTAGAGGTTGCTTCATCATCTCACAGTATATCTCCCAAGTCACGCATGGCTCCCTGAATTCCATATGTTGAACTGGAACCAGACAAAGATATCTGCACATATTATATATAGCTTATCAGAGAGGGCAAATCCAAGTATGTTCCATGAATATTACATATAGAATATAACTTCTTCTCTTAAGGAATTTAGTGTCATGATATGAGACTGAAAATTCTGTCAGACTGTAGGTTTCAGAAGGTCAGGGGCAATACACACATACACATATGTGTATGCATATACATATAGGAGGGTATATACATACACATATATGTATATCTATACATATGTATGTATATAAATTGCCCCTGATCTTCTGAAACCTACAGTCTAATAGAATTTTCATATATATATGTGTGTATATGAAATCTAAATTTATACATCCCCCAGCACCTACTGCAGTATTCTACATATAGCAAATGTTTGCTTAATAAACACAGAATATGTGAAGCAATTAGAGAAAATTCCCTGAAATATATATATACAAATATATGTATATATATACATACATACATATATAATATATATAATATACTTATATATAATATTATATATAATTATATATACATTATATATAATTAAATATTTTGTATATATTTAATTATATATGTTATATATGATTAAATATATTATATATATACATACATACATATATATATATTAGTGCTAGATTCTGTAACCTCAAACCTTGCCATGGCAAGGAAATATAAATGTTGGCTGAAGTAATTGCGGACGTTTTATGGAATCGCTGAGACTTGAACTAGACCTTTGGGTAGTCCACAATTCCACCTAAATCCCACATGTTATTTCCTTGTGACTGGAGGAGGTAGAGACTTACATGAGAATCTGAATGGATCCAATAGCATCCAGTAACTGGTCCAGGGGGCCAATTTACAATAGGTGTTACTGGAATGCACTTATGGCAATGAAGATCATAAGAGCTGAGTTTTTCAACCTTTCATTTTTCATAGAGCAATGTGCTGATTTCCATACACTGACCTATACAATCTATTAACATACTTATTGAGAAGAAACTAAAGGCAAATTTTCTCCTTTGCTTAATCATGGCACAGAGGTAACATTTGATGCTCAAAGGCAGTCACACAATTGGGCAGCTCCTACCAAGCTGACAAGGGTTTAAGTATTACCCCAGATTGTATCTCTGTCTCAGGAAGATAGGGATGCAGTGGGGTGCTTTCACAAAATAGATACTTAATACATGTCACTGAATTGAAATGAGTTGAGCAACCTAAATACAAAGAAGCTCCTCAACCAAAAGGCTGGTAACAAGATACTGAATTTGTTTGGTTACAGCAAGTCACTAAGCCATAATTGAGGCAATTCTTGTGCGGATGTGACCAAGCAATTGCTTCTGCCTTGCCTCTTCATTAGCCACAGTTACTAAAGGCATCAAAAAAGAAGATTCATGCCACCCGAGTCTTTGGCATTGTCAAATATTTAAATATTAGAAATGGATATGAATTTATTAATGGAAAACACATTAAAAGATGCAGTACAATTTGCTTTCAGTGCCATCTCCAGATGTCCTGATCTCTATTGTCACTGGACCCAGATGGCTCCAGAGGAGAAAGTGAGGCTGATGACCTTGCACAGTCCTCCCTCACTTAAATTCAATTCACTTGCAAGTCATGGCAATATCTTCCTGATGTCATGGCATTCTTCTGGAATGAAGACTAAATAGCAACACCAGTCTGCTTTGCTATTGTTCCTAAAAACCACATAACCATCTCAATACCGAAGAATCGTCTTATATTTTAACTCCCCCTATTAGAATGCGAGCTCCTGGTGGGGCAGGAACTATCTTGTTTTCTGTGTTTTGCCCCAGAAATTGTCACAGTGCTTTGTATATACTAAGTGTTTAATAAATGCTTTTTAATTGATTAACTGATTATCCATTGTAAGACAGTCATCTCCCAAGTGGAGCCATGACCATGATAGCAAAAAGTGTTTGATCAACCAGTAGGAGGGTCTCTCCTTGATATCCAATCATGACCTTATATGTAATACAATTACAATATCCCCTTTACCCATAACAGCTCGATACTAACCTATTCTCCACCACTACCACTATCGTTCCTTCTGGCTTTCCAAGGCTGTCCTATCTTTGGATGTTAAAGTGGTTTTTGCCTTACTGGGGCCCAGACACTGTGGTAGAATTCCCTACAGTTCTTCTCTGTTATGACTCTCCCTCTTCTCTCCCCTCCCCCTTTCACATTATCACTGGCAGCAAGAAACCCTATCCCGCTACTAACTCTCTAATCTGGAGTAGTGGTCAGTCAGTCAGTAAGATAACCTTTCTTTTTCATTTTTTTCCCAGTGGGAATGAGTAAGCATAGATGAGATATATAAAGATGACATTGCATTCTTTCCCCACAAACCTATCTCTTTTCTAACCTATATTTCTGTTAAAGGCATGCCATCCTTCCAGTGTCCCAGATACTCAACCTCCTTATCCTTTACTCGGTAGAAAATACTACCTTCAAAGTTACCAATGATTTAGTCAGATTGGATAGCCTCTTCTCAATTCTCATCCTTCTTGGTCTGTTTGCAGCATCAGACATGGTTGAACATATTCTCCTTCTAAATTAGAGTATCTTAACCAGGGCTCCATGAACTTGTTTACACATACACACACACACATACACACACATACACACACGCATGCATGCACATGCACACATACATATACATATATACATACAAAAACACAGAGATAGACAACAGCATTTCAATGTAATTGATTTCCTTTGTAAACTGATATATTTTATTTTATGAATTTCAAAGCATTTTTCTGAGGAGGGTTCGATAGGCATCACCAGACTGCCCATGACAAAACAAAAGTTACAAACCTCTCTCCTAGACACTTATTCTTTCTTGTCTGTATTACTGAAAACATAAGGACCACTTATTAAAACTCTCATACTTTCACACTTAAAAAAATGCCTTGGGAACAGAATTTTCTAATCTGTTTCAGAGTCTTTCAAACAAAAAGTTTCAGTGTATTTTGAACCCATTTATTAAAAATACAGAAATGCAACATCTTTTGACTGCTTTGTAAGACCACTGATTGACATGAGGAAAGATCAAAATCTACTAGCTCAGTTTCAATAAAAACTTTTGTGTAACTGAGGGATGGGAATGAAAAATAAGTACCATGATTTAGTAAGTGCAGCAAACAACACACTTCTGCCATTTGGACCAGCATCTGTTTGTGAAGTATCTTTTTCAGCTAAGACAACCATTAAAATGAAGTATTGAACTAAAGGGAACTTTGAACTGTATTTTTGAATCACTGTATCAAAAAATGTTAAGCCAAGATTTTGAAAAAACAGGGAAATTTATTTAGTTACAGTGCTCTCAATAAAATACTATTATTCATAATAATTTTAGTGACAGCAAAAAGAAAGGTTTTTGGTACTATTAATAAAAAAAAATGTTATTCTTGAAATACAGGAAGTGTAATGTAATTGCTCGAGTGCCAACCTGGAGATCAAGAAGCTCTGTGTTCAGATCCTGCAGCACATACATCTTATATGGCTATGGACAAATCTTTTGACTGTTTAGTATTCTAGGAAATTCTTCAAGACTGTAAATTGAAGAAGAGAAACCATTCTCTACATTAGTAGAAGGAGTTTCCTTACCATGAAATTTTCTATGCCAAGGAAATCATAGGTTCAATGACTATTTACTTTGTCTTATATTTTTTATTTTTACTGCTAGTATTTTACATTATATATAATTATCAGGACAGTCTTAAGTATACATATATCATATATAACACATATATTATGTATATACATACATACATGCATATATATATATACTCGTGTGTGTCATGTTGCCCTCTTCCAGTTGATTTTAAGCTCCTTGAGGGCATCAATAGATTGTTTTTTTGGTTTTGTATCCGCAGCAGCTAGCAGCATGCCTGACACATTGCTGATGCTTAATGACTTTAATTGAATTGAATGAATGTTGAAAGGAGAACCTATGTCTATGGGTGCTTGAGATAATATTATAAACAAAGGTCAGATTAAGAATAGAAAGGGGCCTGGCAAAACAAAGCAGATAAGTTCTTGTTGTTCAGTTGTTTCGGTTGTATACAACTCTTCTTGACTCTATTTGGGTTTTCTTGGCAGAGATACTGGAGTGGTTTGCCATTTCCTTCTCCAGCTCATTTTTAGATGAAGAAAATGAGGCAGAGTTAAGTGACTTGTCCAGGATCACACAGTTAGCAAGTACCTGAGGCCAGATTTGAATTCAGGAAGATGGCACTCTAACCACTGCAGCACTTTGATGCCCCCTAACGACTAAGGGTCCCCTCTAATTGATTTAGAGCAGAAGGAGAAGAGGAATCCTACCTCTGGTCCCTTTTTGTAGCATGAAAGTAGCAACCTTCTCCAATGATTCCAGTAACTGGTTCAAATGTTTGACCCATAGCTAGAGAAGCATGACGGAGACAACCAGGCCAGGAGCTGCCCAAGGTCACCCAACAACCTGAACCACACTTAAAATTCAGATGATAGTCTGAGAGGGTGGAGCTGTCATCCAAGAGGTTTGAAGTTGTATATAGAACAGTATCAAACACCTGACCCATAGGTCACATGCAGAACACAGCATTCACAATTGGTCAGAACCAGATCAAAATGTAATTGAAGAATATTTAACAAAAGAAATAAAGATATGATAAAACATAGATAATGCTAATATATGTTTTTCTAAGTCCATATGTGACCATGGGGATCATTATTTATCAGTTCCCTGTTTCTACTTGAGTTTGACAACAGTGACGTAGAAGATAAGTTTTGAGGTCAGGGGTCAAAGGAAGTGATGCTGTACCCCTGAGGGGGTACAGTGATGGATGCTCTTTCTTAGGGTACATCCCTTACAGTTTCCACCAAGTTATCTTGTATTTATTTTGTGTGTGTGTATATATATGTGTGTGTGTGTGTGTGTGTGTGTGTATGTATACGTATGTATATATATATATACACACATATATATGTATATGTTGCATATTCCCATATATTTACATTTTATTTCCTCTTATAGAATATTCTTTCTATTCTTATAGGATAGAAACTCCTGGAGGCAGGGACACTTGTATTTATTTTTGTCTTGCTTAATGCCTAACGTCATGCCTAAAACAGTGTAGGCATGGATGGATGGATTGATTTCCACTCTCAAGGGCAGGGATCTTGAACTCTCACCTGACCCTTTCTCCATCCATGACCCAGGGTACTTGATCTTCAACTTCACTTGGAGTACCTACTGGCTCAGCCAGATCTTTCCCTCACCTGTGAACAGCACAGAAAAGTCTGAATAAATAGAGTTCAGTCCATGTTCATCCCTAGACTGAATTGGGGTGGGGGTGGAGGAAAGGGAGGTTGGTTGTGATGAAACAGAAACCTGAGAAAGATTAGAGGCAGATTCAACCCTGTACCACTCATACATACATACCACATCACAAATGGAACTTGGAAGTCTCCTCAAACCTGAGGATTCTGGGTGAGCTTTCACTTTAAGGTATGCTGATTAGCCCATATGCAAGGCATTTTATATATATATATATACATACACACACATACACATATATATACATACATATGTTATTTTTACATTTACAATACATTATATTATATATACATATATATATATTTGATGTGGAATATAATGCAGTCTAAAATGAAGTCTAAAAAACAGTATAAACAGTATTAGGAGTCAGATTTCAAATCACATCCTGTGCTCTGACAGATATTGACTGTGTGACCCTGGGTAGGACCGTTAACTGATCTGTGCCCCAACTTTCCAAGGTGCTAAATTTTAGAGCAGCTGCTAATAAATATTGGTAGAGGAAGTTTCCTCACGGAGAGGAGGATTTTCTTCTCACAGATTGGTAAAACAAACAAAAATCCCGCCCCTAATAACTTTGTAATATAATTTGGAAGACAAGAAAGAATAATAAATATAAAATGTTAAATAATCATACTATCCGTGTATGGTAAGAGGCCAAGATGTAGACAATTACCAATATAAGGATTTGGAGGATCACCGTGGGTTGAAGAGCAGATCCCAAGCTGATGCTGGGACAAGTCAGACCTTGGAGGGTGAACAAGGTTCAGATACACGGAGAGGGAGTAAATAGACCATTTCATAGGGGAGGAGATGAGGGAGAACAGGATCTGAAATGTATAAGACATATTAAGGGAAAGGTGAGTTGTTGGAAGAAGAATAAGTGAGTAGTCAATGATAAAATTGGAAAGGGATGTTTGGATCTCATTTTGGATGAGTTTTGCACTAGAGTTAAGTTTAGACTTTATTTCATACATTCTTAATTTGTTATTGTTGTTGTAAAGTCATTTTTCAGTCCTATCTGACTCTGTGACGCCACCGGGGGTTTTCTTGACAAAGATACTAGAATGGTTTGCCATTTCCTTCTCCAGCTCATTTTACAGAAAGGAACTGAGGCAAACAGAGTTAAGTGATTTGCGCAGGGTAATACAGCTAGTAAGTGTCTGAGGCCAGATTTGAACTCATGAAGATGAGTCTTCCTGATTCCAAGACCAGTGCTCTATCCACTGAGCCCTTTGTGCCACATTCTTAATACTGACATGAAATAGAAGGTGACTGAGGAATGCACTTAGTCAATATTACATCATAGGATTTAAACCAACTATCCACTTGATAGCATCTGCTAGAAAATTATTGGAAGTTGGTTTGTCTAAAAGCCCTGGTAATGGGTAAAAAAACAAACAAACTAAAATGCAAATATGAGATGGCCAGAACTGAAATTAGGAATTTTTATTCCCAAGATCTCACAAACAAAAATCTGAGGCAAGTGGTACTAAGTGCATCCACGCATTGGGGTCAAGAAGAAGGAAGCTTAATGGAATTGGGAAAGAACTTTCCCCTGACTCTCATAACTATTTATTTTAACTAATTATTTTGCTAATTAGCTACTAAGCTCTTTTTCATTTTTATTTATTTTATTATTTCCATGCAGGTTCAGTCAGTGCCCTCTAAATTTATTTTATGGGAGCAAAGTTTTAGGGTTCTGGTAATAAGCATTCTGCAGAGAAAGGTCATTGACAAGAAGGACAGGAAAGTCATCACCAGAAACAAGACAGTGGGACCAAAACCAGATCCTTGAGCCACCCCACAGAACCCCCCAAAAATATCCCAAATATTAGGAGCAGGCATTCTTAGCCTGTGCTTTCAAGGGTTCTATGAACTTGGATTGGGAGTGGGGGGGTGGACAGGGGGGATGAACCATGACATCTTGCTTTCAATATATTAAAATACGTATGAACCAGGTATTCTTTATTTCCTTTGTAATACTATGAATCTGAAATAACAATCTAATAAAGGCCTCATAGACTTTACCAACCTTCTAAAAGGGTCCATAACACAAAACAAGGTTAAGGACCTCCTGAATTTTAAAGTGTGAACAGGCTGGTAGATCTCAGGGAGACTGAAGGCATCCATATTTTTCTAATTAACGAACTTATGAAGTATTATATCTTGCCAAGGATGATGGAAAATATTTCAGTAAATTCTTAAGTGGGAAAAAAATTAAGAGCTACTCTTTATTTTATTTTTTATTATTATTTTCTTACCTCAAGTCAAAGAAGAAGTTTGTCACTGAATGTTTACGAGAGGTGCAAGCCAGCAAGGCAGATCTGGCCAATCCCTCTGACTCATTGCTGAGTTGACTGAGCAGCATGCACAATTAGTAGGCAATATAATTTACTAAGTCCAGGGAGTGGGTGGGAAAGATGGAAAATAGCATTTGGAAAGTTATAAATTCCCCCAAGAGAGCAAGGCATCCCTTTTGAATTAAGCCAGGTCTACACTATCATAAGTCACTTCAGGCCTCTTTCAGTCACTTGCTTGACCTTGCTGTCTATACAACAAAAGTGAGTTATGTATTAGCAAATGTGAGAAACCCTGGATCATAAAACACAAGTGCATTAAATCAGTCTTGATTGTCAGGGCATAGATGTGGGGGAGATTTAAGGTAAGGTCTGCCCTGGTCCAGTCACTTATTTCTCTGTCCTTAAAGTCACTTATTGGTTTTCCTCATCAGTCAGACCAGAGTAAATAATATTGTGTTTAGTGAATTAGACTGTTTGTCTCTGCTGTTGAAGTGTGCAGTCCATTAGCAAGTGTATAAATAACACACCTCTGGGTATTATTTTTTAAACTCATTTCCAAATCATTTTAGCTTGATGTTGACCTTATAATCTGAGAGAAGGTGTCCCAAAAGTCTTAGGGCAGTTTGAAGCTAATAGCTTCATAGTACTAACTGCACTAAGCCTTTTGGAGCACACTCTCTATATATTTAGCCACTAGTTCACTGTTAGACTGTGAATATTTCCGAACGATTACTTCGGAGAGCAGTGACTATTATGGATGTCCAGTGAAGGTGACTCTAGGAGTTACTGTTCTAAACCAGGGGTGGGAGACCTGTGCCCTTGAAGCCACATGTGGCCTTCTGGCCTTTTGACTAGGTCCAAGTTTTACAGAATAAATCCTTTTATTAAGGGGATTTGTATGGTGATGTTTGGATTCAGTCAAAGAGCTACACTTGAGGTCTTAGAGGACCTCAAGGCTGCAGGTTCCCACCCTCACTCCCCCTATTCCCCTGGTCTAAATTGTCCTAGAGCAGATTTTAGTTCATAGGATAACACTGACTCTTCCCAAAAGCCCGTCTATTCCTTTGAAGCCTCTGTAAACCTCCAATGACCTGACCTAGTGCTTCCCTCTTCCCTCCCTCCACCCCACCACATACTCCTCCAAGTCACCCACCATGAGTGTGTTGGGGTATGTGTCTCATTGTATGAAATTCCTAGTATAAGTCTATCCTCTGGAACCATAAGTATGTGAGAATTTGCCTTGTCTTGCCTTCTTTAAAACCTCTGGGGTTTGATATGACCCTTCAAATGTACATTTTTAATAGTCTGATCCTGTGATAGACAGCCAAAGTATTTCCCATATCAGCAGCCTGAAGGAAAATGATAACCTTCGTCCCTGTCACAGTTCACAGCTATTGCAGAATCTGATTATTTTATGGCAACCCTCTGAGAAGTATATGAATTCTATATTTCAATAATTCCATAAAATAAGAGATTTAACTAGAATTTGCACTGAATGTTTAGTAATCATGATAAAAAAAATGATGCTCCATCCCAGTTTTGAGTTTGGGCTTTTCCCATAGGCTTCTCTCTTTACTCAAATTAGCAACCATGTTAAGGGAGGACAGCAGGTCTGGGACTCAGAGCCTTCCTAGGGATAAACTTTACTCTTGGGAGAGAGGAAACATTCCACACAATGAAGTCATTTCCAGTGTAAGATCCCCACAGCGCTTAAAATCTCCCTCTGTTTTCTCCAGTCTGTTATTCTGGCTTTAGTCATCCAACATTTACAACATAAAATGCAAGAATCTATGGAGTTCATCTGGGTGGGGTGATTTGAATTCATCAAGAGCTCTTAGGTGCTCTCTTATATACCTTGGATATCAGCTCCCTAGTTGTCATTTTGTTCACATGCCCAGTAGAAGTCATTCTCCTTGGCAGAAAAAAGAGAAGGAAAATAAATATCTCTCCCTTCCGTTTGTTGTCATAAAGAAGACTCATCCTCTTGAGTTCAAATCTGACCTTAGACACTTCCTAGCAGCGTGACCCTGGGCAAGTGACTTAGCAGTGTTTGACTCAGTTTCCTCATCTGTAAAACGAGCTGGAGAAGGAAATGACAAACCATCCAGTATCTCTGCCAAGACAACCCTATACGGGGTCATGGAGAATTGGACATGGCCAAATAACAACAAAAATTATTATTCCACCCACCGTGAGAAAAGATCCTGTTGCCATCTTTGATCTATGCCTTTTTCTCCCAATATAGCTAACAGCAAAGTAATAGCAATAGCAGGAAAACCTTTTTTAATGACTTTAGCTTCTCCAGTCAGTCTCAGTTCAATCCAAGGTTTTGAATTTCTGACACTATTTTATAGAACTGCAACACATTTTTATATTCATCTTCCATTAAAACCTTGCTTCCATCTTCTGTGCATTACTTTTAAAAACCTGAATTCATTGGTCAGTACCCCGTACATACACATAGGTCCCTTCAAACAAACCCCATGCTTCCTTCTCAGAGGAATTGTTTTCCTTTGTGACTTCCAAATTTCTTTCTTGAGCATATCCCATCTCTCCTGAGCTTACCGAAGCACTTTGGCCCATGGCATCCTACCTGTCTTTCCTATCATTTCTAGTATGTGCATCACTCAGATCTTGATTTGAAGACATCCATCAGTCCACCTAGGTCAACCCCTTTATTTTTGGCTGGTAAAAAACTTAGACCCAGCAGGTTTAGTGCCCTTGCCTAAAGTAACTCAGGTAGGTAGTATGCATCAGAAGTAAGCTTCAATGTAGGTCTTTTGATTCCAGAGCCAGAGCCCTTTCCAATGTACTCAGGACGTCTCCTTATTTTCTCCCCCATTCCCACACATTGTTAGCACCTCCAGCAGAAAGGAGATGCAGTCAGAGTAAGTGCTGCCATTTTTCTAGCAGTTCTTTTGTTCAGTCATTTTTCAGTCATGTCTGCCTCTTTGTGACCTTGTTTGGCTTTTGGGGGGGGGGCAGAAATACTTGAATGGTTTGCCATTTCCTTCTCCAGTTCATTTTGCAGATTAGGAAACTGAGGCAAAGAGGGTAAAATGAATTGTCCAGGGTCATATACCTAGTAAGTGTCCAATGCCAAATTTGAACTCAAGAAGATGAGTCTTCCTCACTCCAGACCTGGCACTCTATCCACTGTATAACCTAGCCGCTCTAGCACTTCTAGGAAAGGTTTATCAGGCAAGGAGACTGAAACATCTAAGTAAGACTCAGGTCATGGATTTTCTTTACTCCGTTCTTTTCCACATCTCAGATTATAAGGTTTGAATTAAAAATTGATTGATCAACTCATATTACCATGTAGCAAATCTTGCTTGGCAAAAAAACCCAAAAACGTACCTATGACAAACTCAAGATTTGACAGTAACAAGGTCTTCTTCCTTCAGGCAAGGCTGTCAAGGAAATAGACTTTTGTGGGGCGTTGTAAGTAAAAGAAACATTATTGCTGTATATCCAGCTGAAAACCTAAGACCCCTGTGAAGTAAGCCAAATTCAGTTTGGTTGAACTCAACCTTCTGTGTGATTTCGTAGACTCTGAGAATAAAATGCTAAAACTGAAGCACCCCTTGCCCTCAAGGAGCATTCTATCAAAAAAAAAATATAACAAATTCTCTTTAATATTTTTCTGATTCCTTGGAAAAATTATATATATGGATGTATTATGTGTGTACACATATAATACATACATATATACACATATACATATATATGCCTGTGTGTACATATAGATATAGATAGATATTTTGGTCTAATAGTGGCCATCTCTAGGGTGGGGGAAAGATAAAAAAGGAGAAAAAGAAAAAACTTTATTATACGTATATTTATATATATACATAAATGCATTAGACATATAAATTGAATAGACAGTTGTATATTGCACATTTTTTTAGCTTCATGTGCAATCTTTTTTAAAACTATACTATGTTATGAAAATGTTTGTTTTATCCCATAAATTTAAAATAAAATAAATTTTTAAAAAAAGAGAGAACTTGTGTTAGAAAAGACTTCGGATCAAGATCTGTCTTTGATAAATCAACTGCATGGTCATGGGATATTGTTTAACTTTTCAACATCTCAGATAATCCTCTCATTATAGGTGGAGCTTTGCATCGCTGATAAAACCAAATGAGGAGAGTGGTGGTAGAACTCAAAGTTGGTAGAACTTAAGGTTCTCCTTATCTAATGGGTGCATGTATGTTAACTTTATCTTCCTAGCCAAAGTGTATGTTTCTTAAGGAGAGGGAACATCTTATGGTGCTTGTATCTCCTCTCAGAGCAAAGTGCACAGAGCTGGACCCATGCTAGGTAATCCATAAAGACATTAATTGATGGCAGTTAGCTTTGTTGACAGACGGTCTTGCCATCCCTGATCCAAGTACACTCAGCTATTGTTGGAGACTTTGTGGCATAGAATCATCATTAACAAACCTTTCTGTGTTTGAAGAACTCAGGTTTCTCACATCATAGTCTGGACAGCAAGATTTCCTTTGTGGCTTTCAAATTTCATTCTTGAGCATGTCCCATCCTAGTTTTGAATTTGAGCTTTTCCTGGAGGCTTCTCTCTCTACTCAAATTAGGGACACATGAAACAAAGATACCCAAAAAGTCTTTCAGGATCATCAGACTTCAAGGATTACACTGCTCCAACATGAAAAGCTTTACTCTGGCTGTCTCTCTCTTTCAAGGACAGCCAAAACTGTGTGCAGCCATGTAACAGACTTGTGTACAATACTGCTCACAGATTTGGTAGCTATATAGACAGAAGCAGGCCAAGTGGGGGGAAGAGAGGGGGGGGGAGGGAGGGGGGAAGAGAGGAGGGTGGAGAAAGAAGATAGATAGATAGATAAATGATAGATAGATAAATAGATAGATAGATAGATAGATAGATAGATAGATAGATAGATAGATGGATGGATGATAGGCAGATAGACAGACAGATGAAACTTTTAGTAAGTGCTTACTATATGCCAAGCACAAGTCCTAATGATACAAATTCAAACAAGCCCTACAGTCATGGTTCTCAAGGTGTTTATGTTTTAGTAGGGCAAGACAACACATACTGGAGAAATGTGTGTATGCATTTCCTACTACCTTCTCAGAAAGTGGTTTGGGATAGTCTTGACACAGTTCATAGCCATAAAGAGAGACTCTTAGATACCTTCCTGAGTCACCAGTCCTTCTGGTACTCAGTCAATAAGGTAATTCAGTTCAGTCTTTTTTCACTTGTGTCCAACTCTTAATTACTCCATATTGGGATTTCCTTGGCGAAGATATTGGAGTTGTTTGTCATTTTCTTCTCCAGCTCATTTTATAGGTGAGGAAACTGAGGCAAACAGAGTTAGGTGACTTGTCTAGGGTCACATAGCTAGTAAGTATCTGAGGTCAGATTTGAACTCAGAAAGATGATTCTTCCTGACTTCAGGCCCAGCACTCTGTTCACTGTGTTACATAGCTGACCCTGTCAATAAGGTACTTTTGTCATCTGAAATTATGTCCTTTAGCCCTGAATTACACAAGCCTAGAGGCCAGTCTCCCTAGGACTGCCTAAACCTGTTCCTATTCGCATGGTTCAATAGATAGTAGAAAATTGTTACAATGATCCACACCCTATGATCCCAGCAGCAACTTTTCAAGGTTAGATGTGTGTTATGCATTATTAAACTATATTTGGAACTACCACTGTTCAACATGACACAAGAACAACTTCACTAAACATTAACAATGATAATCTTGTGCTCATCATTTCTATTTCTGTTCAAACAACCATACGATTGACTCAGCCCCCTGAGTTTTCATTTCCCCTTTAGTTTTCCATGGGATCGTCTCTGTAAATTGTAATTTCCTTCTGCTGTTGTCTTTGCTACATGATTCACTTAGTTCAGTTAATGTATAATAAACTGACTTTAGAATGTGGGCCACCCCTGATCATGTGCAGAATTCTTCCTCTGCCATCAGATCACAAAGAAAAATTGACTAGTATTCCAGTGGGTAGAGAATCTACTTTACCGTAGAGCTGGACATTTCTGTTCTGTACTTTAAGATGTTGTCATCGATCACCATTATATAGATTTGACTAAAAATGCTTCAGTTTGTCTACAGCATCACTTGGTGTTGTCTGGTCCATGTCCTTTCAAAATTGCTATCCTTCTAAAGTTGGTAACCAAAGCAAGTATTACTCATGCATTTATGTACGTAGATACATATATATATATATGTATATCTAAGTATATATAGGCAGATATTTATAATGAGCTATATAATTCACTATAGATATGTAGATTATCTAGATACTGTCTTTGAAAGTCATTAAATCCACAATTTAAACACAAATAGTCATGAAGTACTTGCTACATATAAAACACTGGTCAAATCCTTCATGAATAAAACATGACCTCTGACCTCAGGAAACCTATTATCCAGTAGGAGAATAAGACATGCACACAAATACAGCAAATGATGTACATAAAGAAAATACATACAAATAACATGGATACAAAAATCCAATTGTATTCGAATAAATTCATAAAAGAAGTGCAAATAAAGTGTGAGAACCAGCAGAATGTGAGCTTTCTGAAGTCAGAAATTGTATTGATTTTTATTTATTTACATCTCCTGAATTTAGCACAATACTCACATTGTACTTAATATTTAATAGAATAAAATGGAAGAGAATTTAGAGGAGAGGTAACTCATAATTCAACCAAGAATTGAGCCAAAGTTCCTTTTTGCTTCAATATATGCTGGAAATCTTTCTAAAATGAAAGTCTACTTTCTTGCTTGAGCAAATGTACTACACTTAATAGAATTTCATGATAGAAATGATATGGACTCATCCTTACATGTTCACGGGGATTTCACCATTGACCAGATGCTAAGTTTCTCAGCTTCTCTATGGATACTCTCATTTCCCAAGCAGTAACTACTGTGTTCTCAGAACTATGCCAATCAGATATCTACATCTGCCATGGTTTGCTCATCACAGCTCCTAAAGTGCTGATGTGGATAGGACCCAGATCCCACAATCTCTCTAATTCAGGTAGGGGCTGTTCCCATGACTCATTCTGAATACATTCTGCCCCCAAACTCCAGACATCTCAAGACACACTCTGAGAATGGAATCTGGCCTGAGGGTCTGTTCTCTGAAGTATTTCCTCTCCTTGACTCTAAACACACAATAGGTTCTTGGCATCCATACACCATCTTCTTCACATTCACTTTCTCCCATCATATTCCTATTCCAAACACATTGTGACTGTTCATGCTCCACAGTTCTTGAGCTCTGATGTTTTCTCTCTCTCTCTCCCTCTCTCCCTCTCTCTCTCTCTCTCTCTCTCTCTCTCTCTCTCTCTCTCTCTCTCTCTCTCTCTCTCTCTCTGTGTGTGTGTGTGTGTGTCTCCCCATCTCCTACCTTTTTCTCCCTTCTTCCATTCTCTACCTCCTTTTTTCTGTCTTTACCTCCCCACCTTTCTCCATCTCTCTCTCCCTTCCTCCAACTCTCTTTCCCTCTCTTTTTCCTTCTGTCTCAGTTGCTCTCTGTCTCTATGTCTCTGTATTTCTGTCTCTGTCTCTTTCTCAAACATACACATATAGCCACACTTTGCACACCCCATAGTTGCCTGAACACTGTCAAAACACACCCTGAGTTGGGACTTTATACAACTGTACCGACAATAATCAACAGGATAAAAAGAACATCTTGGTTTTTGTTTACAGGCTGGAGGGTGATAAAGGATTGTGAATGGCTGCTCACACCTTGGATCGTTCTACCTTTCCTGCTGCCTTCCTTCCCCTTGGCTTCATAATCCTACTAAGTGTTTAATCCTGTGCCCCTCTCATAATAAACGCTTAATAAATATCTGCTGCTGTAGCTTTAGAATGTTGTAGTACCTTGGGTGGTCACCATTTTGAGGGTTAATTCTCATTGTACTAGATGATAGATGCAAGGGTTTTAAGAGACTGAGTTCAATTGGTGTAAGATGAAGTCATGCTCTAGAAGTTGTTTCTAAAAATGTATAAACTTCACGAGGACCCCATGAAGGGGAGAAAAAGACATCCAGCAACTGGAAGCTGTGAATTTTCCTTTTGACACATGTAACGTCTAAGGGTAAGCCCAGTTTTCCCTAGACTCTATTTATTCTCATGGGAGAAAGTGTTTCACACTTTTTGGGGGAAGATGTTTATAATAACTATTTTTATTATACTACTTTGGTAAATATCCATTAAGGAAAACAAAACAAAACAAAACAAAAAACTAAGTGCCTAATATCAATTCACTTTCATATTATCATACGCTTTTTCCCTAAAAGGCAAATGTAGCTTCCTAAATTCGTTCAAACATCTAATGAATGGAAGAAGGAGTATAGACATGTTGGTCACTTTTTTGGTGAATTATGCTGGACATGGCAGTATAATAAAAAAGGCAAGGATTTTGAATTAGAAGCTCCACTTCTGATTCTGATGCTTACAAAGCAAAATTCACTTATTCTCTCAGTTATACTTCCTTCATCTGTAAAAGTCTCCATTTCTTCACCTGTAAGATGGAAATAGTAGCCCCTGTAGTAACTATTATTGTGTACAAACTTTGTTCTGCTCCTGGCATTTCTCCTGGAGCTGTAGGGAAGCAAACACCATAATGACCGTTTCTTGGTCCTTTCTGAAGCGACATTGGCTCTCAGGTAGATGACCATCTTCCTGGTGAAAGATCAGCCTTTTAAGAGGACTCTAGCAAGAATATTGCCAACAATGAGTAAGGGAGAGACAAGCCCCCCCGCCCCTTCCCCCATGATTGCCACAGGACAATCTATTTCCTTTATCTTTTTAGAGATGGACAATGGAAGCATCCTTGAACTCCTAGGGGATAATCTCCTCATATAACTCAGAAAATTTCAGTCAGCTTTTGTATGAGCAATGGTCCCTCAACCTGGTAAATCTCAGCTGGAATAGAATCAGCATCAGGTGCTTTGCCACACGAATGGAGCCTAATGGCCCTCAAAACCTCTTCTTCAGTTGGAAGTTTAACCAGAGAGGGATTGACTTCAACCTGAGGTAAATGGTCAAGAACTTCAGCATTGATTGATGATGGTCTAATTCCATCGAAAGTAAAGTACAAGCAAAGCTTAGAGAGATGTAGGATTCTTGGTTCAGCAAGAAGGCAGACGAAATTCAGTTGTATGCTGACAGTAACAATCCAAAGTTCTTTTATTATGCCCTGAAGGCTATTTATGGGCCAAAAACCTATGGTACATCTCAGCTCCTCAGTGCTGATGGATTCACATTGATTAGTGAAAAGGACATGAGTCATTATCACATATAGATGTCATAAAGAACCAGTTTAAGAAAAGATGTATATCAATAAAATACTTTGAAAATCTTAAAGCACTATTTAAATCGCAAATACTGTCATCGTCTATTTCACCAGACTGATGTGAGAAAAGTGTTTTATAAACTGTAATGGACTATGGTGGTAGAGAGAGAAGAATCCTAGATTTTGGAGCCAGAAGGCCTGGATTCTGTTCCCAACACCGTCGATTTACTACACAAGTGACCTTGGACAAATTATTTCACCTCTTTGGACCTCTTTTCCTTCATTTGTAAAAATGAGGGAGTTGGACTAGACGATTTTTAAAGTATCTTCCAACTCTTGAAGTCACACAGTCTTATGTAAATATAAATTATTATAATAGCTGGTGGTTTGGAAAGAAATGGTACCTTATGAATTTTTATTCTGAACAATTGCAAATGACAGAAAGAATAGTAAATAATTTTAAGGCCCTGGAATGGCAAACAGCAAGGAATTAGAAAAAGTAGCTTGTTGCCAAACCAGCATGCTCTCTTCTTCTAGTAGAATTTCAAAAATAGCACATGCAAGGAATTTAGGGCATGTTATATGTTTTGTCTTTAACAGAGGATTTGTCACAGTGCCTTGGGAAATGTTTTGTGTGTCATGGATTCAGCTTGGTTTGGTTACACACGCTGGAGGGAGTTCATGTGGCTTGCAAACAGGTACAAAAACTCTAAACAAAGGTCAATGATAAATGAGCATCTCCCCAATAAGGGGGAGGCATCTCTTGAGGGTGCAGTTGGGGTCACCATCAGGTTAGTACTTATTTAAAGTCCTTATGAGTGCCCTAAAAGGTCAGCCAAACAGCCCAGGAATGAGTAATCATTGAACTGGAAACCGGAATGGATAGTGTCTGGAATAGGAGAGTAGGAAATCAATGTCACAAAGGCAAATGTGTGGTTAAAAAAAATAAAATAAAATAACTTTGTTATAGTCGAATGCACAGAGCTTGATACTTTTATGTCCTTATATAGGGTAATTATTCAAAGACCCTGTAGAGGTTTGAAAAAGCACAAAAAGTGCCAAAGCTAAGGTACATATTGGGACAACAAAAGAAAGAAAAGAAAAGAAAAAGAAATACCCTGGAACTGAAGACATAGAATCATAGTGTGTCAGATCTGGTGGGGCCCCTAGAAATCAACTATTTCAAATGTGTCATTTTATGAGTGAGGAAACTCTTAGATCTAGGCACTTTGGGGTCTAGAATCACTCAAACTTTTCCTCAGTGACCAGAGTGATGAAATAATGGAATATTGAATTGGTTCTGATATTTTCCTTGTGCCACTAACCTGAGGGCTGATCTCTGAATGACAAAAACACCTTAGTAAGCTGGAAAAATGATGAGAAGTCAATGGAAAGGTCATAGCTAATTTGGCTGCCGGTTGGTAAATTTAGAGCAGAGAAATAGGTCATATGAATTCAAGATGGCTGTCTAAGACCTCATATAAAAATATGCTAGAGGTTTAACCATGAATTGTGAAGCAGATAGACCATTTCAGAAGTAGGCTATATATATGTACATATATAGTATGTACATATATACATATAAATATATATATGAGAATAAAAAATATAGGAGCGCCATCAAAGAATCTTTTTGCTGTGTCTGGTTCTGGACATGCTCCTCCTCCTCCTCATCTTCATCCTCCTCCTCATCATCATCATCACTGGGAAAGGGAAGAGAGAGGAGGGGGGCAAGAAGAGAATAAGCATTTATTAAGGACCTACTATGTACTATGGGCTTTAAAAATAGCTAAGATTTATGTAGCCCTTTGTGGCTTGCAAAATTCTTTATGTGTATTATCTCGTTTTATCTTCACACCAACCCTAGGAGGTAGGTGCTATTATTTTTTCCATTTTACAGTTGCGGAAACCAAGGCAGGCAGAAGTCAAGTGAATTGTCCAGGGTCATAGCCAGTATGATGGCAGCTGTGGTCCCTCATACTTAAAGAGGAGCAAAATGAAATCACTATGTTGGGGGCAACAAGCAGTTTGCCCAGCTGTGGTTGATCAGACCAACATGAGGTTAAAAGGCCCTACCATAGATTGGGCACAAATAGTCCATATGAACATTTGGGGCAGAAAGCATCTTCACAAAAGTTTTTGTACATATTTTTATACAGGGTAGGATTACTGCCTGCCACGGGAAGTAGACCAGGGTTAGGTTAAGTGAAGTGAATGATTTTTAGGGCACCTTTTCTAGCCCCTTCATCATGCTAGGAGGTAAGGAATGTGGTCCTTGAAAAGGGCTGCTCAGACACCTTGGAGGCTGCCAAATCCCACTGCTGCTTTTGTCCAGTGAGAAGATGACCCTATACCCTGGACTATCTGTGTGTAGGGTCATGACTACAGCTCCTAGTGCATTCACACATGCTGTTTCATCACTTGCCCATTTCCACAGGACTTTGAGGTAGGTAAAAATGAGGAAAGGGTGTGGGTGACACCTTTTTACCCATACACAAATTGGATTTAAGTGAGTCAGAGTTTGACAGAGTTGTTGGCCTCACTCTCTCTTCCAGAGTCCTCAAAGTCCAGTGACAAAACAAAAGTCAAGATGACTGGCAATGGCCTGGAATGCAGTGGATGACCTCGGCATCTTCAATGTCTGACCAAGTTCTAAGTACATCACAGCACCTGCTTCCACTGCCTTTATGGTCCATTGGAACAATGGTTTTCTCATCCACTCATTCCACCATGGAAAGTCTTCACATGCTTGAGGTAGATGACCCCTCCCCCCCAACTCACCAACAGGTTTGATACCCTTTGATTACTCTCCTCCTGGCTGCTATACTGTCTAACTTATTGCAATAGTGTTGGGATAAGGGGAGACTTTGTGAGTAACTGGAACACAGTTTTACACAGAACATAAAACAAGGGCAGAGAGTCTCTGGCCAATGACTAAAGCTGATGTCTTTTTTAATCTAGGGTTCTTATACTACTATATTTGATTAATAAATAGTATTATGAATCCGTACTTTGTACAATCAGTAAAGCAAAGAATCTTTGTGGATTTGGGACTTTGCCTCTGGCAAAAACTTTGTTTATCTTCCTGATCTCTGCACAGCTGGATTGCTTTGCACCTGACAATTTGAAGTTTCCTCCTCTCTGACAAAGGAAGGTGAGGAGGAGTATAGGCAGGGGTGAAGGAGAAATTCTCACCTCTGAGCCAACCCTGTGGATGGAGATAGGCATAGCCTGGCAAGAAGCCCTCCTCCTCTCCATCGGGAGAGGGGAGATGAGACATGAGTACCAGCTGGCTCACTCTGCCCTTTGAAAGCACCACCTAAAAGTCACAGAATAAACATAGTAACTACAAGAACATAGCTTGTATTACATAATGTTTTGAGGTTTATACTGTCTCACAACAACAACCTTAATATTATTTCCATTTTTAAAATAAGGAAACACAATTACTGATTAGGGAAGAGGACCACAGAGGTTAAGTGATTTATATAAGTCCTCTGGCTCCAAAATTAATGTTCTTTCCACTATACCATAGTGTTAACTAAATATTCTGAAGATATGACCTATGAGAAAAACATAAAGGAATTAGGATTTTTCATACAGAGGAAGGGAAAGGGAAAAGGTCATTTTAATAATAGTCTCCCAGCATATGAATCACCAACCAAGAGTGGCATTCAGCTGTTGTCTGCCTTTGCAAAGGAATGAACAAAAGAGAAGAGGGTTAAGCTGAAGAGAGGAATTTATGTTAGCTAGATAGAAGAATTCCCCAACAATGTGAACGGCACACATCAGAATGAGTTATCCAGAGTAATCTTGTGATTATCTGGTAGATGCGGAACACTGAGAACACTGAATCAAAGTCAGAAAGTCCTAAGTTTGAATTTGGCCTCAGTCACTTATGAATTTTGTGACTCCGGACTAAGTGTTTAATTGCTCTCTGCCTCAGTTTCTTCATCTGTAAAATGGAGATAATAATAGCACTTACCTCACAGGGTTTTTGAGAAGGTCAAATGAGATAATGTTTGTAAAGTACTTTACCAGCCTTCAGATGCTACACAAATGTTAGCTATTATCATCGAGTCATTTTTCAGTTATGTCTGACTCTTTATGACCAAATTTGGGGTTTTCTTGGCAGATACTGGAGTGGTTTGCCATTTCCTTCTCCAGTTCATTTTACAGATGAGGAAACTGAGACAAACAGGCTTAAGTGACTTGCCCAGGGTCACACAAGTAGTAAGGCCAGATTTGAACTCAGAAAGAAGAATCTTCCTTACTCAAAGCCCAGCTCTCCATTCACTGCACCACCTACCTGCTCCATTATTAGCATACTCATGTCCAACTATATTATTTTTTGCTGAAAAATGTTCAGAGGCTAGTTTTTGCCTGTACAGGATATTCCTACAGGATAAAATACAAACTTCTAAGCACAAAATTTAAGGTTCTCCACCATTTGTCTGAAGGCAGCTAGGTGATGCAGTAGATAGAATACTGGTCCTGGAGTCAGGAAGACCTGAGTTCAAATTTGGTCTCGCATATTTACTAGCTGTGTGATCCTGGGAAAGTCACCTCACCCTGTTTGCCTCAGTTTCTTTATCTGTAAAATGAGTTGGAGAAGAAATGACAAACCACTCTAGCATCTTTGCCAAGACAACCCCAAATGGGGTCAGGGAGAATTAGGCATGACTGAAACAACTCAACAGTAATACCATCTTCCTGCAGCCTAACTTTCTAGCCTTTTTTCACATCAGACTCTGGTGGAATCTACTTGTCAACTAAATTGCACTACATACTAGGGGTTACTCATCCCATCCTGCTGCCTCCCACCTCCAGTGAATTCCTCCAGTCTGTTCCACAGCTTCCTTCAAAGCCTACTTTCTATTTCACCTCCTCTATGAAGCTTTCCCTGATACCCCACCTTTACACTCCTGAGCTCTATCCTCTGCTTCTTAATCTATAAAAAAGGGTTTGACTAGATCAGCTTAAAGTTTCCTTCAAACTCTAACTTTGAACCTAAAGTCCCCTTCAGCTCTAGCGTGCTATGATTTTTACATCTGAGTATGTACTTACTATGAATTGTCAGTGGCTGTGTTTTGTCCACAAATCTGACAAATCTATCCCCTTGTCAACACTCTCATAGACTTACCCAGATTGAATTTTTGATTCATAGACTTCTCCCAAGAAGATAATAATTTTGGTCAGATAATATCATTGGACCCTTTCTAGATTTCATCACCGAGAAATTCAGAGCAGAAGGCAATTTGTTGATGGATGGTAATGAAAATTCCCATCATATGATTCATCCTGTCATTTGTGCTATCACTCAAAATATCCAAATTGTAATGAACATTAGCCAGTTCGCTCCGAGATTCTGTCATGCTGGCTCTAGGTCAAACAGATCAACCTATTATGGTATTCTAAACTCCTCTTTCTTTGAATCCAGATCAATGGAAAGAAGGAAATGGAGCTCCCTTCCCTTCAAAAAACCAAAAAACACAGAAATTCACTCGCTTCAACCCATGAAAGCTCATTGACTATCAAACACCATAAAAACTCTACTCCATATCCCATGTGTTCTGTGTTTAAAACACTGTCACAGGCTGTGTTGCAAAGAGATTTATGGCTTTTAATCTTCTCACATAGCAGAACTGCTAAATACAGTATAATTTATGGGATAGGAATTAGTCCTGAATTTATTTAAGGCTGTTTCCTCCTCAGTTCATATGTCAAAAGATTGCCATTCGCAATTATTTATTAGAAATCTGATGTTTCTCAAGGTGGATACATTACTCTTTTATCTGCTTTCAATTAGCTGAAAATTTACTATGCTCAGCCAAACATCCATTCATCAGCAAATTTCAGGTTCCTGGCAGCCTGAATAAATTCCCGGTGTTCCTCTTTTAAAGCTAAAATAAATGAGAATGGTCATGCCTCATGCTTATTTGTTCATGGAAGGATATTGAGTAGCCCTGAATACAGAGCTGGATTGAAGGGGGAAAAGGATCAAGGGAAAGAAAAGGGGACCAAAGTCCATGAAATATTTTGAATGAAGATAAATCCAAATTGGCTAAAGAAAGACCCCCAAAAATTCCTGAACTAATTTCTCTTTAATTATATGTAAGCATATACATTGTCATCATTAATAAATTATTCATCATTAATTGATAAATAAAATTAGAGTGGTAGAGGGTTGATCAGTATATCCTTAATCAATTGATTTCTACCCAGTGCAGTTGGTAAAATCCCAAACGATAAAGGGCAGGTAAGAACCATCAAAGTCTTAAACAAAGTGCAAAGAAGGACTTTACATATATATATATATATATTATCATTATTATTATTCCTTTATGAGGCAAGAAGAAGCTCTCAATGGAAAGTGGTTGAATTGGAGGGCAGCTATTAATTGGCTGGTCAAGAATCAGCCACTCTCTCGGTGGCTCTTTGCAAAGTGAACCAATCCCTTTAAGGTAAGTGAAAACAGGAGACATATCTAAGGACCGTAACTTTTGGGAGTCAAGAAGAGGGCTAGCCTTAGTCACTGGGAGTTGAGCTGAGCGGAGGAGAGAAGAGACAAAGGAGAGGGCACAAAGTTGGGGGGGCAATAAAGGCCCAGGGAGCTCAGATGAGGGACCTACTCAGCAGATATTGGGTGCAAGAGGAACAGGGTAAGGACCCAATGAGAAGAAAGGATAGTGGGAATCTGGAGGTCAAGGGTCATGAGCTGCCTGGGACATGTGGATTTCCTATGTACAAATCTCTACTTCTCTGTACTCTGTGTTTGTACCCACTCACCCCACCAATGCTATGTTGAATTTGGGAACAGTGTGTCCCTGGTTTACAAGGGGAATGCTTTGTTACTTACCAATGTCCATATGGTGCTTTCTCTTTCAAACAAAATGCTTTTGTTTGGAAGTAACTGTTTTTTCTTGTTGACCACTAAAGGTAGACACACAGGTTACATTTTAGGAAACATACAAGGTCATGGACCCCAAACTGAGAACCCCTGCTCTAATCTTTTAGTTTTGTCAGATTATTTTGGAACAGAAAGGTTTTCATGGCACCCTTCAATTTAGACCACCCAGAACACTACTTTCTCAACCTAAGTGTATGAGTGGTCTTGTTGACTATATCACAACACTGAATGTCAGGGAGCAATACTGCACCTTTTTTCTACTAAAATCATGAACTTCACTTGTGGTTAGCGTAGGTGCAGATTTAAGATCAGTACTTGCTTTTTATTCCATTTAACCAACCCAAAGTCACCAGCTCCACTTCTTTTGTAAAGCCTCAGAAGACCAATTCCTTCATCAAAATTTGTACCCCAAAATGATCCTGATGTCCAGGTTCTGCACTAGACCCAGTCTTTGCTTTGAGTAACTCTCTCAGATTGACTGGTTTTCACAGGTATTTTTTGATTTGTAAGGTGAAAAGGAGACTTGTTAGATCACTTATAAAATGTGTAGCCACTAACACATGATCTCCTTAGTTTGGAGCCACTCCACTTGAGTTTGAAATGCTGTTATTAAGATAAGTAGGGTTGCCCCTTCTAAATTCCTTGATAAATAAAAATATAAGCAAAATATTATTTTTGATCTGCTATTTATTATAGGGATTATACACCATGTATACACCTTTCCTCTCTCCCTCCCTCCCTCCTTCCCTCCCTCCTTCCCTTCCTCCTTCCTTCCTTCCTTCCTTCCTTCCTTCCTTCCTTCCTTCCTTCCTTCCTTCCTTTCTTTATAGGATAATAGATTTAGCACTTGAAGGGGTCTTGGAACTCATCTCATCCAACTCTCTTGTTGTACAAAGGAAATTGAGGTCAAGAGAGGTTAAATGACTAGTCAATGGTCACACGGTTGGGAAAACTGTAATTCTCCACTTTTTATGCAGAAGCATTCAATTCATTAACAATGGAATAGAAAAGTGGAATTTTATTCTTCTCTATCTGCTTAAGGAGTTTAGGAGTAGATGAGCTAACAGAGAATGACCTTCATCCCCAAACCAGTCCAATTTGTGTTCCCCTCCCATTTTATTCTTTTTTCTATTGTTTCCTTTGACCCAAATGATTTCACATTTAGAGGGACACTCATAGCAGTAATAACAATAATTGACATTAACATAGCACTTCAAAGTTTGTAAGGTACTTTACATGCATTTTCTCATCTTAGTGTTACAACAACCCTGGGAAGTATTATTATTTTAGCATCGAGGAAACAAGCTCAAAGAGGTTAGGCAATCTACTCATGATCACACAGCTAGCAAGTTTCACTGCTGGAATTTTAAAGCACTTCTTTGCTACATCAAGTCTAGCAAAAGGAGAAGAGAAATATTCAGAACAATGTGAATCCATATTTAGGAGTTGTTAACACATCATTACCATGAAATCTGGAAAATATTTAGAATGATCTTTTTTAGGGGTTTCCCAGGACAGAATTGAGATCTGACAATACCATTTGACTCATACACCTTAATGCAGTAATTTTCTTATATCTGTTGATTTTTTTTAAAAGGCATTTTCTCTTCCAGTTGTAACTAAAATGAAAGCAATAGAATTCTTTAAAAAAATATCTCACAAGGAGAACAACTCTTAGCTAGTGTTAACCCACTATTTTTCAACACCCTTTCAGGAAAGAGGGCTGGCTGATCCTTCCTGAAGGACTTTATACATAGCTGTTTAGTCATTTCAGCTGTGTCCAACTCTTCATGACCCCATTTGGGGTTTTCTTGACAAAGGATAGTTTTATTCTCCAGCTCATTTTACAGATTTGGAAACTGAGACAGACAGGGTTAAATGACTTGCCCACAGTTACACAGTAAATATCTGAGGCCAGATTTGAACTCAGGAAGATGAGGTTTCCAGAGTCTAGGACCAGCACTCTAGCCACTGCATTACCTAGCCTCTCATAAATGGTATTACAATATCATATACAAGCTATAACTAGTTACTTTTATCATTAATATCATATGATTCCCCAGCTTTATTTGGTATCTTAATTTCAGGCCCCTTTATAGTATCTCCTTATGGCTACCCTTCTCTAATTTTCTAGTCAAAATAAATTTTATACTGATATTTCTTATCACTCAAAACTTATTTTCACAGTCGCCTGGTTTTGAGTGCTTCTACCCAACTTCTCTTTAGGTTTTATGGTCACAGAATTGCAATATTCCAAGTAAGCACTTTACCACTTCCAGTGGAGAAGAATCTAAGACATCCCATCCCACTTTTGCACTACATGTGTACATGTACATATATGTGTGTATACATACACACTGTATGTGTGTATATGCGTATATATATATTTATGTACAACTTCTAACTCCTGTTTTCATTCTCATTTTGCTTGTTTTGGGGTGATTATTTTTTATTGCCCTTTTAATAGAATTGGACTTAATTTTCCAGAAAGAATGACATCAGTCTACTTCCGCTGCAAACAGCATCAGGTCTCCTCTTTGCCAACCCTCTCTTTGATTCCCAGTTCAGTCTGCCCTACATTTCTTGTCTGCAATGCCAAGCCCAGGTCTGATCAAGTCTCTCTCTACTCAGTAAACTCCAGTAGCTTCCTATCACCCTTGGATCAAATACACAGTTCCCGGTCTTGTATTCAAAGCCTTTCATCACTTAATCCCTCCCTTCCCTTTCAGTGTTCTCATACCTTACACTCCACTCTCTATTCCTCAGACCAGTGCAGTGACCTCCTTGCTGTTTCTTGAAGAAGACATTCTAGGCATTTCCCCCCATCTTCCATGCCTGAACTGCTCATTCTCCTCTTCTCTACCTTCTTCTGGCTTCTTTCGAGTCCCAAATAAAATCCTTCCTTCAACAGGAAACCTTTCCCAATCCCTTTTAATTCTAGTGCCTTGCCTCTACTAATTATTTCCTACTTATCTTTTATCTATTTCTTTTGTATATATTTGTTTGTTTGTTGTCTTTCCCATTGGAATTGTGAGCTCCTTGAGAGCAGGGACTGTTCTTTTACCACTCTGCATGACTTGCAGTCAATTGCTGCAGTGTCTGGCACACAGTAAGTGCTTGATACATGCTTTTTAACTGACTGCTAGCTCCACGTAAAAGTCCAAGCCATAATGGCCAATGTTTGGGTCAGGTGGAATCCCCATGTTTCTGAAGTTCAAAAAAGTCCAAGCCATAATGGCCAATGTTTGGGTCAGGTGGAATCCCCATGTTTCTGAATTTCAAAGCCAAAGTTGACAGAATCTGAGAAGTGATTTTTCACTAATTCATACATTTGCATTTTCAGCCCTTTCTCCAAAAACTCTTCAGTTTTATCCTAAAATACTGTACAAGGAACTGCTTTAATTTGCTCATTTTTCCTGATGCTAAAGTTTGGAGAACATTTTTGTTTGGTCCACAAGCTTCTTTCATTGGTGAGTTCTTCTCTGAACCTCCAATTTAAGGAAGTGCCTATATCAACCATCTCTGATTCTCTCGACTTCATTACCATGACTCAGGTGCCTCATCTTTCAGCCCCTGTAGGCACCTTCTTACATTGAAGAGAAACTTCCAGAGCCTCATTTTGGGCAAGGGCTCAAATTAACCATCCCTTATTCACCAGATTTCTTCAAACATCCTGCGGGGGATACCTTATCCCACTTCATTCCATCCTATCTTACCCTATCCGTAACAGTTCCCCTTTTATGTGTTGTCTTGCCCTATTAGAATGGAAGCTCCTTGAAGTCAGGGACTTTCTTTTTGCTTGTTTTTGTATTCTCAGAACTTAGCACAGTCTCTAGAATATAGTCAGCACTCAATAAATGCTACTATTAATAAACACTACTATAGTCAATGAACTATTCCAACACTTTGGCTATCTAGGTCGTCTTGTTCCTTGCCTCCTAACACATATATTGAAGTGGAGCTTTCAGTTCTCATATGGAACTTTCCTCTTCAACCCGATCTTGCACTATGGTGTAAATCTGGAATAAAGAGTGGTGCTTCCAATCCAGAGCCCTGCGGGACAGGGGGCAGCTGAATAAAGCGGTCATACAGAAGGCAGTTTCCAGCCATTGTTCCGCGCTCTGTCTCTTAAGTTCAAGTCTACTCTGAGGGTTGCTCTGATTCTTCTCTTTTCCAGGCTACATATGTTTAGTTCCTTCAACCAACTTTCATGTGTCATGGTCTTCAAGACCCTCATCATCCTGCTTACCTTTTAGGATGACTTCCCAGGTCTTATTTTCTCTGCTTATCTGCCTAATGCTCTCCCTCCCTCCCACTCCCCCTCTCCCTCTCCCTCTCCCTCTCCCTCTCCCTCTCTCTTTCTCTCCCTCTCTCTGTTTTGATTTCTTGCCTCCACCCAGTATGTACTCCAGGAAAATATACAGTTATAGCTTAGGTATAGCCAATGTCTAGGCTTCCACAAATGTAGGTTATAGGAGCTCCTCGTGCATATATATGCCCTCATAGTAACAAACACACATTTTTACTGGATACTCTTTTTTTGTTTCACTCCACAGAAAACATATAATATAGTCAAAGGATTCATAGATTCCTGTAATCAAATATGAACACACACACACACAAATATACACATACAAGGCACTAATAATATTTCTCCTCCAAAACAAGAGGAGCAACACTGTGAATAATTAAAGAGGATATAAAAAGGTTAAGAAGGACCAAAGAAAATAATAGAGTATAACCTGAAGAGGTAAGTGAACCTCAATAAGGAAAAAAAAAATTTGGTAAGACAAGGCAGGGTAAGTAATTAAAGATAGACTGACCAATTAGAGAGAAAAACAAATCAATAGGGTAGACTGATGAACAGGCGTAAATGGGAATCAAAATGGAAGTTGGTACAAAATTGACTGATGGGGGGAGGTTACTATGGCTATTGAATTATTATTGAATCTAAGGAAAAGGTTTATCAAGTTATTAAGAAGTGATAATTGGCTGTAAACATTAGGCAGGTGCTTAGAATTGAATAGTATTTCAAAAAAGCAAGGTTGAAAATATTGGCCAATAAGACTAGTGGAAATTGTGCAGTGACATATCAACAGTGGGATGTTGGTATTTCTGCTACAGACAAGTGACTGTTACTGGCGTTCCAAGTGTGGGCTGATCTCTCTTCTAGAGCAGCAGCTGAAAGGACTTGAAGAATGCCTCTCCCCACTAAAGGCTGTTAGGCTGAAATGTTCCTAAAGGTAATAGAACAAAGGCTTCAATTGGGGATTTGGGGGAAGGGATCTGAGGTGGAGGAACGGGAGATTTGACACTTGCTAGGATGTTGGATTGTCACATAAAGGAAAAAAGGGAAGGAAAGTAGATTAGGTACAGTAAGTCCAACTTACATTTTTAAAAATATATATATAATCAATTCAACCTGTTAGGACAAAGTTATCCTTCCTGCTTGTTTCTATCTCCTTCTGAACCTCTTTCTGTTATTTTCTGTACATTAAATTTTTTTTTGATGACCCTCTTTTCTATCTTTTCCTTTTCTTTATTTTTCTCATCACTATCTTAACCCCCTCTCCCTCCTAAATCCCTTCTTCCTACAACCCTGTGACAAATAAGCATAGGCAAAAAAAGCCCCATACATCTGCCATATCCAAAAATATGTATTTTCATCTACACCACAAGCCCCCAGCTCTATTAGGTGGTAAGTAGTGTCTTTCAGCAAAGGTCCTCTTCAATTAAAGCTAATCATTGCGTTGATCAGAGTTGTTTAGTCATCCCAATTTGTTTCTCCTTAAAATGTCATAGTTATTGTGTTAATTCTTCTCCTGGCCGTCACTTAACTCTGCATTAACTCATATAAATGTTCTCGGAAATCTCTGAATCTATCCCTTTCAACATTTCTTATAACACAATAACATTCCTTTACATCTATATGTATTAACCATGGAAACATTCCACAATTGACAGGCACTCCTTTAGTTTCCACTTCTGTTTTTAACAACAAAAAAGTATTACCTTTTTGTATACGTATACAAAATACATATTTTTTGTATATATGAGTCCTTTTCTTGCTTCTTTGAACTCACTGGGATATGTGTCTAGTATCACTTTCACAGGGTTTAAGGCAGGAATAGGGAACCTGCAGCCTTGAGGCCACATGTGGCCTTTTAGGTACTTGGGTGTGGCTTTTTGACTGAGTCCAAGTGTTAAGGAACAAATCCTTTTATTAACAGAATTTATTCTGTGAAGTTTGGATTCAGTCAAAGGGCCACACTTGAGGACCTAGAGTCCCACATGTGGCCTTGAGGCCACAGGTTACCCACTCCTGGTTTAAGGGATAAGAGAATAGATAGGTAGGCAGACATACAGACAGACATGAACAGATGAATGGATGGATGGATAGATAGGTGGGTATATGATAGGTAAATAGATGGAGAGATGATAGATTGATAAATGATAGATATTCAGATGGAGGATAGATAGATGACAGCTAGGCAGAGAGATAGATGATAGATAAACAGATAATAAGACAGACAGACAGACAGACAGACAGACAGACAGATAGATAGATAGATAGATAGATAAAGAATTTATCTCGCTTATCTAGCACTTACGCATGACATGTACCAGGCATTATACTAAGTTGTGAGAATACAAATACCGTCAAGAACAATCAGCCCTGTTCTCTAGGTGCTGACATCCTAATAGGAAAAGACAAAATGTAAATGAGAGCAGTGGAGGTGGGGGTGGTATGGAAATGTCAGAAAACGTAGGTTTAATGACTTTTTCAGTATAAGTACAAATGTCTTTCTAGAGTGACTAGACCATTAACACTTCCAACAGTGCTCTGAGACTTGGTGGAATGAAACCCATGATTTGAACCATGGTTTTGGTTGGGAATATCTTTTTTTTTTCCTTTTCAGATGCAGTTGGGGTTAAGGGGTTTGCCCAGGGTCACACAGCTACTGTGAAGTTTCTGAGGGCAGATTTGAGCTCACCCTCCTGACCCCAGGGCTAGGGCTCTATTCTTTGTGCCACCTAGCTGCCCCTGTGGATATCTTTTTCAAAAGAAATAGGCTAGGGGAAAAGGATATTTGAATAAATGTGAGTGGAGGGAGAAAAAGAAGTGATTTGTCAGTGGAATCTACTACAAACCTCCTGGAAAGAGAGGAAACAGGATTTTGGGAAACAGATCTCAAACTTGACAAAGAAATTGTATAGCAGTGATTGAGGGCTTTAATTAACCATATACCTGCTGGAAAGGTTTCTCTGCCAAAATTAATAACATCATAACTTACTTAGTGTTAATTTAATCTTTCAAAAAGTAAGGCAACCAAAAAGAGGGAATTTTATTCTAGATCTAATTCTCACTAATAGAGAATTGATTTCTGGGGTGGAAATGATGGGAGCCCTAGCATAATATTACCATCCCCCGCTAGAGTTTTTTGATAGAGAAAGGGAATAAACCTGGGCACACCCTAGCTTTTGGAAAAAACAGAATTTGGAAGTGTTGAAAGGAAAAAGTAGATAGGATTCATGCAATAAAATGTTGCAGCGGGAGGGAAATCAGCCCAAGAACAATGGGAGATGCTCAAGAACTGAATTCTGAAGACATAAAGGGAAGTAGCTTTAGTGAAGCAGAAAAAATGAGATTTCTCTGGAGAGAAGAATTTCAATGAACAAAAACCCACCAACCAACTTGTATTTTGAAAGAAAATGTACAGAAATGGAATGAAGATCAGGTAATGAAAATGATAGGAATATCTAAGCTCAGAGTGAACTGAGACTGATGAGAGAAGTTAATTATAATAAAACGAGTGAATGTTTTAGCCATGGTGGAAAGAAAAATGATGAAAAATTTTTGATTATCATAAATAATATAAGACCTTTTCTTGGGATATGATGGTAGAAGTAACATCTACAATGTCCCTGTTATATAGCCTAGACTAGTTTTCCCTACAAAAGCAATTAAATAAATTTTAATTGCTCCAGAAGACTAAATCTAGAACCACTGGGGTAGCTTACTGGTAGACTAAGTATGAAAGCCCAGAGTCAGGACCAACTCAGAGCTTGCATGGGCTTCTGACTAGGTAAACCACCATTGCAGATATATAGCAAAGGAGTTTCACCCAAGTAAATCAATGCTGTATCCTAGTTAATTACACTTTTCTTGCTGTCATTAAGTAATCTGTAATCACTAGGAGAATGATGAATGTGGGTGGCCCAGAAAGCAGAGCAGCCCAATTTTATTTAATTCCTTTTTCTCTGAAAATGAGAATGACTTTGCACTGAAAATTACAGAACAAAAATGACTAACAGGAATTTGATACTCAAATAAGAAAAGGAAAAAGAGTACCTGGTTGTCCTTGGTATAGTCAGATCACTTGCCCCAGATCAACAATATTATCAAGTCACTGAAAAGTCTGGCAAACGTGAATGTTGGATCATTGTAAGTGTTATATGAAAGATCATATAAAACAACGTGATTGGAAAAAGGCAAATATTGTCCTAATTTTTCAAAAAGAAAAGCAAACAGAGCCTGCAAACTATAGCTAATGAGCTTGACTTCAATTACTGGAACTGTTGTAGAATGAATGACTAAAGAAATGGTTGACAAACATCAAGAAGGGAAATGGTGATTTCAAAGAGACGTCTTGGCTTCGTTAAGATGAGGTCATTCCACGAGTCTCATTTTATTTGTTGACAGATTTCCTGAAGTAGTAGATGCCATGGACGTAGTCTACCTAGATTTTAGCAAAGATTTTGGTAAAGTATCTCATGCTTTTCTTGTGGAGAAGACTGAAGTATGTGGATTGCTTGAAAATACAGTTCAATGATTTCAGAACTAGTTAAATGACAAGGTTCAAAGAGCAGCATTTAATTGTTTGATGTGAACTAGGGAGGAGGGATCTAGAAAAGTGTGTCAGGGATCTGTACTTGGCTCTGTAGTGTCGAACATATCAATGATTTGGATAAGGGCATATGTTCATCAAATTTGAATATGGCACAAATCTTGGAAAGAGAGATACATTAGATGACAGTCAGGATCCAAAGGACTTTTGATGGGCCAGAGCACTGGACTGAATCTAACAAACTAGAATTCAGTTGAGATAAATTTCATCTTAAACTTGGGTACCAAAAAATATCCATAGCACTGTAAGACAGAAGATGCATGAATAGACAGCAATTCTGAAAAGAATCTGTACTTTCTAGCAGGTTGCAAGCTCAACATGCCAGAAGTATGAAGAGTCAGCCCCCCAAAATAACTAATACAATCTTGAGCTATAATAATAGAAGATAGCTTCTTGGAATAGGGAAATTGTATTCTCACTGTACTTCACCTTCCCCATACCTCACCTGGAGTTCTATATTTAATTCTGGACACTGTAGTTTAAGAATAACATTAAGCTGGAAAGTACCTTAAGGAAAACAGTCAGGATAGTGAAGGTTGCTTTGAGTGTGTCACATAAGAATATGGATATACATACATACATACATACATACATACATACATACATACATACATACATATATACACACACACATTTGGGGTGATGTAGTTATATAGTTACATAAAGAAGACATATGAAGAAAATAAATTCAAATTAAACAAATGCAGTGTAGCTTATGAGGGAGGGCCCTAGCAGTTGAGGGATTGAGGAAAGGCTTCGTGGTTCTTGACCTGAGACTTGAAGGAAGAGGGACATTCTATGAAGGAAAAAAATGAGGAAGAAATGCATTCCAGGCATGGATGATGCAAGACTTACAGATGAGAGGTGTCACCTGTGAAGAACAGGGGGGAGACCCATTTGACTGGATCGCAGAGGACAAGAGGGGAGTAATATTTAATCCGAGGGGTTTCTATTTGATCCTACAGGCAATGGGGAGACACTGGAGTTCATGGAACAAAGGAGAGACATGATCAGATATACATACAAGGAAAATCACTTTGATAGTAGTATGGAGGATGGATTGGAGAGGGATGAGACTTGAGCCAAGATGACCAATTAGGAGGCAGTAATCTAGGCCAGAACATGAAGTGAGGGCTTGAGCTAGAGTTTGAGTGGAGAAAATGGATAGGATAGGAGGGATGTTAGGGAGCAAGATTTGGCAACTGATAGGATGTGTAGGGAGAGGTAGATAGAATGATTTTGAATAATGCCAAGTATGCCTATGAGATTGTCATAATGATGGCCCCTTTGACAGAAATATGGAAGTTCGGAAGAGGGCATTTGGGAGGCAAAGGTAATGAATTCTGTTGTGGATATGTCGAATTTGATGTGGCTCCACTGCTTCTAGGTTGAAATGTCCAATAGGCAATTGCTTCCATCATATTCTTCTGGAGGAGCTATCTTAGTGCCCCACCCACTGCCATCTCTTATGCTGAAAAAGTCCATTTTCATGAACTTTCCTTTCAAGCCATATTTATGCAAAGATTATTGGGCCAGCAGACAAAAATTCTGCTCTAAGTCAGCAACTATCATTAAGTAGGTGGAAAGAACTCCCTGTCCCCCTTCCCACTCCATTGTACTCCCAAAGAAAGGCACAAGGGAAAAGGCAAAAGGTTGAGAACAATCTATTATTCTCTTGTTTAGGACCTCATAAAGGGGTAGCTCCTCTGGAGAAGAGTACATCCTCCTCAAAATCTTTTAAAGAGTACCCATTGCCAAACCCTCTAGATATTGGTAAAAACCATCAAATGAGTCATTGAAGGGAGGAAGAAATAAAGTATGTATCTTTCTTAGAAATCATCAAATGAACAGGGTGGAGGAATGTAAAATAATGAAGGAGCTATCCTTCCCAGAGAAGGATTAGTAGGAAGACTATAGAAGAAATGTTTGGGGACAGAGAGATCATCCCTGTACTTCTAAAAAAAAAAAGCCACTGTAATATGTGAATGACTACCTATTCTATCTATATGTCACCCTAGCTCTATTAGATGAATGGAGAAACCATGGCTATATATGACATACACATCACACACATAGTGGATATGTGTGTATATATACATACACACACATATATACATATATATGTTAGTAATGTATGCTAGCGTGTGTGTATATATATATGCTAGTAATGCAAATGTGAAAGGCACAGTGACTTCTTTACCTCTTTTTCCTTAAATCCTCCAGGAAAATCACCAAGTAGGCGACAGAGAAAAAATTCTCCATTTCCCATTCATCCACAACCAAATCTTTTCTATTTTTGCACAAGGCATTTCCTGATCCTCCAGAAAGGAGGGAAACTGGTGAAGCTTCAGGGCCCAGCAGGAGTCAAGCTCCCATGGATTCCTACTGCCAAAGGAATCTGGCAAAGTTTAGAAAGCACAGTTTGTCCAAGCTATCTCTACTTACTTATCTATTCAGGTATCAGCCTGGGCCCAACAAAGAACAAACGAAGAAAGCTTGAGAAAAAAAAAAAACACAGGTGGGAACACAGTGTTCTTTCGCCTGCCTATGAGGGCCAGGAGAATCCCCTTAAGAAGGCAGAGCCTAAAACACAAACAGTGTCTATTTTCAACCTCAGGACATGAGAAAAGCAGCCAAAGAGAGAGTTGGGGGGAAGTAGTGCTAAATTTTAATTTACATAGTTTATTCCTAAATAAACAATCTCACTACAGTCATATTGTTAGCCTGAGAATGAAGGATGATGCTGTGTTGATCATGTTCCTCGGCCACTTGGGTCTTCTCTCAATCACCCTGTAGCCCATCATCTCTGTCAATTTGGTCCTCAAGGCAGCTGATGTACTTTTCCCGTGCATCATCCCGCTAGCATCTTCCAACATCTGTCTAATGTCCTGTAGGTTGAGCAAGTATGACTTAGAGTGTTTATTTCACCAATGGAATACACCTGAAATCTAACGTTGTATGACAAGCAGACTTCTATATCTATAAAACAAAGCTCATGTGAAGTTTTATAAGCCCAGAATGTTCATTTGTAGCAAGAGGGAAACAAAAGTCAATGTGGGACTTTCAAATATGGTAAAGCTTGAAACCTTTCGATGGTTTCCATGAAGGTTGAGTCATTGTATGACATTTTACCACTCTGGTTTTTCTATTCAGACTTCTTTCCAGCTTTCAAAATTCTTCTAAAACTATGGTTCCTAGAATTAAGATCAATCTTGGCACGGACAGAATGGAGGATTATCATCCGCTCATGCCTAGAAGCTACTCTGTTTTTAATGAAACCAAGAGCATGTAGGTTTTTTAGAAATTAGATCATACTACTGACAAATCACATACATATGCGTATATGTGTATATGTGCATATATAATGTCATATGTGTGTGTGTGTGTCTAGAAAACATCCTGTAGATTTTTCCCAGGGAAAAGTCAATCAAGTGCATCAAAATACAGTCTGAAGACTGTCTCCTTTCTCTTCCCTCTACCCCTCCCAAATCGAGAAATATTTGCCTCTCTCCAGTTTTATAGAGCAGTGATATCACAGGGATCTCTGTGGGCTACATATTGACTCAGAAAATAACAAATTAACATTATGTAGGTTGCATTGTATTTTTATTTATTTAGATAAACATTTTCCAATTTCATTTTAATCTGATTGGACTAAACTTTCAAGTTTCATCTGTCAACAGGCCTTGAGGTGATGGGGAAAGTAGTGTTTATTTTGCCACCTTCTTTCTCATCAAAACTTGACTTTGTTTCCTGTGCTGTAAAGGTTCTCTCATGCTCCATCATCTGTCAAATATCTCCTTTCCTGGCGTCTTAGAAATCACAATCACTGATTATTTTAGTACCTAAGGATGTAGTTCATTTGGCACAGGTGACTCAAACTCCTGAAGAGCAGTTAGGTGCTCTCTTTATTATCTACTTACGTATCTTGAGTATTAACCACTTGTTAGGTGTGTTTATTTCAGCATTTTCAGTGTAAAGGTCATTCTCTTTGGCAGAGAAAATAGGAAAAAAAAACCCACCAAGAATTGAGTGGTTCTGCCTTCAGTCTTTTGTCAGTTACTATCTTCCATCTCCCCTGAGCAGCATTATTTTCTCTCCTTTGATCTTCTGTCCCCAAAATGGCTTTTTTAAAAGGATCTCTTTTTGTTGCTCTTCATCTCACACGTCATTCTGATCATCAGTAGCTCAATGGGGCTAACAATTCTGACACTATTGTTTTGGGATTGTGACACTTTTTTACATGGCTTTTAGTGTGTCACTTCCAACTCCCCCTGTCCTTTGACAGGTCAGTCCCCAGAGCCCACCTACTTATCCCCTGCCTCCCCAATGTCATTGTCAGTTAATATCTCCCCAATGTCCACTGAACAAATGGTCCCTCTTCAATATCAAACAATATCAATTAGCTTTTACAACACTGTTATTGAGAATATATAGCAAGGGTCAAGATAAAAAAAAATACCTCTGAAACCAGGAATAAGCTCTTGTCTATGACTTTGGACCCCCAGGGAGAGTGGGTTCAAATTTAAAATGATTAATGCAAACATCAATTTCATTTCTGGGTGTGGCAAAGCCAATGGATGTCATTCCTTTTGCTTGGAGGATGCAGGTGTCATGGGGAATAGATTTACCTCCTGCAGGAATAAGTCAAGCTGACTGTTCCTCAGGCTCCTCATCAGGCTTGGCTATTGTGGTCAAGGTCAACTTATTTCTTGTCTAGTTGCATTCCTCTGGATTTTGCCATCATGCCCCAGGAACCTCACCGTCCTATGAGATCACTTCAGCATAGGAACTCACAGCTCATCAGTGCACAGGCCCCTGGGGCCTCTCCCTCTTATCAGAGAGGATGGGGTTGGAGAACTCCCAGAATCTCCATTTAAGAAGAGCAAAGAGGCCGGCCATCTCTTCTTTGTTGTGCCCTTTTGGACTTAACATAAGGATTCCAGGCTGGGTTCTTTTCCCCTCCCTCTTTCAGCTTTTTTTTGTATGTTGTCTCCCCACATTAGACTGCAAGCTCCTTGAAGGCAAGGGCTATGTTTTCCTTCCTTCATTCCTACTTCCTTTTCTCTTTCTTTTTCTTTCTTCTTTCTTTCTTTCTTTCCACCTACCTTCCTTCTTTCCTTCCTTCCTTCCTTTTCTGCCTGCCTTCCTTCCTCCCTTTCCTGCCTACCTTCCTCCCTGCCTTCCTGCCTGCCTTCTTTTGCCTTCCCAGTGCTTAGTACAGTGATTGAAACATAGCAGATGTTTAATGACTGACGGACTGACTAACTCTTCTATATGCTTCAGTTACTAGACCTCTGGTAGCTCTTCTGACCATGTAAAGCCCAGAAGTTCATAATCTGTCCATTTCAACTCCAATATTCATTCTTCAAAGATCATGAAAGAATGGACACAACTGGGACAAAAGAAACATGTTCACCATACTTTCTTCATGGCTACAAGGCAACCATAGTAGTCCCTACAGCTACTACTAATGCTACCTTTTCCCTATTCAGAGGTTCACAGAATCTTTTCTTCCTCATTTGGAAGTCATCAAGGAGTGTGAAAGAGAAGGAGGAGGAGGAGGAGAAAAGAGGGAGAGCACACAATTTTGTCTGTTCAATCCTTTTGGATACACTCAGCATCCACAGTGGTTCAGCAACCACTTAAAAGTTTTGTCATCATTCAGTAAGCTGATAGGAAATAGTCATAAGATACTGGAACATGTTTTGAATTGGAGGGGTGGAACCTGTCCACGATGCATGTCCAGAAATAGGCTCATCAAGCCTCCACATGTGTTGGTAGCAGGCAGAATTTTTGAACCTGCTCTAAGGACTAACCATAACTGAATAGTCCCCTCTTCCATTTATATCCATCTTCCTTTACCTTAACTTGTTTCCATCTTCAGTACAAATCTATTGTTTTTTAAACTAAATTGGTTCATGAATTTCCTATACAGCCACATCAATCTCTTCAGACAAATTCCATTTTGTCACCTCATTGGAATTTTCTCTCCTTTTGTGTTTAGAATTTCATGTATGAGATTTTCCTGTTTGTCCTAGGTTTCCTTCTTAGAATGTTAATTGAAAGGACCTTTCTGTTAAATTCTTTAAAAACTGCTTTCCCATAATTTAGTATATATAGCAGATCAGGGGTGCAGAACCTATGGCCTTGGAGGCCACATGTGGCCCTCTAGAACCTCAAGGGCAGCCCTTTGACGGAATCCAAACTTCAACAACTTCAATCAAAGCAGCACACCTGCATTATAGTATCTACTTGGTGGGTATACAAAAGTAGTTCTCTCAAAAGAAGGGAATAGTTTATTTTGAAGAGATTGTGGGAAGATAGATGCACTGCTTCATTGTTGGTAGAGCTATGAGTCAGTAAAATCACTTCAAGAGTCAATCTGGACTTATGTAAATAAAAGTGCCTGAAATATCCATTTGACCCAGAGATTCTACTGCTAGGCGTATACTTCAAGGAGGTTGTTGACAAGAAGAAAGTGCCCATATAAAACAGCACTTTTTGTGATAGCAAAGCTTTAGAAAGTCTACCTTCTCCCTTTGCAGAGAAGGGAAGCCTACAAAAGTGACATATCACAAGTATTTTTAAAATTTTCAGTGTCCTGATCAGTTTTGCTGATTTTTTCATACCTTTTTTTGTTTGGTTCTTTAAAAAATACTATTTGTTTTATGCAGAGAGAAAAGAGGGGATAAAGGTACTGGGAGAAATATTGATATTACTTTTTTAGAAGATCATATTTTTAAAAAATGTAATTTCCTTCTTCCTCAAATCTTTTTTTTTTTAATTTTAAAGTCTTTTTACTGTGTTGTAGGGAGAAACAGGCTAGCCCCACAGACACTTCCAATGAATCATGTGCATTCTGGTTCAGTCCTGAAGAACTGGGTGATTTAGAATGATGCAGCAAACTCAGGTTTCTCCCTTTGCCCCATGATGGCTAGAAGGGGGTTGTTTGGAGGTAGGAGAAGAGAAAGGGCTGTATCAAAGCTATGGCAGAGAAGATTAGTCTTGGAACCAGGGAGAAAAGTCCACTCAATGGCTCTTAGAAGGAGTAACTCTCTTCTGGAATTCTTTTTTCCTTCTTGTCTCTAGAACACATGGATTGTGGCTCACTATGTCTTGGTGTCCATCTTTCTGTCTCCCTAACTCTGTTCCTCTGTCTGTCGCTGTCTCTTTTGATCTTTTTATTCTCTGTCTCTATTGTCTCTGACTGTCTCTGCTCTCTCTTCTCTTTCTGCCTGTCTCTGTCTCTCTTTATGTCTCCCCTCTCTGTGTATATGTCTCTCTGTCTCTTTCTCTCTGTCCCTGTCTCTATCTCTGCTTCTCCCTGTATGCCTCTCTTTTTCTACGTCTCTGTCTCTCTGTTTCTATCTCTCTGTCTCTCTCTCTCTCACTGTTTCTGTCTGTCTCTGTCTCTCTCCCTCCCTTTTTCTCTCTGACATTTTTATGAGAAATGGGAGAGAAGTGCCATTTCTCCATCCTGGCAAACATGGTGACTGTTTTCAAGTGATGACTGTAACAGGCTTGACTCTTCTCTGCTTTGGTTGCTTTCCCTTGATGTAAGTGACAAAACAGCAATCAGAAGATGGATTTTTCCAGTCTTGGAGGTAACTGTGAGTTCTAGAGTTTGGTAGCTCCTAGATTCCTCCACTAATGCTGGAGGCATTTTGGAAGGTGATTTGGGAGGTTCAGGACTGAGCCAGAACACACATGATTCACTGGCAGTGTTTGTGAGGCTGGAGGCACCTTGGAAGATGATGGTCTCTTGTGGGGGGAGAGCCATAGTACACAACTGAGTTAAGGGTAAAACGATGATTCAGCAGTTTCACAGAAAAAGATGCATATTTTCATGTGCTGAGTCCATCAGCCTCCTAGGAGAGCACAATTAGAAGTCACTGATTCATGTTTAAGTTTTTGTCAATTCTACATTGTAAGTTTTTTTATGTTTTTAGTATTTCTTGTGTAATACAGGAAATAGTTGTTTCCTACTTATTCTAAATGACGTGTTTAGTAGCTTTCAATTGCTTTACGGGAAACCATAGGCTTGGACCAGACTAAGTTATAAATGACTGTCCTTGTGACTCTGGAGATTGGGGTATAAAGGGCCAGAGAAAAGCAAAGGACCATCTAGAGGCCCGGATCCCCCAGGCCTAAACTTGGTTTGCACAAGTAGGTCCAGAGCTAAGGCCTCCTTTAGAAGGAGAAAGAAAGTAGCCCAGGCCTCTGGACCCAGCCACAGTTCTGTATAGTCACAGTGAGATTTTCAAAATAGCAGGCTTTCTTAGGGTTAGTCCATTTCTGATCAGGAGTCAGGAACCTCATATTCTTAGATATTTAATTCACAAATCATTTTTTCTCCTCTGCAACCTTTTACTTCGAAGGTGAGGTAGGAAGAAAACATAGCCTGGGCCCCTGTATCCCTCAGTTTATTTGCTCAAGACTTTTGGTCATTTTTGGTAATACTTTCTTATTTGTTTGGCAGGATCATTTGTACCCACTTGAATCCCCAGAAGTGGGTAGCAGGGTTGAAAGTATGTAAAGTCCTTTATATGTATATCATTTCAATTGAACCTAACAACAAGCTCGTTAGGGAATCAATATAGGCATTATTACTCTCCTTTCCCAGATGAGAAAACAGGGGTACAGAGAGATCTCAACCTGCCCATAATTATTGCATGGCTACTAAGCATCAGGGACAAGATTTGAAGCTGGTTCCTCCTGACTCTAAGTCCATCTGTATATTAAATTATGCTGGCTCTCTACTAATAATGAATACCAGGTTGGTGATATATGTGCTACATGACTTCCATGAATCTCTTAGGCCAAGATGACTGGCACAATGAAATGGCTATTCATTGAAAGGTGGAGTAACATTCAGCCAATGGAGACCCAAGCTGGACTTGAACCAATGACTGGAGGGAGAAGGTGAAAGTTTCCATGCCTCCTTTTTTGTTTTTGTTCCTCTCCGGCACATGTGGGATTTATTTTGTGTGGGCTTAAATATTACTTTCAAAATAAACTCAAATGGCCTAAATGTTTCATTGAACAATTCTTAGTAAAGATAAAAAACCACCTGCGGTGGAGGAGAAAACAGACGGCCAAATTTAAATTGCTCCAGTGTTTAGAGTTTCCTGAATGGAATTCTCAGGCGCTTTGTCAGACAATGTAAAGATCGCATCTGTCCAGAGTTGATTAGAAATATCCCAAAATGGGATTGCTTTTTCTTCAATCCAAACAAAAGAAGTAGAAATGGAAAAGAAAGTCTCCTAAATTGAAAAACAAAAACCATAGACTTAAATGACTGTCACATTCCTGATACCAGTAGAGAGCTAAATAGCCTTAAATAAGCAATTGGTCTGTTTCTCTAAGCATTTACAACTATGTAATCTCAATGTAAGGCCATGACCCTTGTGAAAATAATGTAATGTAAGGGATTTTATGGTCATTTTAATGATTGACCTCATAAAATAATACAAATAATGCAAATGCATGTGCACCCAGGCCATATTCTCAAACTTACACAACTCTATGGGAATTCAGTTATATTGGTTGAGAATTTGGCCTAGTGCCCCTTATTATGGAAATTCCCATAAATTAACATGAGCTGGGAATCTACCCACTATTGTCACAAACCCCTCTAGAATG